>NW_006921812.1:3653378-3690113 GCF_000298275.1 Orycteropus afer afer | reverse complement strand
CTTCCGAGGAGTGGCTGGTGGGTTTGAACCGCCAGCCATCTGGTTAGCAGGCAAGTGTCTTAGCCACTATGCTACCAGAGCTCCCATACATATATATATATTTATATTTAAATAAATAATGCTTTCACAAGGGTGTTACATGAGATGATTTTTAATGTTTTTTTTTCATTGATGTTGATGATTTTGGCAATAAAATTGGATTTGTTCTCATAGTAGATGTATTGTATTCTCTTCTCAAAGATTTTAGGTTTGGTCATATCACATGCTGTAGGTAATAAGATATTAACTGATGTGATACAAGCAAAGATTTGTAACATGCTTGCAAGGTGAGGTGTTCTTTCTCATGCTACTGCTACCACCATGAACAGAAAATGTTGGTTCAAGAGCAAGAGACACGTAGAACATACTTGGAGCCAAGCGGCAGCAAAGACTCAAACTCAATTCAGTTTAGTATGTATCGGTTGAAACCCAGCCAAACCACAAGTACTTCAAGGAGAATAAATAATTTATATATATATATAATTGTTTTAAGCCATAAAGTTTTGTGATGGTTTGCTATGCAGTATTATATACAACTAACAGATCCGCAACATACAAAAATCAACAAACGAACTGAAAACTAATTATCTTCCTAGACCCATTCTCTAGCCACTTAGATACTTGCCCTGAAATAAAACACTATTATGAGATAGTAATATACCCATGACCATACATAAGTTAGGGAGACAATGTTTCTACATACACGTTTGTACATACTATAAAAATGTCCATATTCAGTGTAAAGCTAACAAAGGGCAAAATTAAAATAACTTCTTAGCCATAACTAAATACCTTGAGAGAATGAGTTACTGGACCTGAGAGCTGGGGACCATGGTCAAGGCAGAAATCAATTTCCATTGGTACAACATAGTATGCAAAAATATTGTTCTACATCTTACTTTGGTGAGTAGGGACTGGAGTCTTAAAAGCTTGTGAGTGGCCACCTAAGATGCAACTATTGGTGTCTCCTTGTTGGGAGCAAAGAAGTATGAAGAAAATCAAAGATACATGGAAATAGCTAGTCCAGAAGACTATGGACATGAGGTTGTATGACCCTGAGACTATAAGAACTAGATGGTGCCTGGCTACCAATACCAACCACTCAGAAAGGGATCAAAATTGGAGATCCTGGATAGACTGGGAGAAAAAGTGTAGAATAAAATTGGAAAAAAAAAAAAAAAAAAGAAAGATCAGGTTTACTGGTCTGATCACTTATGGCCACTGAGTCGATTCTGACTCATAGTGACCGCCATTGGGTTTCCAAGGCAGTAAATCTTTAAGGAAATAGATTGCCCTATCTTTTTTCCACAGAGCAACTGGTGGATTTGATCCATCAACCGTCTGGTTAGCAGTCAAATGTCTGTCATTGCACCAGTCGAGCTCCTTTTACTGGTCAAATAGAGACCAGTAAAAATCCCAAGACTGTGGTCGTGAGTTAATTCTATGGCTTAATTCTCAGCCAAACAATAGACAGGCTGAACAACAACCCCAGGCAGGTGAATCCTTAGAACAATCAACCACGGGAGAGCAGAAGGGTAATATTTGCACAAAGAGAATGGTAGGGAGGCAAGAATGCATAGGCAAGAAGGACACAGAAAAAGGGTAACCACAGTGAGGAAGTGAGAAGAGAGCTGTTATACTCCAGGGATTATGGCCAATGCCACAAAACAAAATGTGTATGAACCATTCAATGTAAAATGAATCTGCATTGTAAAACTTCACCCAAATTACAATTTAAAAAATAAAATTATGAACTGATTACATATCCTGTAAGATATTTTATATGTATAGGAAGAACCAAATATGCACTTTTAGGCAGACACACACATATATTATTTTAAAAATATGTATTACACATATTATTCTATATCTTGATTTTTTGTCACTTACTATACCTTTGGGATCCTTCCATAACTACACTTAATGATAAATTATATGCCATTTTTAAAACTCTCATAATATGTTAAACCAGCCTTAATTTGTGAACACTATAGAGAGTGTGATCTTCTTATACTGTCACATTTGGAATTATCTTCATCCTAATAAGAGTTCTTGATTTGAAAATTTTACCTTTGATTACTGTTTTTCAACTGTAATAATATTTAATACATTTTTCTCCTTTAGTTAGTGCTGCATACCTACTCTATCTTCACAATAATCTTATGAGGTACATATGATGAATTCATATATTTATTTTTGTGTCACTGAAACAAAAAGAAATTAAGAGTGCAAACCAACTGGTAGGTGATATAGCTGGGACTCACACTGAGACTCTATTGTACAGTATTGCCTGATGTCTTGTAGACTTGTGAATAATGTAAAGTCCAATATCCACCAAATCAAATTCCCTTCTGAATCAAATTCATAAGCTTTCCCTTCTGACAATATAAGACAGAGTTAGCAGTTAAATAAACAGAGCAGTAATAAAATGTTTAAATATTTATTAATTTGCCTAATATATATTTATTGCATATTTACTATCTATATAACACTATGTTATGAACTGTAGCTAGCCTAGAATATATACCCCAAAACAAACAAGAAATGATTTTTGTGCATTTGTATA
Organism: Orycteropus afer afer; assembly: GCF_000298275.1. Taxonomy (NCBI): domain Eukaryota; kingdom Metazoa; phylum Chordata; class Mammalia; order Tubulidentata; family Orycteropodidae; genus Orycteropus; species Orycteropus afer. The sequence continues at coordinate 3,687,508 of NW_006921812.1, read as the reverse complement.
TGCATCCTATCTTTCTACTATTTGTTCAAATTTGGAGGAGTTTAAATGATATTCAGTTGAAAAGGAAAACAATTAAAATGTTCAGCTGGTGAGTTTGGAAACTTCAGCTGAAGTGAAATTCAAACATAGGTTCCAAAAGTAATGAGAGATTCATAAAAGAGTTCTAACTTTTTACAGAAATAGAAGAAATTTAAAGGAAAAAAAAAAAAAAAAAACATGGGCTTTCATAAATAATAAAAGTAACCAGTTGTTGAGTGCCTACTATGGGCCAAGAATTGCATGGATTATTTAATTTATATTCATAATAATTTTACAATATTTCTTTTTTATTCTCTTCATTTTACAATTAACAAAAATGAGGCTCAGAAAGATATATTCTGCATTCCAATGTTGCTCTCAAGGTTTCTATTACTAAATGACTGAACCAAGATTTGAAACCTGATCTAGCAGACTCAAGAATTGTTGCTATTTATCATTTATGCAATACTAGTTTTGTAACTAAGCACAAAATGGAAAGATAAAGATTCCTAAATGAAACAGAAACAATGGTTTGTCTATTTATTTATTTACTTATTTTCCCTGTAGAAGGTAGATAATTTAGGTATTTAGGTATATTTTCATTTTGGTTTATGAAGATGCTGTGGAATGTAAGGAAATAAGCAGAACTTGACCTGTTAATATGATGGAGGGGATGTCTTTAGAATGAATAAAACCTTTACCTGTTATATAAAATATTTTTTACATGGCTGAAAGAAAACTTCACTTTTTTTTTTTCTCTCACTGCACTTACAAGAGTTAAATAAATAATGTTCGGCAAAATACTGATTTACTGAAAGATGTAGTTGAAGTCAAACACATATACACCATGTTTAGGTGCTCCAGAGTTTAAATTGCTGTTTAATTGCATATGGTAGAATGAAAGTATAGTATTTGTGCCCCGTACTTTCAGAGAATGTAAAAGAGATTTCAGTTACTAAATAGGAGTCAAAAATAACAGGATCCCCACTATTTTATAAAATAAAAAACACTTTATTAAAATATTGTTTAAACCTTCTTTATTTTTCCCAATAAACAACTTCTGTTTGCTCTTAATTTTTAAATATTGCAAAGTCACATCAGTTGGGAGACAGATATTTAGATTCAAGCACGTTTACATGATCTTTGAATAAATAATTAACAAACCAGAAGAAAAGTTAACAAAACACAAGGGCTAGATATAGTGTGGTAAAACTAAGGGAAAAACCGATATTTAAAACAACATAATTTAAAGGTTTTCTAAAATATAAACAAACACCTTAGGCTAAATAAGCTTAGAATGCAACTGAAAATCAGTCTAAATCTACATTATCCAGAGTGGTAATTTTATAGCAATTGTTTGATCATATATGTGCTTACAACTTAATATTTCTAAAATAAACGGTGTATTATTTTAACACTTAAACAAGCTTAAAAGAAAGAAAAAACTCATTAAACAGTAGGTATAAAGTGTACTAAAAGGTAAATATTTTATAATTATAGATTAAATATATTAGAATTTTACATATTTAAAATACTTATTGATGCATTTCAAACTTATATCAAAATTGTGTTTTTGTATTTATTCTCTGTGGTTTAGAGGAAAAATCTAATTTTGTTCAAATCAATAAACCTATATTGAATGTATACTATATGATGGCTTCAGAAATATTTAATGTTAAAAAAGTAAATATTATATAAAGGAAGGAAGAGTATTTACAAAATTCACCCTAACATATGTAATCCAAGTGTTAGCTGAAGTAGTTCTTCACTTTAAGTTGTTCATAATGTTGTCTAAACTAGATTCCCCACACTTAGGGAATGGTTAATATTTTCCCAATTTTTATAAATTAATAGCTAAACTGAGATTTTGTTGTCACTATTGCCTCAGAAGTATTGCCTTGCAGAATACAATCAGTTTATGGATTGGCTCACCTTTATCAGTTGGGATCTCTTTCCTGTACATTGTCAACCAAGATAGGGCATCCATTCACTTCTCCTGATTTGCACATCGAAATGCAGCTTGTGAACTTGTGTATGTGTGTACAATTTGACTGGGTTTTGGTGGAGACAAATAGGATTAATACACTGATACAAATTTATATTGAAAAATAGATGTAAAATGCAGGCCGCCCCTTTCTTTTTTTGTCCATCTATACTCATTGCATCTTAGCAACCTCACCATCTTCAAAACTGAACAAATCCATTAGAGAATATTTTGTTTATTTCACATTTTTTCTCACTTCTATGCATCCCTGGTCTCAGGGTCTCATCCTTTATAATAGAATTGATACACTTTCAGGTGGCAAAGAACAAAATGTTAGAGAGTACGAAGTTAAAGCATTAAATAACGTTCAATCCCATCATAAAATTTATATTCTTTAATATTTCTGCTGAAGTCAAAAAGAAATTTTCGATTTGTGGTTATCATTTCTTTAACATTTTTCTAATATTAGCCAAAGACACTTTTTGAACAATAAGAATTAGAGTTTTATACCGGGAATTCTATATGCAAATATATCTAGTGAAAGCAGAATTCTTCTGCTGTTTTTATTTGAGCTTGCTTCCACTTACAGAAATTAAAAGTTTAAAAATAAATAAATAAATGTATTTTAATTAAAGTTAGCCAAATTACCAAATTTTAAATAAATAATAATGTAAGAGATATGAGTCTATGGAAAAATTGTAAAGGTCATGAAATATTAATGTTTAGGGAATCTTTGCCTAGAACAAAGACCGTTTTTTAAAGAAGTTCTGCTGCCAACTGCTAAGTTAAGATTTTTCAAGCTACCTTTATGTGATCTAATTTAATATTAAGTTTTGCCTTAGGATTTTTAAAAGGCAAATATGTATAAGGAAATAGAATGGAATATGTGATGTTCTGTTCATTATTTAATGTAAAGAAGTATACCATTTCAACTGGGATTGGTGAAACTTTACCTAGTGCTAAGTCTATAAGCTCTTTATTTAATGACTCCTTCTGAGATGACACTATATTACAAAATATATTGTACTTTGAAAAAGTGCCTAAGGCATTTGACTGCTAACCAGAAAGCTGGCGGTTTAAACCCAACAGCTACTCCTGGGAAGGAAGACTGGGCAATCTACTTCTGTAGAGATACCGCCTCAGAAACCCAAGGAGGGGAAATTCAAGGAGAGGTCGCTATGAGTGACTCAACAATAGTGAGATGTTTTGTTTTGTTTTCCCAAAAAGGGGATTTAAAGAATCAAGAGTACTTTCACATGGATGTTTTTTATGTTAATGTAATAAAAGTGGAGGGGCATGTTATTAAAACACTACTATGTCAAAGCTATGACTCGATGGCAGATAACAACAACAACATGTCAAAGCTAAGGAGCTCTGGTAGCGTAGTGCCTAAGGCACTTAACTGCTAACCAGAAGCCTGGCGATTCAAACCCCCCAGCCACTCCTCGGAAGGCAGGTTGGGCAATCTACTTCCTTAGTGATACCACCTTGGAAACCTAAGGAGGGGTCGCTATGGGTCGGGTCCGACTCAAGGGCGTATAACAAGAACATGTCAAAGCTAACTCTTGAGAAAGCTAAATTAACGAGGTCCAGAAATGCAGCTATCCGAACCTATTCCTTAATAGATATCATTGTTGTTGTTGTTGTTATGTGCCGTCGAGTCAACCCCGACTCATAGCGACCCCTCCTTGGCACAAACTTATAAATGAATCATTCATGAATAAAGAACATACATATCTATTTTTCAATAGGATAATTTTCAGAAAGTTGAGGTAAAAGTTGACTCCTTGAGTTCCACTGCAGACATGCTATAGTGCTCACTGAAGACAAAATACAGATCTGCAGTCAGTGGAGCTGACATAGTTTTGAAAATAAAGAGAAAAAATAGTTTTCCTGACTAAATAGGAATCAAGGCAACACCACACAAAGCAAAGTGAGTTTTCAAATCATGCAGAGAGGAAAAAACATTCTAAGATGTAGGACAAATAGATATTCAAAACTTTAAATTGCTGATTCACAAATCTTGCATAAGATGGTTTGGGGGAAAAAAAAAAAAAAACTCTAGGGGCTGCTACTAATAGTGGGCTTTTATATTAAAGGGGAAAAAAAGACTATTATGGTTTCTTTTGGGTTGTCAGATATAACATAGTATGGTCATGTCATAGGCCCTCCAAAAGGAGTCAGCTACTAAACATGACTTTGAGAATTATAAACCTTTTGATAGAACATCTCCTATTTCATGTTTGAAAATTGCCAAAAACAATAATTGAATAGGCAATATAGATGATCTTTACTGGGAGGTGAAATGGTTACCACGTTTAGCTGACAACAGAAAGGTTGAAAATTCATGTCCAACGTGGTGCCTTGAAAGAAACGTCTGATGATCTACTTCCAAAATAGCAGTCATTGAAAACTCTATGGAGCACAGCACCACTCTGACACAAGTATGGTCACCAGGCGTCAAAATTGACATGATTGCAGCTATTTTTTAAATAGATGATGCTAACTTAAAATCAAGAAGCTCATGTGTAGAATTTTATTTTTCAAGTGGACTTAATTTTGTTTTTGTGTGTCATTCATATTCCTGGCATTACAGGTATTTTAATCTAGATAGCTTCAAGTAAATTTCATTAACCCAATTATTTTTTTCAATTCTGCAAACTTTTTTTTTTTTTTTGAGTCAGTAACTGCTTCTTGTCCTTGGTAAGTGTAAGCACTTAAATGTTGCGAGGGGTGAGGAAGAAGTTGGCTAGCATTGCATCTGCTGAAGATTAAGAATTAGAGAGTAGAGTTCAATTTTATGTCTCTATTGGCTTCTGTTGCTGCTATCCTCCCAAAACCTGTTCTCACAGGTGATCCCCAGTGGTAACAATTCCCTATGCTCTTATATGAAATTAATGGTAATGAACAAGCCTATCTGTAATTTCTTTTCAAGACTAGAAGTTTTAACCCTCTCAGACGGACTCTTGATGCTCGGCAGACATTCTTTCATCAAGTGATCCAAGAATGTGTTTCTCTTAGCACCAGAAACATGTAGACACTTCCCATGATTTACAGGGTTATGGGATTCTTGGTGGGATTAGGGGACTCTCTTGTTTCTAAGCGCCTTGTGCCATCAGCTCTTCATCCTCTAATGTTTACACTCATGATAGACCTGAAGTAGTAATTAAAGAAAAATTAAATTGTGTTTGCATATTGGACTGGAAACGACTTGCAAATACTGAAATTGACTAAAACAAGTAACTGAAATGATATGAATTTATTGAAAATATCTATATTATCTGTGTCGGTAATAATAGGGACTCAGAGAAATAAAAGTCCATGGGCAAAATAAATTCTACTTTTTAAATTCATGATTTTGTGCTAATATAATTTAAGTGAAAATCCAAATAATATGTCCTGATTTGTAAGGCTGTGGCAGTCAAAATTTAGTCTAATGCTAATACATTTGTGGCCCCTTCTCTAATTTTTTCTAAACATCGAAGTATTGGCACTCATATTTCTTTCATTTAATCATTATATTCCTAATTCAGCTCAGTAACTTCAAAATTAAAGTTAACCTTTTGGCAAATTTACCTGTATCTCACAATCTCTTTCTATTCTCTTATTTTCTCTTTATTTCTTCATCCTTGTCTCTCTTTACATTTCTGTCCAATGTAAACATAAATTTATAGTAGATTGTCTTAACATTGCAATTTCCTCTAATTCACATTGAAATCATTGGCTTTCCTCCTTATAAACTAAGAAATTAGCATTCTTTTCTCTAGTTCTTGATAAATTATAATCTTAAATTGCTAGGTCATAAAGGATAGTGATGGAAGGAATAACTAGATCAGAATAGAGAAGACTGTATGACTATAAATTAATGACTTATGTTATCTTACCACAAATTGACATGATGATTATTTATGTGTTGGGGTGAGCAAATATGTGTTTAATAGGAAAAGCTTACTTAATTCTATCCTTATTTATAACAGATTTTTTTTCCAGTAATATCAAAAGCAGGGCTACCAAAAAAAAATCACCTGGGATAAAACAGAGGAAGATGGGAACTTCCATTGCTGGAAATACAGGCTTATACACTATCCTAAGACAAGTTTGGTATGATCCTCAATGCTATCGATCTATAGGTTAATTAACAAAGGAAAAGATCCAGTTCATCCACAGATATATTGATCATACCACTGTTCATCTATTTTGCTAAACTCTGAAAGGATATTTTGAGTCAAACTTTGCAGGCTAAGGAACATCTGTAGAGATGATAACTTAATTCTTGCCTTGTTTCCCACTGTAATAAATAGACATTGTTGTTTTATGAATGAGCTTCAGTTTCCAAATTGACTGACATATAATGAAGGCTAAAGTGCATATGCTACACACTTCTTGGATAAATTCCTAAATTCCAAGGCTGAAAAGAGTCAATGACAACAGGTCTCAGGGAGGCTAAGTGGCAAGAAGCCTACTTGTGATCAAAAGAAAACACCACAGTTAACCCTGTGCCCTAAAGGCCACCTGTCTTTGTATCCATGAGCTAAGCACAGTATGTGACAGATTCCAGATTAACCTTCAAAGATGTTAGTGATGGTTCACTCTTTCCCCAAAATCAGAAACTCTTTTATACCTTTAGAGATCTAATCCTACCCCACTTTGGACCAAAGACTTTTCAGCTTTCTTTTAGTTCTAACAACTACAATCTTATGTGTTGAATTTTTTTTATCCTCAGAATAAGAACAGAAGTAAGAATATACAAGGCTCTAAAAAGTTCATTTTCTTACTTTTAAGTAAGTTGCAGTAAAATATCTAGCAATTCTAAATAATTGTTTTCATTACTTTTTTTTTCCAAAAATTTAACTATCAATGGCTTAAAGTGTTACTACTATTAATTAGGTATTACGTTAAAAGTACTTTTATAATTTGGAGTAAATACTATAGGAGCATGTTTATGATTCTTCATTAAAATCTTTCTGATTGTCATTGAAGTGTATCTGTAGATACTAACATATATTCAGCTAACCACCTTTGGGATAAAATAAACTATTACAATATAAAAGTGGTATCTTCTTTCTCAAAATGAAGGGAACAAGAGAGAAGCACAAGAAAATTTCAAACCAAAGGCAGATTATTATTTATTTCAAATAAATTACACAAGTCAACATCATATATACAGGAATAATCATATATCACTACTACATTTCTGATGAATGAAAATTAACTAAATAGAATACAATCACTTCAAAACAAAATATTTTTACTTATGAGATTTTATATTGCTTTTCCTAATTTTTTTTTTTGCACTTCTGCATTGATACTTACACTCTTCTATTATAAAGAAAAATAGACATTCTGAGCAGAGAGATACCAATAGACTACAAAATAGTTGAAGTGAAATTTGGAGAAAGGCTCATAGCAATTAGGTAACATAGGTTTTAAAATTTAACAAGAAGACAAATTAATATCACATAAAAATGTTCACAGAAGCTAGATATTTCTAGAAATGGGAAATTCCAGATCTTGGTAGGTATTAAATAAGACAATCATAAAGTTAAAGATAGGGGTGAAATTGTCTCTTTTTAGCCACATTGGTAACCCATCCCCCGGCTAAGTATTTCATAATGTTGTTGTTGTTGTTATGTGCCGTCGAGTCGGCCCCCGACTCATAGCGACCCCTCCTTGGGTTTCCGAGGCAGTATCACTACGGAAGTAGGATTGCCCAACCTTCCTTCCGAGGAGTGGCTGGTGGGTTTGAACCGCCAGCCGTCTGGTTAGCAGGCAAGTGTCTTAGCCACTATGCTACCAGAGCTCCCAAAGTATTTCATAATAGGAGGGGGAAATTGGCATGCTAGAACAGCACTAGTGGAAAATTTCAGACAAGATAATTTGATGCTTTACTTTCTAGGTTAAGATTCAATGGATTGGGATAACAACCTGTGTCCTCTACATATTTAAAAGTGACTATTTTTCATAATTCCAAAATATTAAACAAAATTAAAAGTCAAGCAAAATTAAAACAAGAGATTCCCATGAAGAAAATTTCATTATTTTTATTAACTTTTTAGAGCAATTAATACATGTTTACACCTGTAAGTATTAATAAAAAAAGCCATATTAATGTAATCTCTTCTTGAAAGTAATAGCTTTTGTTTTGTTTTTAAAAGACCTTGAAGGTTTAAGAAAATTTGATACAGCAGAAAAAAAAGAAAGGCCCTCCATAATACAATTGATCAGGCAATCAAAAGTCATAAAATAGTAGAAAAGAAAAAGAAGAAGAAGAAAAACATTTTAAACATTAGAAAGAAGACACTTTTCACACCTCAAGTGCAAATTTTTCTTTTTACCTATTTCATTATATGAATTATTCCTAAATAAATTGGAATTATCAGAATTCCCTGCAGTGTTTTCTGTTGCAGATAATTGCCTATATCCACTTTTCCATTTTTTTTTTCTCATGATGAAGATAATGATTTCTTTTTCAGGGTGACAATGTGTCACACAAAATCCTTTATATAGTATAATTCTGATTAATGATTAATAATCTGAAAATTTCCTGGCATTTGTAGATGTTTCTTCTTTCCCCATACAGAGACCACCATCATATTGCGCTGGTACTTTCCTCTCCCTGTGTGGAAGAGAGTTGAAAGGCACCTAGATATGAAGTTAGTAAGTTGCTAAATGTCACCTGCTCAGTTGCTGGAGGAGAAAAAGAGAATGAGCAATGACATAGAAAGCATAAATTACTGCATCAGTCCTGGAGTGTTCCTTTTTCATGGAAAACTCTAATCTTATATTTGGTTATGCCATTAGGGAAAAATTTTTGTTAATTTGAATTTTAATTGATTATATCTCCAAACCATCAATGTCTCCTGTGATGGAATATTATCACTTCAAATATGAAAAACAATTATTCCATGTATTAAAATTCAAAAACTCAATAGACCCCTTTCATTGGGTCAATGGTTTGCATCTTTCCCTTGATTCAGGTCAGCCTAACTTTATTTTTATTGTATCATATTATTTTTAGAAATTACAATTTCTATTAGAAAAACAGCACCAAAGACTGTTGGTTAAAACATCATTGAGACTCAACATGCAGATATGCTGCTCTTCAGGCTAATATTTTAGCTAGCTCAGAAGAGTTCCCTATTAAGATCATTTAGAGAAGCAAGAGTGTTCTGCTGTTTTTTGAATGCCAGTTTAGTAGTCCTTGAAATTGTATCATAAATTAGGAGAATATTTAGGGAGATTGGAATGGACAATTTCAAATCTCTTCCACATCATTCCAACAATTAGAGTTTCATATTACTGTATGAAGTTTGTTATTTTACCAGTTCAATCCTGATAAATCTAGAAATATACTTAAAGTTGTTATCTACCTATGCATAAGAAATTCACAATAATTGTATTTTTATATCTGTGAGTCACCTAGAGTTTGGCAATCTAGGCAGGACTCTCTTCAAGCTTTGCTTGAAGCTGCAGGTCCTGTTAGAAGGGAAACTAGAGGGTGACTAGGAGCTCTGGTAGCATAGTGCCTAAGGCACTTGACTGCTCACCAGAAGGCTGGCGGTTCAAACCCACCAGCCACTCCTCAGAAGGAAGGTTGGGCAATCTTACTTCCATAGTGATACTGCCTCAGAAACCCAAGGAGGGGTCGCTATGAGTCGGTGCTGACTCGACAGCAAACAACAACAACAACAACAGAGGGTGACTGGAAGTGTGGAGGAAGAAGGTAACTGAATGTCTAAAGGAAGAACAGGGATTGTTCCTTTTACATTTGTATAATTAAAGCAATACGTTTGGCCCTAGCAGGAGCAGTTGATAGAGGCTTGTGGTGTTTCCAAAACTCCCAAAGGCAACCTCATTGTGTCTGCTCAGACTCAGCAACACCAGCTAGTCAAAATTCCCTCCTCAAAATTCTTAGTCCCCATCTCTGACAGAGGTGTCCTCTGAGCTCCCACAACACCAGTACTAGGTGAGTAGTGACCCTTCCTCAAGGAATCCCAGCTTTCCAGTGTTCCTTTACAGATGCCCTGAACACCAGAATAAGCTTCTCAGAAGTCTGATTCCCACATTCATGGGGTTTGTCCTCAAAATGTCAGATTTTAACAACACTAATATCTTCCCTTTTTATCTTTCAGCTATTGGAATGGTAACCATTTTCTAGAACTGCTATCTTCATGATAATGGTGATTAAGGTGTGCCTGACCTAAGTTATGATATTTTCAATCACCTCCTATGCTTGTGAAAGCTGGATAATGAAAAAGACAAAAAGAATTGAGGCATTTGAATGGTGGTGTTGGTGAAGAACTGTGCACTGTCCTAAGAACAAAGACTTCAATTACTTACTTTGGACACCTCATTAGAAAAGACCAATAATCCGTAGAAAAAGACTTCATGTATTATAAAATATAACGTCAGTGAAAACAAGGGAAACCCTTCATGAAATCAATTGACACAATAGCACAGCAATAGACTCAAGCATACCGACGGTTATGAAGATGCCACAAGATTTGTTTCCCGACTAGAAGCTAATCTCATGTTATTGGCCAAAGAAAGTCACTTGATGAAGCCAGGTACCTGGGAGGTGAGAATATATACCTTGCCTTTGCTAAGAAATCCAAACTGTAACATTATACTCTGCTGACTTACTTTCTTCTTGTATTACAGTTTTTGTATTTGGGTATCCTGGGAGGGAAATAAGTTTCTGTATTATTGTAGGAAATAATTCAGTCATCCAATGATTTTAACCAGGGATTTTTATTTTCTCTATTTTTCATTTGTGTAAAATTACTATGATAATAATAATAGTTTGCATTTATTAAATGTTAAGTAAGTAGAAGCACTGATGTCTAATCCTCACAACAATTATATGAAGTTTTAAAAAATAAGGCTTTGACTATTAAAGAGATCAACTGTTTCTTAAGAGTGAGAAAAAGAGAGACATTGGCAAACAGGAAATAAGTTCTAAAGAAACTGCTGCAACAACTTATTTTACCTTTAAATCATTTGATCTCATGATCAAAGAATGTACAGATGCTTTCTGAAAGTTACACAGCAATGTAGAAGAACAAGTCACATGGACTACACAAAACTACTGGTTTGGGGATAAATTTTAGGCTAACCATGTAAAACCTGCTACTTCAAAGTGAATAAGGTATTTAGTGCATTATCCAGGCTTCCGGGGAGTTGCTTAATTTCAAATCTCTTCCCTTGTGACCATGGTCTTATCTAGAATGTGATCAATTTTAATACCAGGCTGGGCACAAATCAGTTTTTTGGGTCTCAATGTATTGGATCAACAATCTTATAGGGCAAATTGTACAAATACAATAGAGTTTGTCATGAGCTTCTCAATGCTTTGTGTTCCTTTTGATGAGAAGAGACTAACTGATGCACCCTGAATAGCCACTCACAAGTTTTAAGACCCTAAACATTGCAAAATGAAGGAAAGGTGGAGAATAGCCAAGAGGTTTAAGCAACTTGTTTGGAACTCCTGCCAAAACCCAATTTCTAGTCTCATTTAATTAAGAAAATAGATCCTAAAAAGATATTTAACTGTGTTTTATTAACTATGCAAAGGCGTTCAACTGTAAGGACAATAACATGGATAACATTGTGAAGAATGGGAATATGAGAACCCTGGACGTAGCCCAAGAAGCACATGTTCAAAAACAACAATGGGATACTACCTAGTTTAAAATCAAGGAAGATGGGCATCATGCTTATGTCCTGTCACCATACTTATTTAATCTGTATGCTGAGCTAATGATCTGAGTGCTGGACTATGTGAAAAAGAACACAGCATCAGGATTAGAAGAAAACTCATTAACAACATGCAATATGCAGATGACACAACATTGCTTGGTGAAGAGGACGTGAAATATTTATTGATGAAGATCAAAGACTGTAGTCTTCAGTATGGATTATACTTCAACATAAAGAAAACAAAAATCCTCAGACCTGGGCCAACAAGCAACATGATAAACAGAGAAAAGAATGAAGTTATCAAGGATTTCATTTTACTTGGATCAATGCCAATGGAAGCAGTAGTCAAAACATCAAATGATGTTTTCATTGGGCAAATCTCCTGTGAAAGACCTTTTAAAGTGTTAAAAAGAATAGATGTCATTTTCAGGACTAAGGTGTGCCTGACCCAAGCCATATCAAAAAACTCACTGTCATAGAGTTGATTCCAACTCATAGTGATCCTTTTGGGTTTCTAAGGCAGTAAATCTTTATGAAAATAGATTGCCCAGTCTTCTTTCCACAGTGTGGCTGGTGGGTTGGAATCGCCAACTTCCTGGTTAGCTGTCAAATACCTTAGGCACTATGCCACCAGAGCTCCTTGACCCAAGCCATGGTATTTTCAATTTCCTCATTCATATGCATGCAAAAGCATATGGAAGAAAAAATAATTGATGCAGTTGAATTATTGTGCTGGCTAAGAATATTAAATTTACCATGAACTCTTGGAAGAATGAAAAAAAAATGTCTTGGAAGAAGTACAACTAGATTTCTCCTTAGACACAAGGATAGGAAGGCTGTACTCCTTTACTTTGGACATAGTATCAGGAGAAACTAATCCCTGGAGAAAGGCATTATACTGGGTAAAGTAGAAGGCTGATGAAAAGAGAAAGACCCTCAATGAAATGGACTGACACAGTGGCTAAGTGAGCTCAAACATGGAAACAACTGTGAGAATAGCACAGGAACAGGTAGTGTTTCATTCTTCTGTCCATAAGGCTGCTATGAGCAAAAGTGACTTGACGGTACCAGTAACAAAAAGGAAGGTTGGGTTTTAAATAGTTATCATCAGCCATAGCTCTGACATAGATTTCAGCTGCAACATCTTGATAAAATTCAGTTTGAATGCCATTGGTATAAAACAGTCAGATTTTAATTGTTGACTGAATCCTGTGATTTTAAATCAATTTTTTTCCTACTAATTTTTTCTAACGCATACCCACCAATACAGATAAAAACAGAATGTTGTTGTCACTGTTGTTACATCCATCAAGACATTCCAACTCATAGTTGCCCTATGTCCAACAGAATGAAACACTGCCTGGTTCTGCAGCATTCTCACAATCATTGCTAGGCTTGAGCCCAACATTGAAGCCACTGTGTCAATCCACCTCATTGAAGATCTTCCCCTTTTTCACTGGCCCACTATGTTACCAAGGATGATATCCTTCTTCAGGACTAGGTCACTTCTGACTAAATGACCAAAATACACACAAAAAAAAGTCTGGTGATTCCTGCTTCTAAGGAGCATTCTGGGTGTACTTCAAACAAGAATCTTTGTTCATTCTTCTAGCAGTCTATGATATAATCAATATTATTTGCCAGCACCACAATTCAAATCAATTTTTCTTCATTCTTCTTTACTCATTGTCCAGATTTCACAAGCATATGAGGCTATTGAACATTTCATGGCTTGGGTCAGGCACACTTTAGTCATCAAAGAGACATCTTGGTCTTAAATGCTTTAAAGATGTCTTTTGAAGCAGAATTGCCCAATGAAATATAACATTTGATTTCTTGATTGCTGCTTCCCTGAGCGTTGATTGTGGATCCAAGTTAAATGAAATCCCTGACATCTTCAAATTTTTCTCCATTTCTCACGTTATTGCTTATTGTCCAGTTATGAGGACTTTTGTTTTCTTTATGTTGAGCTGTAGTCCATGCTGAAGGCTATAGTCTTTGATATTCATCAGTATGTGTTTCAAGTCTTCTTCACTTTCAGCAAGCAACATTGTGTGATCTGCATATTGCAAGTTGTTAATGAGTACTCTTCCAATCTTGATGCTGCATTCTTCATATAGTACAGCTTCTCGGATTATTTGTTCAGCATACCCATTGAAATAAGTATGGTGAAAGGATATACACCTGACATACACTGTACCTGAATTTAAAGCATGCATTAGCCCTTTCTTCTACTTGAAAGTCTGCCTCTTGGTCTGTGTACAGATTCGTCATGAGGATAGTTAAGTGTTCTAGAATGCCCATTCTTCTCAATGTTATCCATAATTTGACATGATCCACACAGTTGAATGTCTTTGTACAATCAATAAAACAAAGGTAAACATCTTTCTGGTATTCTTTGCTTTCAGCCAAAGTTCATCTGGCATCAGCAATGATACACCTCATTCCATGCCTTCTTCTGAAACCAGTTTGAATTTCTGGCAGTCACCTGTCAATGTACTGATGGAATCATTTTCAAATTATCTTCAACAAAATTTTACTTACATGCAATATTAATGATAATTAAAACCATTAAAAACTAAATTCACTGCCATTGAGTCATATTTGACTCATGGTGACCCCTCCTTTGGTTTCCAAGGAGATATCACTATGGAAGTAGATTGCCCAATCGCCCTTCTGAGGAGTGGTGGTGGGTTTGAACAGCCAGCCTTCTGATTAGCAGTCAAATGCCTTAGGCACTACGCCACCAGAGCTCCCACTGTGCCACCAGAGCTTCCGAAATTAATGATATTGTTCAATAATTTCCACATTCTGTTGGCTAACCTTTCTTTGGAATGGGCACAAATATGGGTCTCTTCCAGTCAGTTGGCTAGGTAGTCATCTTCCAAATTTCTTGACATAACTTAACGAGCACCTCCAGTACTACATCTGTTTGCTGAAACATCTCAATGCTTATTATGTCAATTCCTAGAACCTCATTTTTCATCAATTCCTTCTGTGCACTTCTTCCTTCAATATCATTTGTTCTTTATCTTTTATCCATTACTTCCTGAAATGGGTGAACATTGGCCAATTCTATTTGGTACAGTAACTCTGTGTATTCCATCTTCTTTTGGTGCTTTCTACATCATTCAATATTTTGGACATTTGTGCTTTTTCCAAGTCTGTCTTACTTATCAGTCTGTCCACTGATACCTGTCAACCAAAGATGACCCTGCTGATATTTGAAATACCAGTGGCATAGCTTCCAGAATCACAAGCACACACAAGCCACCACAGTAAAACAAACTCACAGAGAACTAGGGGATTTCGCCTATAGAATCCTTCAATATTACTAGCCAAGCCTTCAGTTTTTCTCTTTGTTTCTTTTAGCTTGCTACATGCTGACTGTTTTCTTCCCCTTTGACTTCACACCTCCAAGTCTTTGCATGTTTCATTATAATATCTTCCTTTATTCTCTCGAGATGTCCATTGGAATCTTTCGCTTGGCTCTTTTACTGCATTATTTATTCTATTACCTTTAACTACTCTCCATTCAAGAGCAAAGTTTAGAGACTCTTTTGACATCCATTTTGATCTTGTCTTATTTTCTTGTCTTTTTTAACACTCTTCTTCTTTCTTCATGTATTATAATGTTTGAGATGGCATTGCAAAACTCATTTGGTCTTCAGTAACTGGTGTTCAATGCATCATTCTTCAGATGGTGCAAAAACGGCAAGGAGGCCACATGTTCTGACCTCCTCTAATCCCACAAGAGGAAGACAGGATTACCATCAGTAGCCCAAGGCCTATTCCTGCCAGTCCAGACATGCTGCCTCCCTCCAGCCCTTTCTCCAACCGTTCCTCCCAAAGCACCCACCACCTCTCTCCTGGGTTCGATAATTTGCTGCAGTGGCCACACAGAGCTCACAGATTATGGGGTTTATTAGGGAAGCACCACAGGCTACAATTCAAGTTCAGGAAGAACACTCAGTCTCTCTCCCAGCCCACTGTCCATCACCCAACAGTCTCTCACAGTCTCTTTCCCAGCAGTGCTGGTCCCTTGGTGTCTCACTCAGCAATGTATGTCTCTTTCGTCTCTTTCCCAGCAGCAAGTGTCTCTTTCAGGGGTGCGTATCTCTTTCGGCAGCATGTCTTCCTCAACCAGCAGTCAGAGAGAGTTCTGCCTCTAGGAGGCCTCCTTTTGAGCCCAGAAGGGTGGTCAAATTAGCCAATCATAGAATCAGAACTCTAAGAACATGAGAGAGAGTGGGCACCTCCCAGAACATTGTTTTATGCCACTCCCAACAGAAATACTCCAGGTGGACAACTTCAGCAATCAGGAGCTCCTCAGTTGCTCATAGAAAATCCCACCTTGGAGTTTACAAAGACTTATGGGTAGAAAAGCCACACTAAGTAATTTACTACACCACAGATGGTCTCTAAAATCAAGTGATATCCATTCAAGGTCATATTTTGGCTCTCAAGGACTTGTTTTCATTTTCTTCATTTTCACCATAAACATGCATATGAGTTTTTGATACTCTGCTCCACAGTTGACTCCTGACCTTCTTCAGACTGATGATATTGAGTTTCTCTGTTGTCTCTTTCCACAGATGTAGTCAATTTGATTCCTGAGTCTCCTACTTATGTTGTTTACAGAAGGTATTTGCAATGTATATGTCACTGGTCTTGCAAAATTTTATCATGTGATCTGCAGCATCATTTCTATCACCAACAACATATTTTCCAACTACTGATGATTCTTCTTTGTTTCTAATTTTCACATTACAATCACTGGTAATTATAAGTAAATACATCTTGCTTGCATTTCTAGTCAATTTCAGACTGCAAAAGTTGTTAAAAGTCTTCAATTTCTTCATCTTTGTCTTTCATGGTTGGTTTATAAATTTAATAGTAGTATTAAATGGTATTCCTTGTAAGTATATGGAAATTATCCAATCACTGACAGCCGTACTTCAGGATAGAAATTGAACTGTTCTTTTTGATGGTGAATGTGGTGCCATTTCTCTTCAATTTGCCATTCCCCACATTGTGATTTTCTAATTCAAAATGGTCAATACCAGTCCATTTCAGCTTAATAATGCTTAGGATATTGATCTTTATGTATTCCATTTCATTTTTTACAACTTCCAATTTTCCTAGATTCATACTTTGTAAATTCCACATTCTGATTATTACTGGATGTTCGCAGCTGGTTTTTTTTTGTTTTTTCTTATTTTGAGTTATTCCACATCAACAAATGAAGGTTCTAAAAATTTTACTCATCCATATCATTAAGATCAACTCCACTCTGTGGAGACAACTATTATTCTCCAGTCATATTTTGAGTGACTGCCAACCTAAGAGGCTAATCTTATGGCAGTGTATCAGACAATGTTTCTCTGTTACTTACAAGAATTTCAGTGGCTATTTTTTTTGTTTTGTTTTGTTTTGTTTTTAGAAGTATTCTTGGCAACATTCTTCTTCCTACTCTGTCTTAGTCGAGAAATTCTATTGAAACCTGTCCACCATGTGTGGCCCTGCTGGTATTTGAAATACCAGAGGCATAGCTTCCAGAATCAGAGCAACACACAAGCCACCATGGTATGACAAACTGATAGATGAGTGGTGGAGAAAGCAAACAGATCTCATAATTGAGAATACAAATAGAGTTTGTTCAATTAAGGGCCAAAGGCTACAGGGAAAATATAATGCTTTTAAAGTAAAACAAAAAAAAAACAAAAAAGAAAACAAACCACCTAATATTAGATTCTATAGAAATAAAATTAGCTTGATATCATAATTCAAAATACATTCAAAGTAGGGTTAATCATCTATTTGTTAGATGCTCTATCAGTTTTAGTTCCATGAATTCAGCAATTACCCTGATGGGGAGAAATTACTTTGAAGAGTTACTTGAACATTCTGCATTAAAGGCAGGCAAGTATCTCTGAAAGGCAATAAACTTTAGTATATACTGCTTGTATTATGAAAATAATACTATTTTTATATGTTAATTAGATATTGAGTAGTCTCTATTTCATATCCCTTAATCTGATTGCTGGTAAAACACTAATGTCCTTGAGTGGGCTCAGTTACATCTGAATCTTAATCTTTAGGATCCCAGAATCTAAGAGAAATATTATTCCAAAAGATGTTCACTTGAATGAATATATTGTATAGTAATGGTTATTTTTCTAATGTGAACAGAATAAGTAAAAATAAATTCTAGTGTGAGGACTGCCTTAGGCTGAGTTCTCTAGAGAAGCAAAACCAGTGAAGTTTTGCATGTGTATGTATTCATAGTGACTCCCTTTGGGTTTCCAAGGTGGTAAATCTTTACAGAAGTAAATTGCCCCATCATCCTTCTGTGGAGCAACTGGTGAGTTTAAACAGCCAACATTCTGGTTAGCAGTCAAATGCCTTAGGCACTGTACAATGTCTAAGGCATTTGATTACTAATCAAAAGCCTGGCTGTTTAAACCCACCAGCCATTCCTCAGAAGGAAGGTTGGGCAATCTACTTCCTTAGTGATACTGCTCTGGAAACCCTTGTGGTCACTTATAATCAGATCCAATGTAACAGCAGTGAGTTTGGTTTTGGTATATATATATATATATATATATATATATACATATATACCAAATATATCTATATATGAGCTCTGGTGGCATTGTGCTCAAGGCATTTGACTGCTAGCCAGAAAGCTGGGGGTTCAAACCCACCAGCCACTCCTCAGAAGGAAGGTTGGACAATCTACTTCCACAGTGATACTGTCTCGGAACCCAAGGAGGGGCCTCTATGAGTCAGATCCAACTCAATGGCAGTGAGTTTGTTATACACACACACACACACACACACACACACATATATGTATACACACACATATACATATATAAAGAGAGAAAGAGAGATTTATCTCAAAGAAATGGATCATGCAGTTGTAGAGGCTGGTTAAGGCCCAAGTGCATGGGTCAGATGACAGTCTGGAGGCTTCTCCTGACTCATGTATCTTCATGGGCTGATGAACTCAGTATCAGTAAGTCAGCTGGAAGGCTGCGGGCTCATTGCTGCAGAGTCTGACAAACCCAAGACTGGCCATCAATACAGCAGGTCACTGGCTCAGGGTCCAAGAATCAGAGGTCAGATGGTGACAAGCCAGATGCTGGATCCAGAGTGGCCAAAAAGCCAGAGAGCTTTGTCAGAATGTTCAGGTATATTTAATGCAAGCCTCACCCCAGAAGAAACTCCCTTTCAACTGATTGACTGCTCATAGCAGATCTCCTCATGGAGGTGATCACATCATTACATAACTGCAAAAGTACATCATAACTGCTAAACCACTTAGAGTCAACACCCATGGAAGCAGCAGTCAAGAAGTCAGCCATTGTATTGCACTACGAAATTCTGCTGCAAAGGACCTCTTTAGTGTGGTAAGAAGCAAAGATATCTCTTTGCCAATTTAAAGACTATGGTGCACCTGACCCAAGCCATGGTATTTTCAATCACCTCACATGCATGTGAAAGCTGGACAATGAATAAGGAAAACCAAAGAAGAGTTGATGCCTTTGGATTGTGGTGTTGGCAATAAAACTGAAAGTACCAAAGAAGAATGGACAAATCTATCCTGGAAGAAGTACAGCCAGAATGCTTCTTGGAAGCGAGATTGGCCAGACGTCATCTCACCTACTTAGATCATACTGCCAGAAAGGACTATTCCCTGAAGCAGGATATCATGTTTGGTAAAGGAGAGGGTCAGTGAAGAAGACAAAGATGCTCAATGAGACGGATTGACACAGTGTCTGCAATGATTGGCTCAAGCATAGCAGGGATTATAAAGATAGCACAGGGCCAAAGAGTGTTTTGTTCTATTGTACATGGGGTCGCTATGAGTCAGAGCTAACTTGATGGCATGTAACAACAACAACAAACCACAGCCAAGTTGACAAACAACTTTAACTATCACAGTCCACCCCTTGTGAACTTGCAAATATTTCATATTTTAGTTAGTATTGATTTTAAATCACCTTATTATGTCCAGACCAAGACTTTGAGGGGCCTAGTAAGTAGAAAAGTATGGATGGACCTAGTATTCAATTCTTTGGGGCTTAACTGCTTGGTATGGCAAGGAGAGCTTGGTATGATCTTTTTCAACATTATCCAAAGGTGTATTTGCAAAAGTGCTTCTTCTAATAAACCAGTATCTTGATTCCAATTTATGGGTTGAGCATGTTAGAAAGGGGTTCAGCAAAGGTATTTTGATATTGTAAAATACAGCTTTTTGCACATGCAATTAGAGATTTGCAACATTGAATTATAAAATGATTTTTACTGGTACAATTTTCAGAAGACCAACAACATAATGTCAAGCCTTTTGGTCCCACTCTTACATATGTCCTCAATTATTTTTGAAATTCTGCCTTTACTACATCAAGTGCAAGCAGTACAGTCCCTCCCATTTGTATTTTTTTCTATCCCCTCTTTAATATTCTACCTGCGACTATGTGGCCACTTCATTACTTTGGTGGGGCAGTTATCAGAGCATTTTGGATAGGAGGGCCTTTAAAAGCTCTTCAAGGCTAGTGAGCAAAAGCAGTCCTAAAGGACTTTTTATTTTATTTTATTGCTGTTTTAACCCTTGCTTTGCACTGGGTGTGGCATATATTTATCTTTGAGTAAGCATTAAGAGATTACTTCCTTAGCTTTTGAATCCTTTAGTTTTGGTAAACAAAACCATATAACTTTGGGAGTTGGTCCTGGTTCTTTCTTTCCCCTTTGGCCTTTTCAGTGAGGACTCTTATTGCCAGGTTTCCACCCTCATGGGCCTCTGTCAGTAGAGATGGTCGACACTACCTTGCTATTTCTATTCCAAAGTGAGGCTTTGCAGTGGAGTTTCTTCATTGTCTCTCTCATTGTCATACCAGGAGCCAACAACAAAGGAAGGGGTGGAGCTATTTAGAAAGCCTCCAGTGCTGACCATGCAGAACAGTATCAATATCAGATGTAATACAACCATAAAGCCAAGTGTCTATAGTCTTTAGTTACAATGTCATGATGGCATTAGAAACACTTTGGAACACAGTTCTTCTGTCTTTAACAATTCAAGCCAAGAGTGGCTGTAAAGCTCTCTAATTAAACGAAGGTATCAGTTAGGTTGCAGGAGACTTCCCCATATTGTGTTCATATCTGTCCTTAGGTTTAGACTTCACTTAATAGTTTTATCTTTAGAAACCTTGAGTCTACATGTAGCCTACATTAAATGCAGCTCCTTGCTTAGTTGCTCTAGATTCCCCTTGATGTCATCTCTGCAACCCAAGATACTATGGGACAAGGTGGAAAATATGGGAGGGTGAGATCAGCCTTTGTTTTCAACCACCTTACCTTATGTCCTTCTTGCTAGCAGGGAGATTGCTGTCACCCAATTAATCCTCAATTGGCCAGAAAGAAGCTAGTGCTATTGACACTTTATCATTTCCAGGAGAGCCAGCATCATCCTGGAATGAGTAAAGTGATGGACGCTTGAGTTTCCATCACACTATAGTGTCCCTCTGGTGACCCGTTCTCTGTTTATGTGTTCTGCTCGAAAAATAAAGGCCCTTCTGGTGAACATCCAGTAGAGTAACAAAAGTTTATCAGAAGCAGAAATGATCTTAATCAAAAGTCTCATCCCCATACGTGACTGCTTTATATGTCAATATGAAGCTTGTCAGTGGCTAGATCAAATAGCCACGCTATTAGTTCTATCCCATGTCATAGTTGCTCATGTGCCCTACTATAAATAGCCTTAATTGCAGCAATTCCCACCAGGGCTTGGAGGCAAAAACTTCCAGAGGTATACAATAATACCTCAACATCATCAATACATCCACTCAGGGTTGTAGGGGCTCTGAAGAGACTTATCCATGGTCAGGCTTTGGCTAGGGTCATAGTGATAGTGACTCTAGACTTAGACTCAAAGAAATCAGAAAGCATTGTTGTTGTTGTTAGGTACCATCGAGTCAGCTCCAACTAATAGCAACCCTATGTACACCAGAACAAAACATGGCCTGGTCTTGTGCCAGCCTCACAATCCTTGCTATACCTGAATCCACTATTGCAGCCCCTGTGTCAACCCATTTCATTGAGAGACTTCCCCTTTTTCACTGACTTTCCAGGCAGAAAGCATTATCTGTTTTTTTTCTCTTCATTTTGATGTCAGGTGTTACAGAGAATATATTTACCTGTGCACCAGTATCTAAAAGTCCAAGAAATTCAATTACTCTTATTTCCTCCTGGAACGCCAGTTTTAGCATAGCCAAATATTTTGCTTTAAGAAAAAAAAAATTGTTTAAAAATTTGTCAGTCAATATTCTTTTTCTTTTGCCTTTCCACAATGCTAACATTTCTAATAATGTTTAAATTTGTTTTCTTGTTTCTACTATCTGACCAAGGTACTAAAGTATGGAGATTTATATAAAAGGGACAGCTAATGGAATAATTTGGCACCCAGTGTGTGCGATGTATGAACATGTTTCCCTAAAGATGTACAAGTAACAAAAAGAAAGCTTAAAATATTTCCATATTTTGGAATAACAGAATGGGACAATACATGAAAAAATATTTTATCTCTTATCTCTTTGACTGTCATTTTGTCTCTAGTAATCATACTGCTAATGATCACTCTGAGTTTAAAGTCATAAAGTACCTGAAGCTGTGGTTTATATTGCAGATCTTAGACACTTATTTTCTGAGATAGAATCTGAACCCCGATTTTCATATATTGTTAAATCTTTTAATTTTAAATTATTCCTGGATTTATAGTCCATTCCATTGACTTCTGATTCTGATTCCACCACTTACGTGGCTCTTTTCTTAATACATTATTTATTTCAACTCTTCTTCTTCTATTATGTTACATGTATTTCCTCTAGGAGCTCTGGTGGTATAGTGCCTAAGGCATTTGATTACTAACCAAAAGGCTTGCAGTTCAAACCCACCACCCATTCCTGAGGAATCTACTGCCCTAGAGATGCCGCCTCAGAAACCCAAGGAGAGGTTGCTGTGAGTTGGAACTGACTCTACAGCAGTGAGTGTTGGTCTTTTGGTATATTTCATCTGTCCTTCATTTACATAAACTTTCTTTCTAGTTATCTGGTCCTTTACTGCTTCCTTAATTTCAAACCTCTTTTTTGCCTTTGTGTCTCTAGTTCTTTCTGAATTGTAAAAATTATGTTTGTTTCTTTCTTAAATTCTCCCTCTTCTTTTGACTTGGAATGAAAAGTGTCTTTTTCTCTTTTTCATGTCTTTCAAATATCCCCTTTATGTTTGTTTTCATAAACAGGCTATATTAGATGTTAATCCATTAAGAAAACTTCCCCAGCTCTCGTTTACAATCCAAAACAGATTCATTTTAATTTACTTTGTTGTTGTTTGTTTGTTTGTAAGATTGGATTCTTATCTTAATGTTTCAAGTTTTTGTTTGCATTCTGCAAAGTCCTTTTTTTTTTAAAAGGAGGATATTTGAGATTTATTAAATTTGTTTGTAGCCTTAGAATACCGGTTAAAATTAGCCTCCCTTTGGGGCTGTTTAGTTTTAGCCCTGGAGTTTTTCTTTTTCTTCCTTTTTTTTTTTTTTTTTCCCTAATTTACCTTGTAAATAAACAAACATTATCTAAAAACAGTGAGCTGTATTGAGGCTGCTGCTGTTCCAAATCATCCTTGGTTAAGTCGGTCCAGAGACTTAAAGAAACTGTAAATTTTAGTACTGACTTCAGCAGGTATTCCTGCTGAAGAGGGTGGGGGAGCTCTTTTTTTTCTTCTAACACAATGACCAACCCATTTGGTTAACCTGCGGGAGGGACACCTAAAGATCCAGTCTTAGAATTCTTGACTCCTATCAAACTTAAGAGGAGCTCTGGTAGCATAGTGCCTAAGGCACTTGACTGCTAATCAGAAGGCTGGTGGTTCAAACCCACCAGCCACTCCTCAGAAGGAAGATGGGGCACTACTTCCCTAGTGATACTGCCTTGGAAACCCAAGGAGGGGTCACTATGAGTCAGGTCCGACTCCACCACACATAACAACAACAACAGCTGTGACTACAGCAAAGCAGGTTTTTTTTTTTCATTATATGTCGTTTACAATCTTGTGATAGAGAAAGAATGTACGGCTGGCGTTTTTAAGGTTATATAAAATAGTGCAGAAGAACAAGTCACATGGAATATACACAAATTTATAGACACTGCTCTCAGGAAAATGGAACTTTTAGGTTAAACATCTACCATCTGTTACTTCAGAGAGAGTAAAGTCCTGGGGAAATATGAAATGGCATTCTTGAGGGATTAATGAGGTTGATTTGAAGGAGTATATTTTTAATGATAAGACACCCTCAAATTTTGGGGCATTATCAAGACTTCTGGGAGTATTTGAATTGTAACAGAAGCAAATGCTAGCATTACCTATATTTTAAAAACAAGAAAACTAATATTGAGAGATATTAATTACTCCAAGATCACAACTTTCTTATGTGATGTAACCAGGATTCAGAAACAATCATCTGTTGGACATGTTTAGCCACCACAAAATACTGCCTCAAAATGAAAATATAATTGTGGTAGTTAAGGTTATGTGTCAATTTGGCAGGGCCTGGTTTTGAATGGCAGGACAGCTTGATGTACTTATTCTCTAAGATGAAACTAGTAATCAGCTCCATGGTGAAATCTGCTGTGAGCAGCTGAGTAGCTAGCTGCCTTACGGTTGTGGCTTGCTTCTAGTATGTAAAGAAAAGCATTGAGAAAGGTCTTGAGGTTTTTGGCATGCTTGGATCCTTCATTTATCCAAGTCTTCATTCAGCAGCCTGCCTGTTGCCTGCCGATCTTGGGACTGTTTCGTGATCTAGTGCCCTGCTGTGTTGCTTGATAGTATTGGGACTGTGCCACTTAACTTATCAACCTTGGGTTTGTCAGCCTCAGCAGCCAGCACCAGACTGAGTTAAGAGACGCCTCCTGCTCCAGTGGTCTGGAGCAAGAGACCAAGCTGAAGCTGAAGGTCGAGGGGTCGGTACCCAGCCCCTAGACCTGGAAATTTGAACTTGGAATTCTAGCCTCCTAAATTGTAAGAGAGTGAATGCCTGTTTGTTAAAGTCATCCACTTGTGGTATGTGTATCATAGCAGCACTGAAAAACCAAAACTGAATTTGGCACCTGAGACAAAGGTGCTCTAATAGACACCTAAAATGTGGAAATAGGAGTGGAACGCTTTCTTGACCTGAGATCCCTGTGCTGAGACCACAACAGAGAGACCAGCTTGAGACAGAGAGATAGGATTACCAACCGATAGAGAAGAAAACTGAATGTTTTGAGGCAGGAGCCTTCCTTGAAGAGTACATTGCATTGGAGATTAATTAGCAGAAACTGATGTACCAAGGTAACAGGAAGCAGAGCTTCCTCAGCCTCAAAGGGTTGGACTATGGCATCTGGGGATGGAACCACCACAGCCTCCTAGGTTTCAAAGAGTCAGGTCTTTACCAACATGGTTCTAGAGTGTGGGGTTGCTGTATTTTAGAGGCAGGGGGATGGAGCCATATCTGCTGCCCAAAAGGGAAGGGTAGGGCTGCCATCCCCAAGGGGCAGCAGAACAGGGCCTGCCAGGCCAAGGTGAAGTCACCACTCAAATATACTTTAAGATTTGTGCCACTCAATGAAGTTGGGTGCCAAGTTGATGAAGGGTGGAATAATTCTGCTTTGGTTCTCTAATTCTGCTCTAACAGAAAATAGCACAAGTAGATGGCTTGAGAAAACAGATTTTTTTCTCTTACAATTTAGGAGACTGGAATTCTGAGTTCAAAATGCCAGCTCTAGGGTTTCAGAAAAGGCTTCTTGACAATGGGCTTCAGCTTTGCCTGTTGCTACGGCTCACTGGAACTGGAGGTGTCTCTGAACTCAAGCCATTGCTGGCTGCTGAGGTTGACAAACCCAAGGTAGAAAAGTAAAATGGCACAGTCCCAAGATTATGAAACAACAGGGCAGGCCACTAGTTCAAGTATAGAAATAGTCCCAAGATTGGCAGGCAACATGGCAGGCTGCTGAATGAAGACTCAACTACATGAAGGATCCAAGCATGCTAAAAAGCTTAGAGACCTTCTCAATGCTTCTTCTTATATACTGGCAGCAGACCACATCCCTAAGACAATTACACAGCTGCTCACAGCATATTCCAACATGGAATTGATTACCAGTGCCATCATGGGGAATAACTACATCTAGCTGCCCAGTTTCTCAAAGCCAGGCCCAGCCAAGTTTATACACAGCCTTAACTACCATACTAGTGAAAGTAGAAATCATTTAGTTTAAACATCTGTGGTAGTTAAGTTTGTGTGTCAACTTGGCTGGGCCTGGTTGCATGGCTGGGCAGCTGAATGTAGTTATTCTTCATGGTGAGATAAGTAATTAACTCCATGGTAGAATCAATTGGAGCAGCTGAGTAGCTGCTTTGAGTATGTTGCCTGCTTGCTGTATATAAGAAACAGCTTTGGAAATGGTCACTAGCATATGGTATGCTTGGACTCTGCATGTAGCCATGTCATTGTTCAGCAGCCTGCCATGCTCTGGCAACCTTGGGACTTTCAATGGACTTGAATTAATGGCCTGCTGTGTGGTTTGGTAACATAGGGACTGTACCTTTTTACTTGTCAACTTTGGGTTTGTCAGTCTCAGCAGCCAGCAGCTGTCTGAGTGAAGAAAAGCCTCTAGCTCCAGTGAGCTGGGAGCAGGAGGCAGAGCTGAACTCCTAGGTTGAGAGGCTTTCACTCAGCTCCTAGAGCCTGGCACTTTGAACTTGGACTTAAAACCTCCAAACTGTGAGAGAATAAACTCTGGTTTGTTCAAACCATCCCATTTGTGGTATATTTCTTGTCAGAGTGGTACTAGGTAATCAGAACAGAATATGGTACCGAGAGAGTGGGGTGCTGCTCTGACAGATACCTAAAATGTGGAAACAAGAATAGAGTGTGTCCTTGACCCAAGACCCTGGCAGAGAGACCCTGGCATGTGGCATGAGAGATCGCAGCAGCAGAGTCACAAGACTGGTTGAGAGATACCAGCAGAGAGACCAGCATGAGAGACAGCAGAGGCAGAGTCTAGAGACTGACATTAAACAGCAAAAGGCTTACCAGCCCCGGGAGGAGAAAGCCAAGTGCAATTGCACAGGTGGTTCCTGGCAAGAGTGGGTTGCCTTCAGGCATTAATTGGTAAAAAAAAGACCTGCATGAAATGGAGTAGCAGGTTGGCCTTCCCTCAGAGCAAGAAAGCTGAGTGCTTTTGAAGCAGGAAGATTTCTGACGGAGTGGGTTGCCTTCAGCATTAATCGACAGAAGTGAAGAGACAAAGGAAATGGGAAGCCGAGCTGCCTCAGCATCAAGGGTAGGACCATGGCCTTTGGGGGTGGAACCACCACAGCCCCCTAGGTTTCAAAGAGTTAGACCTTCACTAACTTGGTTCTGGAGTGTGAGGCTGCTTGTTCATGTGAGCCAGTGGTGCCAGGGCTACCATGCCCAACAGGGAGAAGAATGGGGCTCACGAGGCCAAGGGGGTGAAGTCACCACTCAGGAACTAGGGGACTGGAGCCATCCAGTGAAGGAGATCTGTACAGATGCCACCTATTGAAGATCTGTACAGGTGCTAAGTTGAAAAGGGGTAGAACTGTGGTAGTTAAGTTTGTGTGTCAGCTTGGCTGGGCCTATGAATGTAGTTATTCCTCGTGGTGAGATCAGTAATGAGCTCCATGGTGGAATCTATTGGAGCAGCTGAGTAGCTTCTTTAGGGATGTGGTCTGCTTCCTGTAATAAGAAACAGCTTTGGGAATGGACTGTAGCTTATGGCACTCTTGAACTCTGCATGTAGCCATGTCATTGTTCAGCAGCCTGTCATGCTCTGCCAATCTTGGGACTTTCAGTGGACTTGAATTAATGGCCTGTTGTGTGGTTTGGTAACATCGAGACTGTGCCTTTTTATTGGTCAACCTTGGACTTGTCAGCCTCAGCAGGTAGCAGCTGCCTGAGTGAAGAAAATTCTCCAGCTTCAGTGGGCCGGGAGCAGGAGGCAGAGATGAAGCCCAAGGTTGAGGGGCTTTCACCCAGCCCCTAGAGCCTGGTACTTTGAACTTGGATTTAAAGCCTCCAAATTGTGAGAGAATAAACTCCTGTTTGTTCAAGCCATCCCATTTGTGATATATTCTAGCCAGAGCAGCACTAGGTAAACAGAACAGCATCCATCTAATTCTTTGAGTAATTGTATATATTTATGTATATTTAGAAATGCTGATTTTTTTTAAACGTTCCTGTATTGAAACAATTTGTTTTAATGTTTACCAAATTGTACACAAAAACAAGCATTAACTGATTAACTGAACTCTCATAGCAAGGGCTATCTATAGGTGTGTGAATATATATGTGTATGTTGTGTCCATAATAAGACAACTAGCTGATATGTGTTATACTACGTAATATATATACACTGTATGATTCAATAACCTTACAATTCATTCTTTCAATCATTCATCATTTAAAGAGATAACTAAAAGTTACAAGAGCTCTCTCTTTATTATAATCTTAAACAAATTACAGAAAGTTTCAATATAGGAAATGTATTCAAAGTTTAAATATATAGCAAATTTCATTGTGCTAAAATAATCATAGCAGGAAAACAATTAAAATTGAATGAGTTATAAATTTTATTAAGCATAATATGATCACAGAGTGTATTTTTAATTTTTCTACACTGCATTATGTTTTTTTTTTTTTCTTCTTGGTCTAGCTCAATATCATAACTGTGTGTTTGTGTGTATAATCACCTTTTTTTTTTTTTCATTTTGGAGAGTCAGGTTCAAAGGAAATGACAGTAGCAGATAAACTATTTCATGTTATAAGAGAACACACAGGAACTGGCACCAACTTATTCACTGAAACCTCATAGTGAACAACATAAATCGAAATTCTCCATGACAGTAAAGAGAGAGACCAATGAGTATTAGCAGAAAAATGATATAGGTATGGCTGTCAGAGAATAAAGAGAACTCCTTTCCCTGGTACCATGTATATTAAATGCAAGATGCTTGCAAGTAGACCATTTCATATTGAGAGTATTATATAAATTAGGAACTGTTGCAATCCTAATAGAGCTGAAATTGATAACTGAATACTTAAGATGGAGTGATGCTCAGGTTGGCTTACATATATTTTGTGTGATATAATTTTCACCACAATTAAATATCACTATTTCCAAAAATGGAAGCAGCAGTCAAGAAATCAAATTACATTGTATTGGGTAAATCTGTTACAAAAGATCTCTTTAAACTATTAAAGAAAAAAGATGTCACTCTGAAGACAAAGGTACACCTGAAGCAAGCCATGATATTTTCAATCACCTCATATGCCTGCAAAAGCTGGACAGAGAATAAGAACACCAAAGAAGAGGCGATGCATTTGAATTGTGGTATTGGCAAAGAATATTGAATGTACTAAGGACTATCAGAAGATTGAACAAATCTGTCTTGGAAGAAGTATAGCCAGAATGCTCCTTAGAAGCAAGGATGGCCAGACTGTCTCATGGACTTTGGAAATGCTATCAGGAGAAAGTAGCCCCTGGAGAAGTAAGAAAAATGAAGATCCACAACTAGATGGATTTACACAGTGCCTGCAATAATGAGATAAAACATAGCAACAATTGTCAGGAATGCACAGGACCCTGCTGTACACAGGGCCACTATGAGTGGGACCCAACTCGACAGCATCTGAAAACAACAAAATTTCCCAAAATTTCTGATTCTTTTTCTAAAAAATGCACATAGAAGTCATTCCCTTGCCAAAAATATAGTGTGTGCTCATAAATTAGAGTACATAGAGCTATCTTTTGGACATATCATCTATAACTCATTGTATAAGAAGTATAGAAGACTCAATTGTGAACAAGCTATAATGTTCCTTTCAAGGTAATTATATATATATAATTATATATATATATATATATATATATATATATATATATATACACACACAATAAAAAAGCTCAAGCAATTAAGTGTTTGACTGCTAGCCAAAAGTTTGATGGTTCAAACCCACACAGGGAATCCACAAAAGACAAGCCTGGTGATCGACTTCTGCAAGTTTGCAGCCTTGAAAGATCTAGGGATCAGTTAGTTCTACTTTGCACACTTTATTTCCCCATACACATTCTACCCAATAGCAGTCAATAACAACAAAGCATAGTGTATATCAGAGACCTAATTAAGCATAAAATGCTATGAAGATTCAAAACATGGGAAACTACATTTGCCTGGGTGTAATTATGGGTAAAGATATCCTTCCTTTATTGTGGGCATTTTTCAGGCTATGGTATAATTGCATCTAATAGGGTAAGCCAGCCCCAGGACCAGCAGAAGGCAGGTGTTGCATGCATGGAGCTGCCCCAAGCACAGGACATAGTAAGCCAGCTCTGAAATGAGTGGAAAGCAGGTGTTTGCATCCAGGCAGGCTGGGCAAGGGAGCAGGATGAGGGAGCCCAGAAAATGAGCAGAGCACTGTAGAATAGCTAGAGGTGACAAACTTGTCTATCAGTTTGTTGTACTGTGGTGGCTTGAGTGTTGCTGTGAGGTTGGAGGCTGTGCCACCAGTGTTATAAATGCCAGCAGGGTTACCCATGGTGGGCAGGTTTCTGCAGAGCTTCCAGACTAAGACAGACTCAGAAGAAGGAGGAGGTCACCCACTTCTCAAAGAATTGACCAGTGAAACCTTATGAATAACAGTGAAACATTGTCTGACATATTACTGAAAAGTTTATGAATAGCCCTGAAACATTATGTGATATAGTGCTGGAAGATGAGCCCCTCATGTCAGAAGGCACTCAAAATATGACTGGGGAAGAGTTGGCTCCTCAGAGTAGAGCTGACCTTAATGATGGAGATCAGTTAAAACTTTTGGGACCCCCCCTTTGCTGATATAGCACATCTCAAGATGAGACAAACACTGCAAACAACCATTAATAATTAGAACATGGAATGTATGAAGTATGAATCTAGACAAATCAGAAGTTGTCAAAAATGAAATGGAATGCATAAAGATCAATATCCTAGGCATTACTGAGCAGAAATGAACTAGTTTTGGCCATTTTGAATCAGACAATCACATGATCTACCATGCAAGGAATGATAAATTGAAGAAGAATGGCATGGCATTCATCATCACAAAGAATGTATCAAGATCTATTCTGAAGTACAATGCTGTCGGTGATAGAATAATAATCATACACCTATGAGGAAGACCAGTTAATATTGTTGTTGTTGTTGTTGTTGTTATGTGCCGTGAAGTCGGACTGAACTCATAGTGACCATCCTTGGATTTCCAAGGCAGTATCACTATGGAAGTAGAATGCCCAACCTTCTTTCTGAGGAGTGGCTGGTGGGTTTGAACCTCCAGCCTTCTGGTTAGCAGTCAAGTGCCTTAGTCACTATGCTACCAGAGGTCCCTAGTTAATACTAATATTGTTTAAATTTACACACAAACCACAAAAGCCAAAGATGAAGAAATTGAAGATTTTTAACCTATTTTTGCAGTCTGAAATTGACCAAACATGCAATCAAGATGTGTTAATTATCACTGCTGATTAGAATGAAAATACTGAGAATAAAGATGCATCACCAGTGGTTGGAAAATATGACATTGGTGTTAGAAATTATGCTGGAGATAGCATGATAGAATTTTGCAAGGTCAATGACTTATTCATTGTAAATAACTTTTTTCAACAGCACAAACAGCAGCTATACATGTAGACTTCACCACACAGAGTACACAAGAATAAGTTTAACTACATCTGTGGAAAGAGATGATGGAAAAGCTCAATATTTTCAGCCAAAACAAGACCAGGAGCTGACTGCGGAACAAACCATCAACTGCTTATATGCACGTTCAAGTTGCAGCTGAAGACAATTAAAAGAAGTCCATGAGAGCCAAAATATGACCTTGATTATATCCCGCCTGAATTCAGAGAACATCTAAAGATTAGATTAGATGCATTGAACACCAAACACTGAAAAGAAGAAAAATTGTGGGATGACATCAAGTGCATCATCCATAAGGAAAGCAAAAGGTCATTAGAAAAACAGGAAAGGAAGAAAACACCAAAATGGATTTCAGAAGAGACTCTGAAACTTGCACTTTAATGGAGAGTGGCTAAAGCAGATGGAAGAATCAACAAGATAAAAGAGCTGAACAGACGATTTCAAAGAGCAGCTTGAGGAATATGCAAAGACCTGAAGTTATAAAACCAAAAGGGAAGGAGATGCTCAGCATTTCTCAAGCTGAAAGAATGGAGGAAAAAATTTAAGCCTCAAATTGCAATATTGAAAGTTTCCATGGGCAATATGTTGGATGATGCAGGAAACATCAAAAGAAGATGGATGGAATACACAGAGTCACTGTACCAAAAAGAACTGGTCAATGTTCATCCATTTCAGGAGGTGGCATATGATCTAGAACCACTGAAGAAGGAAGTTGAAGCTACACTGAAGGAATTGTCAAAGAACAAGGCTCCAGGAATTGATGGAATACTCATTGAGATACTTCAAGAAATGGATGCTGCACTGGAGGCACTCACTCAGTTATACCAAGAGATTTGGAAGACAGCTACCTGGCCAACTGACTGGAAGAGATCCATATTTGTACCCATTCCAAAGAAAGGTGATCCTGCAGAATGTGGAAATTATCAAACAATATCATTGATATCACATGCAAGTAAAATCTTACTGAAGATAATTCAAAAATGGTTTCAGCACTGTATTGACCAAGAACTTCCAGAAATTCAAGCTGGATTCTGAAGGGGATGTGTAGTGAGGCATATCATAGCTGATGATAGATGGATCTTGGCTGAAAGCAAAGAATACCACAAAGATGTTTACTTGTGTTTTATTGACTATGAAAAGGCATTAGACTGTGTGGATCATAACAAATTATAGATAACACTGAGAAGAACGGGAATTCCAGAATACTTAATTGTGCTCATGGGGAAATTGTACAAAGACCAGGGGGCTGTCATTCAAACAGAACCAAGGGGCTACCACATGGTTTAAAATCAGGAAGGGAGTGTGTCAGGGTTGGATCTTTTCACCATACTTATTCAATCTGTATGTGGAGCAAATAACCCAAGAAGCTGGACTATATGAAGAAGAACTTGGCATCAGGATTGGAGGAAGGCTCATTAACAGCCTAAAATACACAGACAACACAACTTTGCTTGCTGAAAGTGAGGGTGACTTGGAGTACTTACTGATGGAGATTAAAGACTACAGTCTGCAGTATGTATTACATCTCAATATAAAGGAAACAAAAATCCTCAGAACTGGACCAATAAGCAGCATCATGATAGATGGAGAAAAGATTGAAACTGTGAAAGCTTTTGTATTACTTGGTTCTACAATCAACGCCAATGGAAGCATCAGTCAAGACATCAGATGCCATATTGCCTTGGGCAAATCTGCTGCAAAAGACCTCTTTCAAGTGCTAAAGAGCAAAGAGGTCTCCTTGAAGACTAAGATGTGCCATGGTATTTTCAATCGCCTCATATGCATGCGAGAGCTGGATGATGAATAAGGAAGACTGAAGAAGAGGTGATGCTTTTGAGTTGTGGTGTTGGTGAAGAATGGTGAAAATATCATACTGCTAAAATTACTAACAAATCTGTCCTGGAAGATGTGCAGCTGGAATGCTCTTAGAAGCAAGAATGGCCAGGTTTTGTCTCACCTACTTTGTTCAGGTCAGAAGACACCATTTTCTGGAGAAGGACGTCATGCTTGGTAAAGTGGAGGGTCAACGAAAGAGGGGAAGGCCCTCAGCAAGATGGATTGATACAGTGGCTGCAGCAATGGGCTCAGGTATAGTAGGGATCGTGAGGCTAGCACAGGACCAGGCAATGTTTCATTCTATTGTACATAAGTTCGCTATGAGTCTGAGAGGACTCAATGCCATGGAAACATCAACAATAGCTTTCTTTATGTAATATCCATTAATAAATCTTGAAGTTAAACTATATAGGTATGTTGGAATCGATTTATCATTTCCAACTTGTTTATACACAGCATTGTATGACTTGGGCAATCCCAAGAGGACATCAATATCACCAAGACATTGAAAAATAAATATTTGAGAAAAGCATTATTCTTAAAGAGTTCTGCATTGGATATTCTCTTCAGATAAGGAATAACAAGGGAAAGAATGAGTTACTAATGGATGTGATTGCATTCCTCAGTAGCAGAAGGCAAGTCACACGATTTAACAGACAGAGATATAAGAGCCAGTGTGGTTACTGAAATAGGCAGCAATGCTGGAAAAGTAACAATGTTGTTGTTGTTACGTGCCGTCCAGTCAAACCCGACTCATAACGACCCCTACTTGGGTTGCCGAGGCAGTATCACTACGAAAGTA
>NW_006921812.1:3637790-3653253 GCF_000298275.1 Orycteropus afer afer | reverse complement strand
AATAATAACTTATAATTTAGATATCTTTGATAATAAAATGTTCATCCTGGAGACTCTAAAAATGAAATAGATGACCAACATACTAAAGTAATATGTCAAGTTTGAAAATAATAATTTAAAAAAAGCCTCCGTATTTTTCTGCATATGTGGCACCCACATAAATGAAGTGCACATGCATATAATGCACATAGCACATAGGAAGCTAACAAATGAGGGAGGTTACATGGTTTGCAAAAACTGTATAGTGCATGTGTTATTTGTATAAAGATATGATAGTAGGGTTACCTTGTTGGAGAGGGAAGGTCTTTTGGTCATAAAGCCAGATCTTTTAAATACAGAGAAACTGAAATCTTTAGATGAAAAATCCTGCATCGATGGCACAAATATATATTGTAATTCTCCCTTCTACTCTTCAGGGGAAAAAAAAAAAAGATAGCTATTAACAAGGATTACTGTGCAGTTATAAAGTAAAGCTGGGCTATATGAAGAACAATACAGTAATAGGATTGGAGGAAGATTGATTTACAGCCTCAAATATGCAGATGACACAACCTTGATCTATGAAAGTGAAGAGGACCTGAAGTACTTACTTATGAAGATCAAAGATTACAGCCTTCAATATGGATTACACTTCAACATAAAGAAAACAAAAATCCTCACAGCTGGAACAATAAGCAACATCATGACAAATGGAGAAAAGATTGAAGCTGTCGAAGATTTAATTTCACTTGGATCCACAATTAACACCTATGGAAGCAATAATCAAGAAATCAAATGATATATGGCATTGGGAAAATCTGTTGCAAAAATACTCTTGAAAGTGTTAAGAAACAAAGATGTCAATTTGAGAACTAAAGTGCACCTGATCCAAGTCACGTTATTCTTAGTTGCCCCATATGCATGTGAGAGCTTGACAATGAATAAGGAAAGAAAAAAAAAATTGTTTCATTATGATGTTGGCATAGTTGTTAAATTATGGTGTTAGCACAGAACATTGAACATAACATGGAATGCCAGAAGAAAAGCAACCTGTCTTGGATGAAGTGCAGTCAGGTTGCTCTCTAGAAGAGACGATGATAAGACTTTGTCTCACATACTTTGGGCATTTTATCAGTAGGAACCATGGCCTGGAGAAGGACATAATGCTTGGTAAAACAGGGTCAACAAACAAGGGAAAAACCTTCAATGAGATTGATTGACACAGTGGCTTTAACAATGGACTCAAACATAACAACAATTGTGAGCATGGCACAGAACTAGGTGCTATTTTTTTCTGTTTTATATGGAGTCCTATGAGTGGTAACTAACTTGATAGCACCTAAAAACAACACTGTTCAGTTAAATAAGGAAATACTCAAACTTTAGAGAGATTATTGGAAAGTGTTTTAAGCTGACAATAATTGCTAGGAACATAAAATACTATAGTAGTAGCAATGGGAGTTTTTGAAAGTTAGAAGCTAAATAGAGTTTTGTCCCAAGTACATCATCTCAGTGAACACTGTAGATCTCCAAGGTCAACCTACAGTCATTTCTCATGTTCTTGAATGATTAGTAGAAGAATATTACTTGTTGTTATGGATTCAATGATGTCCCCAAAAAAGACGTATTGAAGTCCTAACCCCAGGAGAATGTAAACTTGTTTGGGATGGAGTCTTTGAAGTTGTTATCAGTTATGTTGATATAAGGTCATACAGATGTAGCATAGGTCCTAATCCTATCTGAGTGGTGTCCTTATAATATTAGAGAAGAGATACAGAAAGAAAAACAGAGAGGGACAAGGGTCATGTGGAGATGCATCTAAAAGCAAGAAAAGCCTGGGATTACCACAAGCTAAGAGAGAGAGGTTTTAGAGAAAATATGGCTCTGCTGACACTTTGACTTCAGACTAATAGCATACATAATGGTGAGCTAAAACATTTCTGTTGTTTAAAGCCACCCACATTTAGTATTTTGTTAAGGTAGCCCTAGGAAATTAATACACTTGACAACTGGATGGATCTCCACATTTGATCAGTGTATTCAAGTACAAATCAGGAAAAACAAATTTAAAATAGTGCTTAATAAGCATACTGAAAAGGCACACAATAAATCACAGCAAATTAACTCTCCACAGGGAATCATGGTTAATGTCATGGATTTAATTGTGCTTTCCAAAATATGTGTCAACCTGGGTAAGCCATGATTCTCAGTGGTTTGACAGTTATGTGGTAATGTAATTTGGCAGTTATGTAGCAATGTAATCATCCCCCATGATGTGATATGATGTGTTCAGCCAATCAGATGTAGGAATTAGAGTAGAATGCAACCTTATTCAGGTCACAGCCCGATCAATCGAATGTAAAGGGAGTTTCACTGGGTGAAACCTATATCCCCTTTTATCTTAAAAGACATGAAAGAGAAGCAAGAAGAGAAGGAAGGACCTCACACTAACACGAACAAAGAAGAGCCAGGAGCAGACCTGGGGTCCTTGCACTGAGAATATCCTAGACCCAGGGGAAGAGTAATGCCAAGACACAAGGAAGATTTACAAGGAAATGTGGGCCCACAGATGTTGAAAGAAGACAAGGACTTTCCCCCAGGCACACATTGAGAAAGTCTTTCCCTGGAGTAGGTACCCTGAATTCACACTTCTAGTTTCCTAAACAGAATAAATTTATGTTTGTTAAAGCCATCCACTTGTGGCATTTCTGTTATAGCAGCACTAGATAACTAAAGCCATCTAATATAGGTATTTGATTAGAAATTTAAAAAAAAGGCTTTCGGGAAGAAGGATTATATCATTTATAAGGGAATGGAAATCAGGTAGATTAAAAATAAGAGGCTCAAATGATCATTTTGGCTACAACATTTGGTTCTAGAAGATAATAGATGAATACCTAAAAAAAGACTAGACAGATGACAATGTGATAAAAGAAGCTTTATTCAGGAGAGTTATCTTCCAAGTATAAAGGATAGAGACAAAATAATCAAATGGAAAATTTGACATACATTTTCATATGAACCCTTCTTAAAGAAAAGCTACAGTCAGCTACGTCATGACTGCACAATCCTTGAATGAAGGACTGGTGTTGTTGTTGTTATGTGCCATTGAGTTGCCTCCATTTCGTGCTGACCATATATACAACTGAACGACACACTGCCTGGTCCTGCACCAGCCTCACAATCCCTGCTATGCCTGATCCCATCATTACAGCCAGTGTATTGAGCCACCTTATTGACAGCCTTCCCCTTTTTGCTGACCCTTTACCAAGCATGACATCCTTCTCCGGGGAATGTCCCTTCCGACAACATGACCAAAGTAGGTGAGACAAAGTCTTGCCATTCTCACTTCCAAGGAGCATTCTGGCCGTACTTCTTTCAGGACAGATCTCTTAGTTTTTCTGGAAGTCCATGGTATACTTTCACTATTCTTTGCCAACACCAAAACTCAAAAGCATCAATTGTTCTTTGATCTTCCTTATTCATTATTCGGGAGCTCTGGTAGCATAGTGGCTAAGGCACTTGACTGCTAACCAGAAGGCTGGCGGTTCAAACCCACCAGCCACTCCTCGGAAGGAAGGTTGGGCAATCCTACTTCCGTAGTGATACTGCCTCGGAAACCCAAGGAGGGGTCGCTATGAGTCAGGGCTGACTCGACGGCACATAACAACAACAACAACAATATTCATTATTCAGTTTTCCCAACCATATGAAGGGATTGAGAACATCATGGTTTGAGTTAGGTGCATCTTAGTCTTCAGGGAGTCATCTTTGCTCTTCAGCACTTGAAAGAGGTCTTTTGCAGCAGATTTTCCCAGTGCAATATGTCATCTGATTTCTTAACTACTGCTTCCATGGGTGTTGATTGTGGAACCAAGTAATATGAAATCACTGACAACTTCAAATTTTTCTCCATTTATCATGATTTTGCTTATTGGCCAGTTGTGAGGACTTTTGTTTTCTTTATGTTGAGATGTAATACATACTGCAGACTATACCCTTTAATCTTCATCAGTAAGTGCTTCAAGTCATCTTCACTTTCGGCAAGCAAGGTTGTGTCATCTGCTTATAGCAGGTTTTTAGTGACTTTTCCTCTAATCCTGATGCCAGGTTCTTCTTCATATAGTCCGGCTTCTTGGATTATTTGCTCCACATACAGATTGTAAGCATGGTGAAATGATACAACCCTGGCACACTCCCTTTCTGATTTTAAACCATGAGGTATCCCCTTGGTTCTGTTTGAATGAAAGCCTTCTGGTCTCTGTACAGGTTCCTCATGAGCACAATTAAGTATTCTGGAATTCCTATTCTTCTCAGTGTTATCTATAATTTGTTATGATCTTCACAGTCTAATGCCTTTTCATAGTCAATAAAACACAAGTAAACATCCTTCTGGTATTCTTTGCTTTCAACAAAGATCTATCTGACGTCAGCAATGATATCCATTGTTCCAAATCCTTTTCTGACTCCAAGTTGCATGTCTGGAAGTTCCCTGTCAATGTGTTGCTGAACTTTTTTTGAACTATCTTCTGCAAAACTTTACTTGTATGTGATGTTAATGATATTGTTTGATAATTTTGATTTTCTGTTGGATTACCTTTCTTTGGAATGGGTACAAATATGAATCTCTTCCAGTCAATTGGCCAGGTTGCTGTCTTCCAAATCTCTTGGCATAAACAATTAACTACCTCCAGTGCAGCATCTGTTTGTTGAAACATCTCAATGGGTATCTCGTCAATTCCTGGAGCCTTGAATTTCACCAATTCCTTCAGTGCAGCTTTGACTTCTTCCTTCAATACCGTTGGTTCTTGATCATATGCCACCTCCTGAAATGGAGGATCATTGACCAATTCTTTTTGGTACAGTGATTCTGTGTATTCCTTCCATCTTCTTTTGATATTTCCTGCATCATTCAATATTTTGCCCATAGAATTTTTCAGTATTGCAACTTGAGCCTTCAATCTTTTCTTCAGTTCTTTCAGCTTGAGAAATGCCTAGTGTTTTCTTCCCTTTTGGTTTTCTAAGTCCAGGTCTTTGCACATTTCATTATAATAACTGATTTTGTCTTCTTGAGCTGCTGTCTGAAATCTTCTGTTCAGTTCTTTCATATTGTCATTTCTTCCATTTGTGTTAGCTTCTCTCCATTCAAGAGCAAGTTTCAGAGTCTCTATTGACATCCATTTTGATCTTTTTTTCCTTCCAGTCTTTTTCCTGACCTTTTGCTTTATTCATGGGTAGTATTCCTGATGTTATCCCACAATTCATCTGGTTTTCAGTGCTTCAAATCTATTATTTAGATGGTTTCTAAATTCAGGTGGGATATAATGAATGTCATGTTTTGGCTCTCATGAACTTCTTTTAAGTGTCTTCAACTTCAACTTGAACTTGCATATGAGCAGTTGGTGGTCTATTCTACAGTCAGCTCCTGACCTTCTTTTGGCTGAATATATTGAGTTTCTCCATTGCCTCTTTCCACAGATGAAGTCAATCTGATTCCTGTGTCATTTCTATCACCAAGACAGTATTTTCCAAGAAATGGTGATTCTTCTTTGTTTCCAACTTCTGCATTCCAATCATCAGTAATAAGCAATATATCTTGATTGCATGTTTGGTCAATTTCAGACTGCAGAGATTGATAAGAATTTTCAATTTCCCTGTCTTTGGCTTTGGAGGTTGATGTATAAATTTGAATAATAATATGTGAAAACTGGATAATGAAAAATGAAGACTGAAGAAGAGTTGATGCTTTTGAGTTGTGGTGTTGGCAAATGTGATAGTTGGAGCTGTGTGTCAACTTGGCTGAACCACAATTCTGTGTGGTTTGAGCTGTTGTGATGTGGTTATTCCCATGATGGAATCAAATGATTATGTTTTGAGCAGGCAATCTGTTGGAAGGGAGTTTTTCTAGGGGTGTGGCCTGCTTCCACTATATCTATGGACATTCCGGGAAAAGAGACATTCTTCTGTGGATCGGGATTCCGTTGTGCTGCCTACAACGGTCTGTGAGTGAACAATCCAACATTCAGCCTGGAGATCTTGGATTCTTCATTCGTTGGAGTCAACAGCTGGTGTACTGCCTGCCAGCCTTGAACTCCTCAGCCCCTGCGAGTGCAAGAGTTGGGAAAAGCCTCCAGCTTGACATTTGATCCAGGAACTTTGGACTTGCCAGCTTCTATAAGTGTGTGAGCCATTTTCCTAAGATAAATTTCTATATGTATACATATATATATATATAAGCTTTACTGGTTTTGTTTCTCTAGAGAACTCAGTCTAACACAGCAAAGAATATTGAAAGTATTATAGACTGCCAAAAGAATGAACAAATCTACCCCAGAAGAAGTGCAGCCAGAATGCTCCTTGGAAGTGAAAATGGACACTTTGTCTCAATTACTTTAGTCATTTTGTCAGAAGAGTCCATTCCCTGGAGAAGGAAATAATGCTCGGTAAAGTGGAGGGTCAGAGTAAAACGGGGAAAGCCCTCAACAAGACGGGTTGGCACAGTGGCTGCAATGATGGGTTCAGGTATAGCAAGGATTGTCAGGCTGGCACAGGACTGGACCATGTTTCATTCTATTGTACACGGGGTTTCTATGAATTGGAGCTGACTCAACAACATCTAACAACAACAGCAGTATTAACTGGTCTTCCTTGTAGGCATATGGATGTTATTCTGTCACAGACAGTATTGTACTTCAGGATAGGTCTTGAAACATTCTTTGTGAAGATAAATGCTGTGCCATTTCTCTTCTATTTGTCATACTTGGCATGATAGATCATATAAATGGTTCAAAATGGCCAAAACTAGTCCATTTCAGCTCACTGGTGCTTAGGATTTCAATCTTTATGCATCCCATTTCATTTTTGACAACTTCCAGTTTTCCCAGATTCATATTTCTGTATTCCAATTATTAATGGATGTTTGCAGTTGTTTCTTCCCTTATTGAGTCATGCCACATCAGCAAATGGAGGTCTAAAAAGCTTTATTCAATCCATATCATTAAGGTCAACTCTACTTTGAGGAGGCAGCTTCTCCCCAGTCTTATTTTGTGTGCCTTCCAACCTGAGGCACTTATCTTCCGGAATTATGTCAGACAAAGTTTCAGGGTTATTTACGTTTTCCAGTATTATATCAGACAATGTTTCACTGCTATTCATAAGGTTTTCACTGGCCAATTCTTTGAGAAGTGGGTAGTCTCTTCCTCCTTCAAAATCTATCTTAGTCTGAAAGCATGGGTGACCCTGCTGGTATATTTAAAATACTAGTGGCATAGCCTCAAGCCTCAGAGCAGCATGTAAGCCACAACAGTATGACAAACTGACAGACGAGTGGTGGAAGGGTTGGTACTGAGAATTAATACATGGATTATATTAGAAAGAGTCAAGTAGAAATTTGTTGAGCTGCCCCTTCTTACAGATATCACAACCTTCGGTGGAATCACAATTGTTAGAGTCTCCATCACAAATTTGAAAAATGTGGTAACACTGATTTCTACCACATACTATTTAATTTGCCTATCTGTGCTGTGTATAAGATCTGATTGAAGATAATTCAGAAATGTTTGCAGCAGTATATTGACAGAAAACTTCCAGAGGTTCAAGCCAGATTCAGAAGAGGACATGGAACAAGGGATATCATAGCTGTTGTCAGATGGATCTTGTCTCAAGGCAAAGAATGCCAGAAAGATGTTTACATGTGTTTTATTGACTATGTAAAGGCATTTGATTGTGTGGATCATGACAAATTATGGATAACATGAGAAGATTGGGAATTCCCGAGCACTTGATTGTACTCATGAGGAATCTGTACCTTGACCAGGAGGCTGTCGTTCGAACAGAACAAGGGGACACTACATGGTTTAAAATCAAGAAGGGAGTGAGTCAGGGTTGTATTCTTTCTCCACACTTATTCAATCTATATGCTGAGCAAATAATCTGAGAAGCTGGACTACATGAAGAAAAACATGGTATCAGGATTGGAGGAAGAATCATTAACAACCTGAGATATGCAGACGATATAACTTTGCTTGCTGAAAGTGAGGATGACTTAAGGCACCTGAGGAATGTTGAAGAATACAGTCTGCAGTATGGATTACGTGTCAATATAAAGAAAACAAAAATCCTCACAACTGGACCAATGAGCAGCATCACAATAAATGGAGAGAAGATTGAGGTTGTCAAAGAATTCATGTTGCTTGGTTCTACAATCGATGCCAACGGAAGCAGCAGTCAGGACATTAGACGATGTGTAGCATTGGGAAAGTCAACTGTGAAGGAACTGTATCAAGTGCTAAGGAGCAAGGATATCTCATTGAGGACTAAGGTGCGCTTGACACAAGCCATGATATTTCCAATTGCCTCGTATGCATCTGAGAGCTGGACAATGAATAAGGAAGACCAAAGAAGAGTTGATGTTTTTGAGTTGTGGTGCTGGCGGAGAATGCTGAAAGTACCATGGACTGCTAAAAGAACTAACAGATCTGTCCTGGAGGAAGTGCAGCAAGAATGCTCCTTGGAAGCAAGAATGGCTAGACTTCGTCTCACCGATTTTGGTCATGTTGTAAGAAGGGACCATTCCCTGGAGAAGGATGTCATGCTTGGTAGGGTGGAGGGTCGACGAAAGAGGGGGAGGCCTTCGACGAGATGGATTGATATGGTGGCTGCGATGATGGGCTCAAGTATAGCAGGGATTGTGGGGCTGGTGCGGGATCAGGCAGTGTTTCGTTCTGCTGTGCATGGGGTCGCTATGAGTCGGAAATGACTCGACGGCACTTAATAACAACAACAACAACAACATGTGTGCTGTGTAAAATAAATTTACATTGAGAGATGATTGTCAGTTGATGATTGTAGACTTAATTATTTAGTGACACCTGTTGCAACTGCTATTTCAAATGTAGTTTCAAATGTGGCCCCTTAACTAGAATAAACAGTTCCTTGCACATAGAACATAGCTATCAAGCTCACTTTTTTTTTTTAACCACAACCATGAGCAAAAACAAAATGAGTGAAGTTCCCCCAGAACAGCTAGCTGTCAAGTGGAAAGAATAGAAGTACACCATCATTATATTACCTCAGAGCTATGTCATTTTTCTGACATTTTTTCATATTCAAGACTGCAGAGAAATTAGTGGTTAATATCTCATATGTTATATCATTGATGCACCAAATTGAAAGCATCAGATTGACTAGATTTAATAGGTTGAAAGTGATAATTACTCAAGATATATTTACAAGACACATGGACTCTTGTGTAGATAAAAATATGTGTATTATATTAGAACAGTAGGTAAAATATATGCAAATTCAGTACCTCTCACCTCCATGATATATCCAGGAGCCAAATCATCTTGAATATATCAAAATATCACTTCCAATGATAAATTGCTACATCTTACACTATCTCTCACTGAGAAAGACACTTTGGTTGTTAAAAGTGCCAGGTAATATTTTGCATATATTGCTCTGACATAGCTAATAAGAATTTGTATAGTTGCTGATTTTAATTGGACTGAATATCAAACTAAGACTGAAGTGTTAACTGCTCTTCTACATGGACTTCCAACAACACACAAAGTGTGTATTATAATAATTCACACAAGAAAAATTTTTAAAAGACAAATTTCTATGATATGGGAACAAATAATAACATTTTCTGCATATAGCAAGTCTTATTTTGAAAAAGTACTCCAACTTTTCTTTGGGTCCTCAGTAAGACTGAATGGGACACCTAACCTAGTAGATGACATATGGTTTGATTCATCCAATACAATTAGCTGTTTCAAATCCATAAATACATAGAATTGGGCTTTTACTGGTTCTGATGCTACAAATAAGTTGCATGATCAGATGGCTCAGACATTCTGTTGAATATCTAATTCTCCTTCAGTCTGTATCTATGGCCTCATAGTGTTTCATAAAAACAACTGACTGAGGAAGAAAAAAAAAATTGAGCTCTGTTTCCATCTTCAGGTGGTTTCACACTATACGGTGGCAGAAACCCAGTAAGTACTGAACCTTAAGAGCAGTCCTCTTAGGACAAAACTTTGCACCTAACCTCTAGTTATTCATTTTGCCACATTAGCTGGAGGTACAGATGTATATCAACTCATGGGCACTAATGATAAGATGCATTGACTATTGATTTATCTAGATGACCAAAACTTTAGAAGCAGCACAATAAAAGATTAGTAGAAGGTTTGGAGAAAAGATTACTTCTAAAATATTCAAACCTCTAAAATAAAAGAATATAAAGATAGTTGTTACTTACCTAAATGTTCTCCAAAAGCCTACTACTGTGGAGGAGACTTCTGATAACTGGG
Source organism: Orycteropus afer afer (assembly GCF_000298275.1). Lineage (NCBI taxonomy): Eukaryota > Metazoa > Chordata > Mammalia > Tubulidentata > Orycteropodidae > Orycteropus > Orycteropus afer. The sequence continues at coordinate 3,642,955 of NW_006921812.1, read as the reverse complement.
TAGATAAGATTCCTCATTTTATGTATGTCAATCATTCTGCCATCCCAGTGCTTATTCAATGGGATCATCAGCAAATGCAATGAAACTGATATAGAAATGATGTTAGTACAAACACATAGGCTTCTCCTCACCAGGTTAAATCTCTCTATCTCCTTTGCTTATTGACAAACTTGCCTTCAGGATAGATCAATGAGGATTCTTAGATATGATATGATGTACATTCTTGGAGGGGGTGCAGTAGTAGGGAGGCCCTGGTAGCAGTTTAATCAAATTTTACTATTTAAATCATAGAACAGTTGCCAATGAGGTGATCTTACTCATAGCAACCCTATGTGTATCAGAGTACAACTGTACTCCATAGGATTTTCAATGACTTATTTTTGGAAGTAGATTTCAAGGCCTTTCTTCTGAGATGGACTGGAAACTCCAAACTTTCAGTTAACTCCCAAGCACATTAAGCATTTGCACTAACTAGGAATTCCTTTCATCACCAACGAAGCAGGAGTTTTTTTTCCCACTGACATTGTCTTTTACTCTGGATAAGCGTTTCCTGTCTCTGTCTCCTTTTTTTTTCCCCGTCATTATCATCTATGGGTTTACAGAATGCCTTATCCATGACTATGAAATTTCGCACTATGTAGCTTCTTACAGATGTATTCACTGTACAGCAAATACATGAGGCAATAGACTCATGCCCAGAAGAATCACTCATCTTACTTTGTATCCTATTGCCCAGAAGTAGTTGGTACACAATGACATAGTGCAATGATTTATAAACTTAAATATGTTGTTTCCTGCATAATAATACTTAGTAAACCAAAACCAAAACCAAACTCACTGCCGTGAAGTCAGATCTGACTCATAGCGACCCCTCCTTGGGTTTCTGAGGCAGTATCACTACAGAAGTAGATTGCCTCATCTTCCTTTCGAGGAGTGCTGGTGGGTTTGAACCACCAACCTTCTGTTTAGCAATCAAATGTCTTAGGCACTATGCCACCAGAGCTCCTTAATACTTAGTAGGATAGGATAAATGCTCTAAAATATTTAGTTTATGACCATAAATGGTGCTTTTTCTTCCTTGGTCAGAAAGCAGACTGGGGAATAATTGTGAAATTAAGAATAAATTCCCTCAAATATCATGTTTTCTATACCTATAATTTACAGCTTTGATGATTCAGAGGGTTTTGTTTTTTTTTTTCTGGTGGACAAGTACTTTTACAAGGGTGCAGTAATGGTTTCAATAAATTGGAAGCTGAACAACAGATAAAGAAATTTGTTTTTATTGTCAGAAGTTATAATCTTAATTATTAAAGGAGAAATGCCATGTCTGCTATTTAATGGGGACAGAGAACATGATATTTATCATCCAGTCAATTCTCTAGGATACCTTCTAATATTTGCATATCTTGTAGTAAAAATTTTTAAAAAATACTCTATTCATATTCAGTCAATATCAGAGTCTAGGGATGAAAGTTTAAATCATTCTACTAAGTGGAGTATCACAAGCTTTTGAGGTGCTAACTGAGGACAAGTAGAATATAGAAGAGAAAGTGAAAGAAGGAAGTTTTAAATATCAACTAAATACCAGTTGCAAAGTGAGGACTCTAGAAACATGCATATTTTCTTCATAGTTTTGTATCTTCCAAATTGCCTTTTTTAAACCTTTCCCTTTTCCACACAACTTTACTAAAGAATATTTACAGAACTGAGATTTACTATTCATTCTTTAGGTCACAGGTTATACAAGGAGCTGGGTGATTCAACTAGAAAAAGAATACACACCATCTAGTGTTACATATAGTGAATTATGGGAATTTAGGGAAGAGTATAAACAGATTGTTTCTAGTCACATCATGTTAGGCAGTCACATGGTATGGCTGCTATTGTTTTGGAGATAAACATGAGTAGAAGGCTGTCTATTGATGCTGGAGAGCCAAGGGGGATGACTGTACCAGACTGAATGTTGGTGCTCAGAATCATTTGTATACCCTTGTAAGCTCTCCCCTACAGCTTGGAAGATGATGTCTAGGAAATAAATTTTCCAGAATGCTTTGTGGCAGGCAGTAGTTTAGATTATCATAACATGAATGACTTTTTTGAGATCTATCTGCAAGACACAAGGGAGCACAGTTATTGTTGCTCTTGCAACAGCAGGCAGAAGCATGGACTTATGTGGATGTGAGATTCTTTAGTAACTACTGGCTTTTGCCCCTAAAAATCATTCACTTTGATGCTGCAGGCAGCATGGCAGTAACCATCAGCAATGATTTCCTGTACCTTTTTGAGCTAGGTTGGAAATAACAACTTCCTAATTCCCCAAAAGCTAGTGTCAAACGTGAAATCTACTGGTGGCTTTTTCTGACTTTTACTCCTCGGTCCTTTCAACAGATTTGCAAACAAGCATTCAAATAGAAATTAAACAAAAGGAGTAAAGAAGAAATTCTTGAAAATTACATTTAATGATAAAAATCTTCTGCTAATTTAATTTTAAAAAAAGAAGTAAAATAAAAAAGCATGCCCAAAAGAAGAGGAAAGGTAAATACCCAAATACAATTACTATAAGAAAATATACTTGTGTGAGGCACAGCAAAACTTCCCTATAGAAAAATAAAACATGGCAGAAAACTGAGGCCTGAAAGCAGATTAAAAAATTTAGTCCAGCATCTTAACAATTGTACAAAAACATTAAGGAGTCAATCACAATTGTTATGGAAGAGAATACAAAAGTAAGGGGAGAAATAATCAGTCAAGATAAAGATAAAAAGGGAAAAAAATAAACCATACGAAGCACAATACAGAATTGAAATTTAAATATATATATATATATATATATATATATATATAATAAAAGGAAAACAAATTAAAATAGTTAATGAACAGTTAGTGATAAGGAAGATAGGAGTGGAAAATACAGCATATATAAAGGTAAGTTTTTTGAAGAAGAAAATCGAAGCAGTGGCACACAAATATATGAATATGTCATAGTGTAGAACTACATGTATTCAAGTACAAATTATGAGGAAGAAGTAAAATAAAATGTTGTTGTTTTTGTTAGGTGCCATGGAATGGGTTCCTATTCAGAACAACCCTATGTATCAGAGAAGGAAACACTGTCTCCTCTACCTCCATTCTCACACTTGTTGCCATGCTTGAGCCCATCATCACAGCCACTGTGTCAAACCATCCTGTTGAAGGTCTTCCCCTTTTTGGCTGACCCTATACTTTGCCAAACATGATATCCTTCTCCAGGAATTGGTCCCTACTGACAACATGCCCAAAGTACAAGAAGTCCAATCATTCTCATTTCTAAGGAGCATTCCAGCTGTACTCTGTCCACTACAGATTTATTCACTCTTCTAGCAGTCCACGGTACATTCAATAATCTTCGCCAACACCACAATTTAAATGCATTAAGTCTTCAGTCTTCTAAATTCAGTGTCCAGCTCTCTCATGCGTATAAGGCTATTGAAAATACCATAGCTTGGGTCCAGCACACCATAATCTTCAAAGTGACACTTTTGCTCCTTAACTCTTTAAAGGGACTTTTGCAGCAGAAATAAAATAATACTTAAATAAACATATTAAAAAAGCACACAATATACCACAGCAAATTGACTCTCAATACTGAGACTTGGCCAAACATTGTTATTGGAGTTAAGGGGGGAAAAAAAAAAAAAATATATATATATATATATATGTTTGGCTTTTAGGCAGAAAGATTATATAATTTATAAGGCAAAGGAAATCAGACAGGTGGATGGAAAATGAAAGACTGGGATGATCAACTTGGCTGCAACATTTGGTACCAGAAGGAAATAGATAAACACCTGAAAAGAGACTCAGAGGGAGACAATGTGATACAAGAATCTTGCATCCAGAAAAGTTATCTTCCAAGGATAGAGGATACAGACAAAAACAATCAAATGGAAAATATCAACACACATTTTTTACATGAACCTTTTTTGAAGAATAGCTGTAGCTGGAAAAATTCTGATCAAAGGACTGATAGTTAGAATTTAATATATTTAACTGAAAATCTAATAATATAAACTCAAAGAAAGGAATAAGAATAACAAAATATAAATATTATATATTCTGATAATGTAGAAATGACTCAAGTGAAAAAATCTGAAAAGAGAAATTAATTTGGTTACTAAAATAATCTTTACAGCCTTATGTGCAAAAGTTTGCTTTCAAAGCCCACCTTTTTAAAATATACAGATTTTGAAGTAGCAAAATTTATAAAGGGAATCACAAGGATCATATTATTGTTGTTAAATGTCCTCGAGTGGATTTTCAGCTCATAGTGACCCCATGTTATAGAGTAGAACTCATGGAGTTGTCTTGGCAGTGAATTTTGTGGGAGAAGATAGCCAGCTCTGCCTCCTGTGGAGCAGCTGAGGGGTTTAAACAGCCAATCCATCAGTTAACACTTACCTGTGCCACCAGGGCTCCTGAAGGAGCATAATTCTATTGACTGAAAATGAATGGTGGACAAGAAGGAGGAAATGAGAAAAGAAAATTATGCAAGATTATTTATTGTTGGTCATAATAAAAAGAAAAAGTTGCCATTGATTTTGCTCTGACTCATGGTGATTCCATGTGTATCATAGTACACCTGTGCTGTGCAGGGTTTACAACAGCTGATTTTTGTAAGGTGATTACAAGCCCATCTTCCAAAGAGCCTCTGGGTGAACTCAAACCATCAACCTTTCACTTGGCAGATGAATGCATTAACTGTTTGCATAAAAACTAAGTGTTATACACAGAAGTGTTATTATAAAGGTAAACAGTAAAGTAACTTTCCAAAATAACTCACTATGAAAAGCAACAACACAAAAAAAAACTAGATATAGAAAAAAGAATTACATATGTATGTATACACACACACAGACAGATATAACCACACACATATATATGTATGTGTGTACATATATATATATACACATATATACACATATATACATATGCACACATACAAGCACATAAGCACACATATATACAAAAATTGGCATAACATATTAGGTTTTTTTGTTTTGTTTTGTTTTGTTTGTTTTGTTTTGTTAATTTTATTTTGATTTGGGTGAAGATTTACAGAGTAAATTCACTTTTCATACAGCAGTTCACATATACTTTGTCTCATGTCATTGACCAAAATTTACAAT
>NW_006921812.1:3632415-3634160 GCF_000298275.1 Orycteropus afer afer | reverse complement strand
AAAAACAGGTTAACAAGTGTTCCTGATAGTTTTCTTTTTTTCCATGAAGTGAAATCACAGGCAGTTTAAAAAATAGCATCACAGGCAAGTGTGAAATCGACAAGAACAATTATTTCACAAAAGAATCACACATAAAGTAATAAACATATGGAAAAATTATAATCATTGGTTATATGCATAATAAAAATTAACCCAATGATGAGTAATATTTCACCTATAGTATTGGGAAAAATATCTGCAATTGTATACAATTATATATAGTATATTTACATTATTTACATGTCATTATTTACAATAAAATAAATTTGGGGAAATAGTCACACTTTCCTTCATTATTTTAAACTTTTAGTATATATTGCCAAGTAGTCCATTTTTTTTTCATTTGTATTCACACAAGCAGTGACAGTGCCTGCCTCCCAACACCCATTTCCTAGACAACTGTAAATAGTTGTACATTTTTAAAACTTTTTTTCAGCTGTTTCAGTTAAGTAAATAATACCTGGTCTTTGACTAGAATTTTTGTTGGACTTTTAAAATATAATTATTGATCATTTGAATTTTTTCATTTGAAGATTTTAGTCCTAATTTTTACATTTTTTTTCTATTCCCTATTAATATTTTCTATAATACAGGTATTTTATCTGTCTGTAAGTTTATTTACTGTCATTATTATTTTTAAAAGTATATTCCATTACATTATCTATGGTAGTCTTTTACTAGTAAATTTAATAGTTTTTAATAAAGACCCCTTAAATTTTTGGTAGACCACTCTAAAGGTGTGGCCTTTAACATTCAAATACCTCAAAAAGTAAAATGTATGTTCTAGTTATTACTTCTGTAGAGACACCTTGGAAATCAAAGGAGGGGTCCCTATGAGTTGCAATCAACTCAATGGCAGTGAGTTTGGTTTTTTAGTTTTATTTAAAATTAAATATTAAAACCATATATTATTTCAATATATTATGATATAAACATATAATTATATATAGTAAATTAATTTCTTCAGCATCACTTATTGAAACAAATTGATTCTTTACCTAGCATTGTCACATTTTGAATATTTCCTTTAACTTGGACTTCTTTTGGGCTTCCTTTGATATCCATTTTTGTTTCAAGTGTGAAGTATGAACTCCTGCAGTCTTCTTATTTAATATATACTGATGCTTCAAGCAGAAATGTTCAATAATTTTGTGTTAAATAAATGACTATGACATTAAATGATTCAAATGATTTAAAAGGTATGCATTTAAATTTCTCACTTATAGTCTATAGTCATACACGATGGAACAACCATACACTTTTATTATTTTAATATTTTTCTTCATACAAATGAAGCAAATAAGAATATACATTCTTCTTCCAGGGTAAAATGGCAGAATAAGCAGAAAGAGTACACAGACCCTCTTCAACAAAGAAAAGGAGAATAAATTAACTCAGATACAGAAGATAATCCTGGACCTCTGACCTTTGAAGGAAAAGATATAGAGAGTACTAAATTCCAAATAGTAGAAGAATTTGTATGAAAACACAAACAAAGGATATATATGGAGCTGCGGTCTGGCAGCGATCCTGACAGCACAGACAGCTTGGATATTACCAAGCGGTGTTAGGACCTAAGAATTAACTTAAAAATCAGCCCTGCTAGCAAAGGACTGCATGGAGGACTGCTCTGGTGACTGGTAAATAAAAGGAGAAGCAGCGAAGGGGAAGACGGGCTGAGCTGTGGAATTTTGCCTGTCTGGAGG
>NW_006921812.1:3629571-3632125 GCF_000298275.1 Orycteropus afer afer | reverse complement strand
TTTATTTGTTTTTCTGTTTTAAAACTACTACTGTTATTGTTATTACTTTTGTCTTTTTATTATTATTCTTTATTCTTCCCTTCCCAGGTTGTCGTTTTCAGCATTTTCTCTTTTCCCTGTTCCTGGTTCAACTTTTTTTTTTTTTTTTTTCTCATGGCTAACCCTGTTCCTTGATTTTCTTTTTGTGTTATTCCAATTTTTTCTTCATTATTCTCCTGCTCTACCTTTTTTTTCTTTTGCCCTCTCCCCAGATATTGCAGTGTTTTCTTTTTCTCCCCCTTTTTTTCTTTTTTTGGTTACTGTTTCTGTGTGATTACACAGTGTGATTTTTGTCCATTTGCTTTTAGTTTTTTCATGGTTATTCAATTGTTATTTTGTCTAACTTAGTGGGACACAGCAACAGTCTCCATATGACACAACTACACCCACATCTCCTACAGCTTCACTTACTGAATGAGAGCCAACACTTCCTTCTCCACCAACAGGCCAATGATAAACAACCACCAAGAAAAGCCTGACTAACCCTTAGCTGCTCTTCAAATACAGTAAAAAGAGATATAAAGACAACAATATCACAATGTCTTGGAGACAACAGACCATCACACTCCACACAAAGAAGCAAGATAAAGTGGTAGAATCAATGGAGCAGGATACAGACCCAGAACACATCTGTGAGGAAGAAGCAGCATTGGAACTTCCTGATAAGGAATTCAAAGGAATTGTATGTACGTATCTTCAATGGATTGAGAGAAAAATTAAGGGAAACACAAACAAAACCCTCAGAGAATTTCAGGAGAAACTACAAGAACAAAATGAAAAATTATAAATGATTCTAAATCTACAGAGAGAAATCCAGAAGATTAATACTAAATTGTCAGAAATAGATAATACATTGAAAGGACAAAGGAGTAGAATGATGCAATGGAAGACAGAACTAAGGAGATTGAAGACAAATACCTGAATACATCTTTGGAAAGGAATAAAACAAAAAAGATCAAAACAAAGTGAAGAAAATGTAAGATTCATGTGGGATACCATCAAAAGAATTAACCTACATGTCATAGGAATTCCAGAACAGGAACAGAAAAATAAAACGACTTAAAAAATTATCCAAGATTTGTTGGAAGAGAACTTCCTTGATATGATGAAAGATGAGAATTTATCCATTTAGGAAGTCCAAAGAACCCCAAACAGAATAGACACCCCCCCCCCAAAAAAAAAAATCACCAAGACATATCATCATCAAACTGAGCAAAACCAAAGACAAAAAAAGAATCCTGAATGCAGCACAGGGAAAACAAAAAAGTTACTTACAAAGGACAACCAGTAAGAATAAGCTCTGATTTCTCACCAGAAACCATGCAGGTGAGAAGGCAATGGGATGATATATGTATAAAACCCTGAAAGAGAAAAGCTTTCAACCAAGAATTATATACCTGGCACAACTGTCCTTCAAATATGATGGTGAAATTAGGAGATTTCCAGATAAGCAGAAACTAAGGGAATTTGTTAAAACCAGGCCAACCTTACAAGAGATACTAAATGGAGTCCTTTGAACAGAGAACCAAAAATAACAAACAACAACTGACCATTAATACATAAGAAGATATAATCCAGAAACCACAGCTATGGACATATCCAAAGTAAAATAAATTTACAAGATTGTAAACAGGGAACCAGAGACATCAGTTGGCAAATGAGGACAACTAAAAACCAAAAAGAGGATAAAACCTGTAGTTACAGAACTTCTAAATAGTAAAGAACTCAAGAGAGTTACAAGATAGAATGGACTGTTCTAAACTAAGGGAGAATATTATAAGGCACAGGGTAACTGCAAAAAAAAAAAAAAAAAAAAAAGATAAACCTTCACATCACATCAATAGAGGACAAGCACAAATATTCAATAAATACTAAAACAACAGAAACAAAGGAAATGATAATATGTTTCATAAACATAATGAGCTCAGCAAAGAAAATAATACAGAATAAAGAAACAAGGGACACCATGAAAAAACACATAACAAAATGACAGCAACCAATTCATACTTGTTGATAGTTACACTGAATGCCAATGAATTAAATACATCACTCAAGAGATGAAGAGTTGCAGATTGGATAAGAAAACAAAACCCATCAATATGCTGTCTGAAAGAGACACACCTTAGACACAAAGACAAAAACAGACTAAAAATCAAAGTCTGGAAAAAGATACGTCAAGCAAATGGCAACCCTAAAAGAGCAGGAGTTGCAATATTAATTTCTATACAAATTGACTTGAAGACGAAAACCACCAAACAAGACAAGGAAGGACATTATATAATGGTTAAAGGATCAATTGAACAAGAAGATAAAACTATAATAAATATTTATCAACCCAATGAAAGAGCCCCCAAATACATAAATCAGACTTTAGAAGAGTTGAAAAGGCAAATAAATGACTTCACTCTCATGTTGTTGTTATGTGCCGTCAAGTCAAACCCGACTCATAGCGACCCCTCCTTGGGTTTCCGAGGCAGTATCACTATGGAAGTAGGATTGCCCAACCTTCCTTCTG
>NW_006921812.1:3626558-3628426 GCF_000298275.1 Orycteropus afer afer | reverse complement strand
ACTTCATGAAGCAAGCATAACCTTGCTACCAAAAGCAGGCAAAGATATCACTCAAAAGGAAAACTACAGACCAATATCCCTCACGAATATAGATGCAAAAATCTTCAACAAAATCCTAGCCAATAGACTCCAACAACATATCAAGAAATCATTATGACCAAGTGGGGTTCATATCATGTATGAAAGGATGGTTCAACATTAGAAAAAGAACATAATTCATCACATAAATAAAACAAAGAAAAGAATCACATGATCATATCCATCGATGCGGAAAAGGCATTTGATAAAATCCAACACCAATACCTGATCAAAACTCTCAGCAAAATAGAAATCAAAGGGACATTCCACAACATAATAAAGGGCATCTATGCAAAACTAGCAGGCAACATTATGCTTAATGGAAAGAGAGTGAAACCATTCCCTTTGTAAACAGGAACCAGACAAGGATGCCTTCTATCACCACTTCTATTCGACATTGTACTGAAAGTCCTAGCTAGGGCAATAAGGCAAGAAAGGGAAATCAAAGGCATCCAAATTGGTAAGGAAGAAGGCAAACTATCCCTATTTGTTGATGACAGGATCCTATACCTAGAAAACCCAAGAGACTCAGGAAAAAATCTACTGCAACTTATTGAGAGATTTAGCATTGTGGCAGGATACAAGATCAACATCCAAAACTCAGTTGGATTCCTCTATATTGGCAAAGAAATGCCTGAAAAAGAAATAAGAAAATCAATACCCTTCACAATGTTGTTGTTGTTGTTATGTGCCATTGAGTCAGACCCGACTCATAGAGACCCCTCCTTGGGTTTCTGAGGCAGTATCACTACAGAAGTAGATTGCCCAACCTTCCTTCCGAGGAGTGGCTGGTGGGTTTGAACCATCACCCTTCTCGTTAGCAGTCAAGTGCCTTAGGCACTATGCTACCAGAGCTCCCACCCTTCACAATAGATACCAAAAATAAAACACTTAGGAATAAGTCTTACCAGGGACACAAAAGACATACAAAGAAAACTGTAAAAATAAATAAATAAATAAATAAAATACTTCAGTAAACCATAAGAGGGTGATATAAATGGAAGAACATACCATGCTCATGGAAAGGAAGACTGAATGTTGTGAAAATGTCAATTTTACCTAAAGCATCCTATACATTCAATGCAATCCCAATACAGATCCCATCAACTTTTTTAAGGATATGGAAAAAACAATCACTAGCTTTATATAGAAAGAAAACAGACCTCAGATAAGCAAAGCACTATTGAAGAAGAAAAACAAAGTAGGAGGTCTCAGACTGCCAGATCTCAAAACCTGCTATACAGCCACAATAGTCAAAACTGCTTGGTATTGGTACAATGACAGACACATAGAACAATGGAATAGAATTGAGAACCTAGAAATAGATCCATCCACCTATGGTCAGCTGATCTTTGACAAAGTGCCAAAATCCATTAAACGGAGAAGAGAATATTTGTTTAATAAATGGTGCTGGCAAAACTGGAGATCCATTTGCAGAAAAGTGAAACAAGATCTGTACCTCACACCATATACAAAAATGAACATCAGATGGAACAAAGACTTAAATGTGAAACCTAAAACTATAAAGTTCCTCAAGAAAAAACTAGGGGCAAATTGAGGGACCATAATATATGGTATAAATAGACTTTCGAGCATAACCCAAAATGCACATACAGCAGAAGAAAACAGGATGAATGGGACCATCTACAAATTAATATTTTTGTGTGCTTCCAAAAACTTCTCCAAAAGAGGGGGTTCTGGCAAGATGGCGGACTAGGCAGAAAGACTGCACAGACCCTCTTCAACAAAGAAAAGGGAAACCAATTAACACAGACACAGAAGATAATCGT
>NW_006921812.1:3623070-3623655 GCF_000298275.1 Orycteropus afer afer | reverse complement strand
ATAATATGGAACAAAGAAACCAGGGACACCATGAAAAAACACATAACAAAATGACAGAAACAAATTCAAACTTATCAGTAATTACCCTGAATGTTAGTGGATTAAATGCACCACTCAAGAGATGGAGAGTTGCAGGTTGGATAAGAAAACAAAACCCATCAGTATGCTGACTACAGGAGACATACCTTAGAGATAAAGACAAAAATAGACTAAAAATCAAAGATTGGAAAAAGATATATCAAGCAAATGGCAACTGTAAGAGAGCAGGAGTGGGAATATTAATTTCTGATCAAATTGACTTTAAGACAAAACCACCATAAGAGATAAGGAAAGACCTTATATAATGATTAAAAGATCAATTAAACATGAAGCTAATAAATATCTATGGACCCAATGAAAGAGCCCCAAAAATACATAAATCAGACTTTGAAAGAGTTGAAAAGCCAAATAGATGAGTCCACAGTTATAGTGGGAGACTTTAATACACCACTTCTTTGAAAGATAGAACAACTGGAAAGAAACTCACCAAAGATGCAGAAGAGCCAAACAATACAATCCACCAACTTGGCCTTATAGACATCTACA
>NW_006921812.1:3619866-3622360 GCF_000298275.1 Orycteropus afer afer | reverse complement strand
ATATCAGGATACTATGAAGAACTATACTCCAACAAATTTGAAAATCTGGAAGAAATGGACAAATTTCTAGAAACACACCACTTACCTAAACTAACACAGATGGATGTGGAAAAGTTGAACAGGCCCATCACAAAAGAAGAAACTGAACAGGTTATCAAAAAATTACCAACTAAAAACATCTTGGCCCAGACGGTTTTACAAGAGAATTCTACAAAACATTCAGAGAAGAGCAAAGCCTTCTCAAAAAAGTCAAAAGAGAACCTACAGATTGGGAAAAAAAAAATATTTGGCAATGACATATCTGACAAGAGACTTATCTCTAGAATTTATAAAAACTCCAACACATGAATAACAAAAAGACGAATAATCCAATTAAAATATGGGCAGAAGACATGAATAAACACTTCACCAAAGAGGATATTCAGGTGGCTAACAAACATATGAAGAAATGCTCACAAACATTAGACATTAAAGAGATAAAAATCAAAACAACAATGAGATACCATCTTGCTCTAACACTAGTAGCAAAGTTCAACAAGACAGAAAACAACAAATACTGGCAAGGATACAGAGATTGAGACTCTCATACACTGCTAGTGAGACTGTAAAATGGGACAACCATTGTGGAAACTAGTATAGCAATTCCTTAAAAAGTTAGAATTAGAAATAGCATTTGTCCCAGACATTCCATTACTAGGTATATGTCCAAAAGAAGTGAGAGCCATGACAAGAACAGACATATGCACACCCATGTTCATCACAACACTATTTACAATAGCCAAAAAATGGAAACAACCTGGGTGTCCATCAACTGAGAAATGGATAACCAAACTATGGTACATACACACAATGGAATACTATGCAACCCTAAAGAATAATGTAGAATATGCAAAACAGTGCATAACATGGATAAACTTGGAGGACATTATGCTGAGTGAAATAGGTCACTCACAGAAGGACAAATATTATGCTAGTCCATTATTGCAAAAGTCAAGGAAAGGTTTATATATGAAAGGAGATTTTCTTTGTTGGTTACCAGGGGTGGGAGGGAAGGGAAGGGATCACTGTTAGATAGGAAGAGATAAGTATTGATTTGGGTGAAGAGAAGGGCAATATACCAAATGTGAGTGATCAACATGGTGGCATTGAAGAAGAGGAAGACATAAAGAGGTACATGGGAGGTACAGACAAAAAAATGAACCCTTTTGCACATACTGTACTGGGTTGTCAGTGAAGCAAACATGGGTATACAGGTGGACAGACTGAACTATTAGGTATGTCTATGCAGCAGGTAGTGTACCCAAGACCATGTATAGGGTTGGCAGACAATGGTTCTACAAGTGTATTTGTATGTTCTGTAAGAATTCCCTGGTGTATAGTACAGCTGACAAAGGACAAGCTTGTAGTCACTTCTTGGTCACAGCCAGCTACCCAGAGGGACTAAGTAGTTGAACCTGTGGGCTCAGGACCATAGTCACAGGGGACGTCAAGCCCAATTGGCATAATATACTACACAAAACATTGTTCCACCTCTTAACTTTGGTGAGTAGTAACTGGGATCTTAAAAGCTTGTAAGTGGCCATCTAGATGCAATAACAGGTCTCTCCTCATCCAGAGCACAGAAGAATGAAGAAAACCAAAGATTCATGGAAACAACTAGTCAAAGCAACTGGTACACCATGTGATCTGCAGCCTATATAACTATGAGACCAGAAGAACTAGATGATGCCCGGCTACCACTGTCAACCACTCGGAGGGAGATTTTGTAGGCAATTCTGAATAGAGAGGGAAATAATGTGGAACAAAATTCAAAAATATTTGAAAAAAAAGATGGGGGACCAGGTTTTCTGGTCTGATAGAGCCTGGTGAAACCTCTGAGACTATGGCCCCTAGCTGCCCTTCAGGTCTGAAACTGAACCCACACCTGTGGCTCCCAGCTAAACAAAAGACAGTCATATGAGTTCAACATTTACCCAAGGTAGATACATTTCTTGGAGAGAACAATCATGGGAGAAAGAAGGGCTGTTTATGCACAAGGAGAAAGCTCAGGGGGCAGGTGTGCATGGGGAAATGGAAACAGGGAAGAGTTAACTATCAGGAGGAAGTGGGAGGGGAGCTGTTGTATTGTAGTAAATTGTAGTCAATGTCATGAGACAAACTGTATGTGAACTTTTGTGTGGAAAATGAATTTGCTCTGTAAGCTTTCACCCAAATCACAACAGAAAATCGAGAATATACATTCTTATTTTTCACTCTTTCTTACAAAAAGAATATGTAGCAGACTATAGCGTTCTTCAGGTAATTTAAAATATTCTGAGTATTTTTTTTTCATAAATTAATAAAGGAGCTCTGATACAATAGTGCCTAAGGCACTTGACTGCTGACCAGAAGGCTGCCGATTCAAACCCACCAGCCACTCCTCAGAAGTAAGATTAATCCTACTTCTGTAGTGATACCGCCTCAGAAACCCAAGGAGGGGTCGCTATGAGTCGGG
>NW_006921812.1:3616896-3619626 GCF_000298275.1 Orycteropus afer afer | reverse complement strand
TTAAGGATGTAGGTTGAAAAATATAGGAATGCATATAAAATATGAAATATTTGTTGAACATTACTATTTCTGGTATAATTCAACCTTCTGGAACCTGTAACCTTTTGTTGCCAAGCATTCAATCTTACCCAAGGGAAACAAATTAAATCTCACTCTATTATTTACACTGAATGCAAAGTTCAATATATTGGTCAGAATCCTAACAGAAAACAGGTGCATACTTGAGAAATAATTGAAAAAGAAAGTACTTCAAGAAGTACTTGAACAAGATGTCATCAAAGAGAGTTATAAAAGGGTATATTTACAAAGGAGTTGGCTGAGTTAAGGGAAATTTAAAGGGATGACAAAGCATTTTGGATTCAAAGCAGTAGGAAGCCATTACTACTCCCCTTAGACCTGTAGGAGTAAGGAAGGAACAGTTATTAAACTACTCTTAGAAATACAGCAATGGGATTGTTTCTTAAGAGTGTTCAGTAGTAGAATTCTTGCTTTCCATTTAGAAGACCTGGATTTGGTTCCAGGCCGGAACACCTATGTGTATCCACCTCTCATCTGTCAGTGGAGGCTTGCATGTTGCTATGATGCTAATAGGTTTCAGAGGAGCTTCTATATGAAAATAGATGAGGAAGAAAAGTTTGGCAATCTACTTCTGAAAATATGCCAGTGAAAACCTTATGGATCACAACAGTTCCATCTACAACCAAACATAGGGATATTGCAAGACTGGTCAGTTTTTCATTCAGTTGTACATGGGGTTGCCCTGAGTCAAAGCCAAATTGTCAGCAACAAACAAAAGAATGCTTCAAAGTAGTTGTGGACGCTGGTAGAGAAACACCTCCTGAGAAAATCCTGTCTAGCAGAGAGCCATACGGAGGAATACAAACCCTAATATGTCCATCCCTCTCTCTCTCTCTCTCTCTCTCTCTCTCTCTCTTTCTCTCTCTCTCTTCTTCTATTTTCTGGCCAATTCATTCTATTGCCTGAAATCAAATGGTTACTATAAGGAAACGAGGGGGGAAAAAAAAGATTGATGAGGCAACTGATCTCCATCCCCTACATCCTCTTCTCACCACTCACCACAACTGCAGAGACTTCCCCTTTGATCCTGGTTATGTGACCCACTTATAGGCATCACTCAACACATGTGCAGCTTGTTAGGATACTGAAACTCTGATGCTTGGTGTAGCCAGGTTGAATCAGCTTTTGAGGTACAGAGAAGAATGGAGAAGTGTGGACGGTAAATTTAGAGGCAGCAAATGAATCCTGAATCCTCTAATAATGTCTAGTAGTTTCTTCATCTGTCCAAATGTGACTTCTTTGGGCCCAGAGATCCATGAACTAAAACGAAAAGGCTTTAATCTCATGCTACTCTGCAACATAATACAGAAAAAAATTAGTGGTAGATCAAGGGCAGAGTAACCACATTTAGAAAGACAAAATTGGAGAAATACAGCAGGAACCGGAAGGAAGATGGGGCAATCTACTTCTGTAGTGATACTGCCTCAGAAACCCAATGAGGGGTTGCTATGAGTCGGGTCCGACTCGATGGCACATAACAACAACAACAACAACACAGCAGGTACTGCTCCACAGAAATTTTAAAATTCTAATAGGAACATATAATGAAATTGTTCTTCCCTGGGAGAAAGGAATGTCCTTGAATAAAACTTTGATTCTATTTTCCGAGAGGCCCTTTCTGTCAACTTATCTTAGTCCCTGGCTCCACCATGTGGAAGATCTCCCTTCAATTAGCCTCCCTGACCAAATCTGACAAGGATATTGAGGAATATATCCTCCTGGAGGGCTATAGAGATTTGTTGCATTGTTTCCAGCCTTTAAAATATTTAGTATAAAACGTTGTTATATATCTGAAACATTCATATTCTTTTTAATCTAGACTTAAGCTTTCTGTGAATATGTAAATTTTTCATAAACTTGATAGGTTTTTCCCTTCATTGGATTTAGGTTTGTGCAAGTAACAAGAGCCATAATCTTTAAATATATGATATTTCACTCAGGTTACACTTTCTCTAAATGTAACCAAGGTTACCTTAAGACTATAAGTCTATAGTTAATAGGTTATACCTTTAATTTTATACTTGCACTTACGTCCTGTTTTCAAATAAGAGATTTTACTAGGTCCCAAAACATTACATTAAGCTTTCATATGTTGTTGTTGATGTTGTTAGGTAACATCGAGTTTTTTCCAACTCATAACCCTACATACAACAAAAAGAAACACTGCCTGATCTTTCTCCATCTTCACAATCATTACGTGCTTGAGTCCATCACCACAACCACTATGTCAATCCATCTTGTTGAAAGTCTTCCCTTTTTCACTGACCATCTACTTCACCAAGTGTGTTATCTTTCCTGAGCAAATTGTCTCTTCCAACATTACCAAAGTACATGAGACAAAGTCTGGCTATTCTATCCAGTCTGGAACATTCCAATTCTACTTCCTCCAAGACATATTTATTCTTTCTTCTGGTAGTGCATGGTACATTCAGTATTCTTTCTCACGTGACAATTCAAATACATCATTTCTTCTTCGGTCTTCCTTATTCATTGTTCTTCTCTCACATGCATACGAAGCTACGGGGAATACCATGGCTTGGGTCAGGCACTTGTTAGTCTTCAAAATGAAGATTTGATTTAAACACTTTAAGGGGGTCTTTTGCAGCAAATTTGCCCAATACCATACATTGTTTGATTTCTTTTTTTTTTTTT
>NW_006921812.1:3522938-3610026 GCF_000298275.1 Orycteropus afer afer | reverse complement strand
GGGGTCCAAGATTATCTTCTGTGTCTGTATTTATTGGTTTCCCTTTTCTTTGTTGAAGAGGGTCTGTGCAATCCTTCTGCCTAGTCCGCCATCTTGCCCCGCCTCCATTGTTTGATTTCTTGACTGCTGCTTCCATGGTCATTGATTATGAATACAAGTAAAATAAAATTATTGGCAGGTATCATGATGTTGCAGACAGGGCCAACAACTGGAACAGGTAAGGTGGGGTGGAAGGAGAGCCCCCAGGTGGCAGAAATCAGTGGAAGACAGGGCCAGTGGCCAGAGCAGGAAGCCCAGGAAGTAAGTGGAGCAGTTAGAACACCTAAGGGAGACAAACATGTCTGTCAGTTTGTCATATTGTAGTGGCTTGTCTGTTGCTGTGAGGCTGGAGGCTGTGCCAGCAGGGGTGCTTATGGTGGACCAGTTTCAGTGGAGCTTCTAGACTGAGACAGACTCATAAGAAGGTAGAGGCCATCCATTTCTCAATGAATTGGCCAGTGAAAATTTAGGAATAGTAGTGAAATACTGTCTGATATATTACTGGAAAATTTTATGAATAGCCTGAAATATTGTCCAATAGTGCCAGAAGATGAGCCCCTCAGGTCAGAAGGCACTCAAATTATGACTGGGAGAGAGCTGTTTCATCAGAGTAGAGCTTATCTCAATGATATGGATAAAATAGAGCTTTAAGGATCTCCATTTTCTGAAGTCGTATGACTCAATATGAGAAGAAACAGCTATAAACATCCATTAATAAATGGAACATGGAATGTACAAACTATGAATCTAGGACAATTGGAAGTTGTCAAAAATTAAATGGAACACATAAAGATTGATATCCTATGCATTAGTGAGCTGCAATGGACCTGTTTTGGCCGTTTTGAATCAGATAACTATATCATCTACTAAGCTGGGAATGACAAATTGATGTGTGTGGCATTCCTCGTCACAAAGAATATTTCAAGATTGATCCTGAAATACAGTGATATCACTGATAAAATAGTATCCATATGCCTACAAGGAAAGCCAGTTAATACTACTATTATTCAAATTTACGCCACACCAACCACCAAAGCCAAAGATGAGGAAATTGAAGATTTTTATCAACTTCTGCAGTCTGAAATTGACCAAACATGAAACCGAGATGTGCTGATTATCACTGGTGATTGGAATGCAAAAGTTGGAATCAAAGAATAATCACCAGTAGTTGGAAAATCTGGCATTGGAGATAGAAATAATGCTGGAGATCACATGATAGAATTTTGAAAGACCAACTTATTCATTGCAAATACCTTTTTTCAACAACACAAATGATGGCTATAAACATGGACTTCACCAAACAGAGTAAACAGGAATCAGATTGACTACATCTGTGGCAAGAGGTAATGGAGGAGCTAGATCTCTTCAGCCAAAACAAGGACAGGAGCTGATGGTGGAACAGACCATCAACTGCTCATATACAAGTTCAAGTTGAAGTTGAAGACAATTAAAACAAGTCCACAAAAGCCAAAATATGACCTTGATAATATTCCTTCTGAATTTAGAGACCATTTAAAGAATAGATTTGATGCACTGAACACTAATGACCAAAAACCAGAGCAATTGTAAGATGACATTAAGAACATCCTCTATGAAGAAAGCAAAAGATCATTAAAAAGACAGGAAAGGAAAAAAGGCCCAAATGGATGTCAGAAGAGACTCTGAAATTTGTCCTTGAACAGAGAGTAGCTAAAGCAAATGGAAAAAATGGCAAGATAAAGAAGCTAAACAGAAGATTTCAAAGAGTATCTTGAGAAGACAAAGTCAATTATTATAATCAAATGTGCAAAGTCATGGCGTTGGAAAGCTAAACGGAAGAATGTGCTTGGCATTTCTCAAGTTGAAGAACTGAAGAAAAAAATTAAGCCTCGAGTTGCAATATTGAAAGATTCTATGGGCAATATGTTGAATGATGCAGGAAACATCAAAATATGGAAAGAATACATTGTCATTTACCAAAAAGAATTGGTCAATATTCATCCATTTCAGGAGGTGCCATATGATCAAGATCCAATGGTATAGAAGCAAGAAGTCAAGGCTTCTTGAAGGAATTGGCAAAAAAACAAGGCTCCAGGAATTGACTGAATATCCATTGAGGTGTTTAAACAAATGGATGTCTCACAGGAGGCACTCACTCGTTTATGCCGAGAGATTTGGAAGATAGCTACCCTGGCAAACTGACTGAAAGAGATCCATATTTGTACCCATTCCAAACAAAGGTGATCCCACAGAATGTGGAAACTATCAAACAATATCATTAATATTACACACACTGATGATAATTCAAAAATGGTTTCAACAATATATTGACAGAGAACTTCCAGAAATGAAAGGTGGACTCAGAAGAAGATGTGGAATGAGGAATAACGTTGATGATGTCAGATGGATCTTGGCTCAAAGCAAAGAATACCAGACAGATGTCTGTGTTTTATTTACTATGCAAGAGCATTCGATTGTGTGGATCATAGCAAATTATGGGTAACATTGAGAAGAATGAGAATTCCAGAACACTTAATTGTACTCATGAGGAACCTGTACATAGACCAGGAGACTGTTGTTCAAACAGTACAAGGGGACACTGAATGGTTTAAAATCAAGAAGGGAATGTGTCAGGGTTGTATCCTTTCACCATACTTATTTAATCTGTATGCTGAACAAATAATCAGAAAGGCTAGACTATATGGAGAAGAACATGGAAGCAGGATTGGAGGCAGGCTCATTAACAATCTGTATTATGCAGACAACACAATTTGCTTGCTGAAAGTGAGGATAACTTGAAACACTTACTGATGAAGATTGAAGACTACAGTCTGCAGTATGGATTACACCTCAATATAAAGAAAACAAAAATCCTCACAACTGGACCAATAAGCAGCATCGCAATAAATGGAGTAGAGATTGAAGTTGTCAAAGCCTTCATATTACTTGATTCTACAATCAACACCTCTTTCAAGTGCTGAGGAGCAAAGATGTCTTGAGGACTAAGGTGTGCCTGACACAAGCCATGATATTTTCAATTGCCTCATATTAATGTGAGAGCTGGGCAATGGATAAGGAAGACTGAGAAAGAATTGATGTTTTTGAGTTGTGGTGCTGGCGGAGAATGCTGAAAATACCATGGACTGCTAAAGGAACTAACAAATCTGTCCTGGAGGAAGTGTAACCAGAATTCTCCTTGGAAACAAGAATGACCAGACTTCCTCACAACTACTTTGGTCATGTTGTCAGAAGTGACCATTCTCTGGAGAAGAATGTCATGCTTGGTAAGGTGGAGGATCAATGAAAGAGAGGAAGACCTTCAATGAGATGGATTGACACAGTGGCTGCAATGATGGACTCAACAATAACAAGGATTGTGGAGCTGGCATGTTTCCATGCGGTGATTCATTCTGCTATGTGTAGGATCACTATGAGCTGGAGATGACTCAATGATACCTAACAACAACAATCAACACCAATGGAAGCAGCAGTCAGAATATCAGGTGTCATATAGCACTGGGCAAATCTGCTGCAAAGGGCCGCTTTCAAGTGCTGAAGACAAAAGATATTTCCTTGAAGACTAAGATGCACTTGACACAGGCCTTGGTATTTTCAATTACCTCATATGCCTGTGAGAGCAGGACAATGCAAATGAAAGAGTGAAGAAGAGTCAATGTTTTAGAGTTGTGGTGTTGGTGAAGAATGGTGAAAGTACCATGGGCTGCTTAGAGAACTAATGAATCTCTCCTGGAAGAGGTTCAGCCAGAATGCTCCTTGGAAGCAGGAATGGCCAGGATTTGTCTCACCTACTTTTGTTGTGAGAAGGGACCATTCTCTGGAGAAGGATATCATGCTTGGTAAAGTGAAAGGACAGCAAAAAAGGAGAAGGCCCTCAATGAGATGGATTGACATGGTGGCAATAATGATGGGCTCGGGTATAGTGGAGATCATGGGATTGGCACAGGACCAGGCAATGTTTCATTCTGCTGTATGTGAGGTCACTATGAGTTGGGGATGACTCAACAGCACCTAACAACAACAACATCATCATGATGTTGCTTATTGATCCAGTTATGAGGTTTTTATTTTCTTTATTTTGATACATAATCCATAGTGAAGGCTGTACTCTTTTGAATTCATCAGAAAGTGCTTCCAATCCTCTTCACTTTCAGCAAGCAAGGTTGTGTCATCTGCATATTGCAGGTCGTTAATATGTCTTCCTCCAATCCTGATACCATGTTCTTCTTCATACAGACCACCTTCTGATTATTTTCTCAGCATACCGATTGAATAATTATGGTGAAAGGATACAACCCTGACACACATCTTTCCTGATTTTAAACCATGCTGTGTCCCCTTGTTTTGTATAAATGACTGCCTCTTGATCTACGTACAGGTTCCTCATGAGCACAATTAAGAGTTCTGGAATTCCCATTCTTTGCAAGGTTATCCATTATTAACACTGTTTATCACATGATTAGCATATGCTTTCACATAGAATTATTTAATCAGGTAATATTTTGATATACGGTTGTTTGCTCAAAGCAAAGTCCTCTCTGTTTAGGTTCTACAAGTAATTGGTGTTTCCACCTTTACATAGTATTAGGTTATTAGAATTTCCACTACTTTTCACGTTTGCTTGAAAATTGCACTCAAATTATTTCTCTGTTCAAATTCAGCCAATAACAAACAAAATACACTAAGGTTTTATATTTCAACTTCATTCCATAGAACCACATGTTTATGAGACATACAGTCTAACTCCCAAATTATTTGGGCTATCAGTGTTAGGAAATATATTTCAATGTTCTTCTTAGTTAGCTAGTGCTATTGTAGCACAAATACCAAAAGTGGATGGCTTTAAAGAACATAAATTTATTTTCTTATTATTTTTGGAGGCAAAAATTCTAATTCAGGATTTTGGCCATGTTGAATCTTTCTTTGTGGACAGCCCTAGATGTTCCTTGGCTTCTTGGTTTTGCTTTACTTATAGATATTCATCATATGGTATCTGTCTTACCTTGTGTGTGTGTCTTTTCTATTTTGGTCTTTTTATAACTCAGAAGTGATTTGGTTTAGAATCAACTGTACAGTAGTATGGCCTCGTTAGCAAAATAAAATAAAACATCTATAACTAAAGAAAAAAAAAAAAAAACTCAGTTTCCAAACAAGATTACATCCATAGTTACAACAGCCAGGAATTTAGCACATATATTTTTGGGTGAGAAATAAATATAATCCATAGCACCACATAACATGGATCACATTCTGTCCAGCCTTGTTTATAATTTTTCTCACCACCCAGTACTTACTTTGAAATCAAAATCACATATATTAGTGTATTTTTAAACACAAGCGCCCCAAATCTAGCACCACTATTTGCTTTAAATGCAATAGGTTAATCTACTTGGCAGTTAGAAAGGAATGCCTAAATCTCTAGAGTAACAAACTATGAATTCAGTGATCAGCTTCAAGCATGAAAGTGTGAGGGACTCCATGGACTTGTTCCCTAGTGAAACTAATGAAATTTCTTTTCTAAATAAAGAAGGAAATAAAGAAACTGAAGTCTCCAGAATTGGTCCTAAAGGCTTGGAACAGAAAATGAAACATCTTGGTTTGAAAAACATTAGTTCAGGAAGATCTACTAAAATTTGGTAAGAACAGTGGAATCTATGGTATTTGAACCACTATTGTTCTGTTGTTCTGCCCTTCCAGTTCAGTGAGATAGAAACTCTAGTCCAGACTAATGTAGTCAAGAATAACAGGTCTCCTTTCACCTACAATTTCCCATAGGAGGACTATCTTATCAAAAGGGCAGGATGGCCACAGTTCTGATTCTTCCCCTGGCAATCTGTTACTAAGAATAAATTCTAGCATAGTGTGTATAAGAGATGGAAATCCCTTCTTCTTCCCAGAAGAAGACTCTCTGGAACAGAGAGTCTACTTTGTATGTCACAAAACTGAGAATACTGAGAACCTGATTCTTTTCCTTATTTCATAAGGTGGTGGTTTTATGATAATTTTGCAGAGCAAGAAGACTTGTGGTTACTACGCCCCTACAACTAACACTCAACTCTAAAAGTAGGAATGTCAAAGAGACATATGCCATTAATCCTAACATAAACCCTAGAACCATGGCTTAGAAAGTTTGCCTATGGGAAGAAGCAAACTTTAAAGCGAATGGTTCTTAACTGCTTACAGAAGAAACTGACTTCATTTATAATAAAGTATGTAGAAGTTCAAGCCAAAGGTTCCGGGGGGCGGGGGGGGGCTGATTCTGGAATAAAAGTAGTATGAGCATGTACACATTCCAGACCCCAGAAAAAAACATCAAAGAGAATGGAAATAAAACAAGCAAAACCTGCCAGAACTATCTTTGTCAGAACTCTAAAAATAATTAAAGGGCTTATTGGAACGTAGCAAATGTTGAAACAAACAAACAAAAAAAAAAAGAGATAAGACTTTTTTTTAACCAGTAGAAAAGATTTGGTTTTCTGCTCACCTGCACCCCATACCTTCCCAAGCTCAGAGTGACCATCTCAAAGCTGTGTCAGCCCAAACTTCAAGAGAGGGAGCTTTATTTCTGGCTCCAGAGAAAGCAGCACATACTATTCACAGATTACATGTCTCTTCTAATCTGTATGTGACCCCCCTGATGCTGCATTAATACACTCATCTTGATATAGCCTGTCTGGAGCTCACACAGGACTGAGGGTCAGCAAGAAAAGACAAGGCTATAATTGCTTATAGCTGCCTGGAAATAAAGAGTGTATTTAAAGCATAGAATCAGTATCTAAAGTTTAGAAAGAGAGGTTAGAGAGAGAGTTTCTTTCAGAAATCAAAGTGTTCAAAAATGCCACATATACAGAGGAATTGAGAAAGCCATGTGCCTGCCCAGGGTAAGACAGATTATCAAGAAATGCCTGAAAAAATCATACACTTTCAGCTTTTACAGATCCTTAGGCTCATTGCAATCCAGGCTGTGTTGAAGGATAGACAATGGCACAGACCCAATTTACAAAGCTTTTGAGAAGGTTTCCACACCCCATGCCATTCAAATAAATAGCTGTAAGAGCACTAAGTGAGCATAAGCTACAGAGACTTCAATCTCCACATACATCCAGGAAGACAATCTTTATCAAAATAGTTAGGGAAAGTCACTAAACAAAATAATTAGGGAAAGTCACTAAACTTTCAAAAATGAAACAAAACAAAGAGTGTACTCTGGGGAAGAGGAAGAATCTGATTTCTAGAATTAACACATTATAGTATTAAAATGTTCATGCTTCAAAAAAGAATAAAACAAAAACAAAAAAACTCATTGCCATCGAGTCAGTCCCGACTCATAGTGACCCCTCTTTGGGTTCCTGAGGCAGTATCTCTAAGGAAGTAGATTGCCCAATCTTCCTTCTGAGGAGTGGCTGGTGGGTTTGAGCTTCCATCCTTCTGGTTAGCAGTCAAATGCCTTATGCACTATGCTGTCAGAACTCCTCAACAAAGAGTAAGTATGCATGTAAATTAACAGGAAGGATGACTTTCAAAAAGGGGAAGATAGTGACAGAAACTATCCCCACTGAAGTCCAGATAATGAATTTACTAGACAAAAATTTTAAAGCAACAATATTAAATATATTGAAAGAGCTACAGGGTAGCATAGTGCCTAAGGCACTTGACTGCTCACCAGAAGGCTGGCGGTTCAAACCCACCAGCCACTCCTCAGAAGGAAGGTAGGGCAATCCTACTTCCATAGTGATACTGCCTGGGAAACCCAAGGAGGGGTCACTATGAGTCGGGGCTGACTCGACGGCAAAACAACAACAACAACACAGGAAAGCAAGGAAAAAGATTTCAAGGATGTCAGGAAAACAATTCAGGAACAAAACAAAACAAAATATCTGTAAAATACATAAATTTTAAAAGGAATAGAAAAGAAATAATGTCCATGAAAAATAAAATGACTGAAAAGAAAAATTCACTGCATGGTTTTAACAAATTTGAGATGTCAGAAGAAAGAATTAGAAAACCTGAAAATAAGAAAATTGAAATTTTTGCATCTGAGGAAAACAGAGAAAAAAAGAATGAAGAAAAGGAAACAGAGTACATCAAGTGTACTAAAACATGCAATATGAGAACCTTAGAAAAAGAGAGAGAGATGAAATATTTCAAGAAATAATAGTAAAAACTTCCAAAGTTATGTACGACATAATTCTACACATCCAAGAAGCTCAACAAACTACAAGTGGATGAACCCAAAGAGATCCATACAAAGACAAAATATGATCAAAGTCCTGAAAATCAAAGATAAAGAGGGTCTTGAGAACAGCCAAAGAGAAGGGAATTATCACATGGAATGGATCCTCAATAAAATTAAATATTGATTTCTGCTCAGAAATTTGTAGGCTGAAAGGAGGTGGGTGATATATTTAAACAACTAAAAGAAAAGAGAAAATGTCAACCCAAAATTCTGTTTTTTGGCAAATTATCCTTCATATTGAAGGCAAAATTATGATATTTCAAGATAAAAGGTGGTGGAGTTCATCATGACAAAACCTGTCCTACAAGAAATGATAGAGGAAGCTACTCAAGTTGAAATTAAAGAACACTAGATCATAATTAAAGACAAATAAAGGAAAAAAAGATTTCCAGTAAAAATCATTTCATTAATATAAAAAATTTTTATGCTGGTTTTGTGTTTTAACTTTACTAATTATTTCTTATGTGATTAAACAAATATATATATATATATATATATATATATATATATATATATATGTTATTGATCATACCATATGCAAAAGATGTAATTTATGACAAAAAAATGAAGAATAGTAGAACCAAAAAAAACAAGCTCCATGACATAGTGCCCAAGGTATTTGATTGCTAATCAGAGGGCTGGTGGTTCAAACCCACCAGCCACTCCTTGGAAGGAAGATTGGGCGATCTACTTCTATAGTGATACCATCTTGGAAACCCAAGGAAGGGTTGCTATGAGTCACATCTGACTTGACGGCAGTGAGTTAAAATTAAATTGGTATCAATTTAAACTAGCTTTTTATAACACTAGGATGTTGAATATAATTCACATGGTAAACACACACACAAAAAAAATCTATAAAATATATACACAAAAGGAAATGAGAAAGGAATCAAATGGTTTACTTCAAAATATCAAGTAAAAACAAAAGTAGGCAATATTGAAGATGATTAAATATATATACATATATAAATGTATGTATGTATATATGCCACACATAAAACAACTAGAAAAATTACAGAAGGAAGTGCTTTCCAACTAAAAAATGAGAAAAGGACTTGAATAGACATTTATGCCGAGAAGATATGCAGATAGTCAGTAAGCTTAAGAAAAGATAATCAAAGTCATTAGTCACTAGGGAAATGTGAATTAAACCTCTAGGATGGCTATTATCACAATAATGGAAAATAAAGTGTTGGTGAGTATACAGAGAAAATGAGACCTTTCTCATTAGAAGAGTTTGTAAAATGATGCAGGTGCTGTGGAAAACAATTTAGTAATTCCTCAAAAAATTAAATGTAGAATTACCATAGTAGCCATCAATTCCACAAGTGGATATATGGCCAAAAGAAAATAAATAGATGAAACTTTTGCATGAATGTACACAGAAACATTACTCATACATAATAGCCAAACAGTGCAAACATTCCAAATGTCAAGGAACTGATGAATGGATACATAAAATATGGTCAATTCATTTGTTTTAGGTTCTTAGTGGGGCTATAGCAGAAATAACAAAAGCGGGTGGCCTTATCAAACAGAAATTTGTTTTTTTTTTTACTATTTATGAGGCTAGAATTCTGAATTCAAGGTGCTGACTTAAGGGGAAAGTTTTCTGTATTAGCTCTAAGAGAAGGTCCTTGTCTCTTTTCAGCTTCTATTCCTTGGTTCCTAAGGGATATTCGCATGCCATAACATCTGTCTTCACCAATCTGTGCTTGGTTTCTTCTATGCCTAATCTGCTCCTTTTATATCTGAAAAGTGTTTGGGCTAAAACGTATCCTATACTGATATGGCCTTATGAACATAACAAAGAAAATTTTGTTTCAAATGAAATTATGTTCACAAGTATAGGAATTCGTATTTTTGGAGGATACAATTCAATTCATATCATCATACAATGGAATATTATTCAACAATAGAAAGTAATGAAATCTTGATACATGCTAGTCTGTGAAAGAATCTTGAAAACATAAGTTAAAGAAGCTGATCACAAAAGACATCTATTATATAATTTCATTT
Organism: Orycteropus afer afer; assembly: GCF_000298275.1. Lineage (NCBI taxonomy): Eukaryota > Metazoa > Chordata > Mammalia > Tubulidentata > Orycteropodidae > Orycteropus > Orycteropus afer. The sequence continues at coordinate 3,599,732 of NW_006921812.1, read as the reverse complement.
ATATGAAGTATTTAGAATAGGAAAATCTATAAAGATAGGATATAAATTAGTGGTTGCATAGGGTTACAGACTTTGGGGGTGTTGGGAATTGACTGTCAATAGCTAAAAAATTTTTGTGTAATGGAAATATCCTAAAATTAATTATAATGTTGTTAATAAAAATCATTAAATTGTGAGATTCAAATGGCCAAATTGTGTAGTTTAAGCATTATATCTCAATAAAGCTCTTTTTCTTAAAAAAAAAGCAGTGACAAATGGAAAGAAAGAGAAATAGTAGCTGCAAATAATGAAATGAATAAATGGGGTATGCAATGAGGAAAATCCGGCATTACATTGGTTCCTCCACAGAGGCTTAGAGCCAGGGAATAATATTATATCTTAGCACAATTCCACTAGATACCCAAAATGGGGAAGCCATCTATTTGCCAAGGCCACCTTGACTTTTGCAACCTGAAAAGTTTGAAAGGAAACCTGTAAACTTGAATAGTATCATGAAGTGAGATATTTGGGTCATGTGCTATGCTAGACCGATTGTTGATAATTGAATGGAACTATAATAATGTGTCATTATACTTTGATTTTATTTTTCAGGTTGCATCTACTACAAAAGATATTGAGGAGGGATTTCCAGCAATCACTCCCTGAAGAGCCACTGAACTCTGAGATGTGTAAATACTGGCAGAGTGATCATTGTGTAACTGTAAACCTTGATGGTTAAATGCTTAGAAAAGTTCATATATACAATGGATAAAACACAGCAACTGTGTGTCCATCACTAGTAATGTGCAGGGTACACACACACTCGCCCACTTTTGTGAATGGAAATCTATAAAACAGGATAGAAAGAAACAGTGGGATGAAAATGAAGCAGTATTACATAGTGTGCTTGAAAGTCCACAGGGAATGAACCCACTGTGGGATGGAAAAGCAAGGGAGGCATTGTGATATAGAAGAAACTATATCTAGGTATGACTACTTCACAAGAAGATAAATGTGAGGCAGAACATGCATCAATTGTAGCAGAGATGGCTTTTTCTACCGTTAAAGGAAGCAGAAAGAAAAAGAATTTAAGCCTAGTAAAATTTAATAAAACGCTGAATAGAAATGTAGAAAAAACAATTGAAAATGGTTACAAATGTCTTAAATGGTATTTTAAAGAAATGGAAATACAATTATATAGTTCCTTAATTTCAAAGAGATAATTGAGAAAATAAAAGTTGAAGAAATTCCTGATAAAACAAATTGCAAATCGGCAAAGCTCTCTAAAAAGCCATTTGCTCTGAAATGTTACAACTTTGAAATGAGCATAATGATCATTAAAGATTAACAATTTAAGGAAACCTAGTTTTTGTTTTGTTTCGTTTCTATTCAGAGCTTATAAAAAAATAAAAGCTTAATGAAAGCTGTATAGAAATAAATGCCAATGCTAATTTAGGAACTTTAAGAAGAAAACATTATGAAATAAACACAAGGTTTAGCAAAACAGCTCATACTATATTTTAAAGTTATATTATTTTAATAAATTGCCTTTCCCATTCACAGTAGAGTATGTGTGGAGGATGGAAGAGATGAAGGCAATCAACCATGGAGATAAGATACTTGAGTATGTTTACATACAAGAACGTGTAGAGTACATTCTGATGTATTATTTTAAGATAAGGATAATTATAATTAAGGGGAGTTTCATTGTCCATAAACCATAAACTAAACCCATTGTCATTGAAAACAATATATGTATTAAGTCACAAAATACATGTGAGAACATTCTTACTCATTAAAATAAAACTAAAATTAAAACAAAGCAAAATCATTCTATTGTAATATTACATATAATACTATTGTAATATCTAATACCTATTATACATATGGGAGCTCTGGTAGCATAGTGGCTAAGGCACTTGACTGCTAACCAGAAGGCTGGCGGTTCAAACCCACCAGCCACTCCTCGGAAGGAAGGTTGGGCAATCCTACTTCCGTAGTGATACTGCCTCGGAAACCCAAGGAGGGGTCGCTATGAGTCAGGGCTGACTCGACGGCACATAACAACAACAACAACATTATACATATATTGTTATCTTTCTATCAATTCTATCAATTTATCAATCTGTCATTGGGAGCTCTGGTGTCATTGTTTTTATATTTTTATACTACCTGCATTTAATGGATATTGACAGTGTGTACTTTATTAAGCTATCCATTAATTTCCAAACTAAAAAGAAAAGTCAACATACTTTTTTTTCAGGTTTTATTTAATGGTTAGAAGTTTAAGGTGTTAAATAGTAACCATACATGATTAAAAAAAAAAAAAAAGAAAGAAACAGCTCATACAATGAAATTGAAGCTCACCTTTTACTTTTGATTTCAGAAAAGCATGTGAAAAGACTTGGGCTTTCATTCATAGAAAATATGTGTAATTAAAGAAGCTTGTTAACCAAGATATCCCTACAAAGTTATAATAAAACAAAAATTCAGTGAACTTAGAAACTGTATGAAAGTATGTTTAATTTTACATTAAAGAATATATAAATTCATAATTTAATTTGTAAAATATCAGGATAAACCACATAACTTTTAAACAGCTGTTGCAATGTTACTACCTGAAGTAATTGCTATAAAGGCTATGCAAAATCTTCATTTAAAATGGTATAAAAGAATATTCTTTAAAAATATATTTTATTAAATAATTTCCCTAGAGAAAAGTTAAGTATTATAAAATGTAATTTAAGAGAAATATTTTATGGCAACCATAATACTCATTTCTAGCAAGTGAATGGATTGGCCAGCAAAACAGTCCTAGGAATTTCCTCCTTTTCTGCTAGGAATTCTTCCACCCCAAATCCCAACTCATACTGAAGACTCAATGTTTAAACTTCTATAATATGGTGACTAATTCAGAAAATAGTGGAAGTTAAAGATCTTGGGAAATCATGGGAACATGTTTTTCCTTCCTTTTCTTTCAAACCATCTTCCAGATGCTCAACATTCTCTAGTAATTTTCTTTAAAAAAAAAAAAAAAAAGTGCATATTTATAATATTAAAGTGTTCCCAGTCTCTCCTTCCTCTACATTCATCCACTTGGTGCTGGTAGTAGAAAGATTTAAAAGAAAGCAAAGATTTTAATGAAGGAAAAGGGATATCTAAGGGGTGGAAGTGAGAGAAGCCAAAACCAACAGCTCTCCACAATTCACATATTAATGAAACGCTTATATCCTCCTGGCTCAATTATTCCTCATTCCAGTACTCATCACCCAGCATCACTACAAGATTCTCAGTTCCTGTCTCCTGAGCACTGCTCCCACGTAAATGTCCCCAGATTCTATTACAAGACAACTGCCTTAGTTTCTTAGTGTTGCTGCAACAGAAACACCACAAATGGGTGCCTTTAACAAATGTAAATTGATTTTTTCCATAGTTTAAGAGACTAGAAGTCTGAATCAAGTACAGGCTCTGAGGGAAGGCTTTCTTTCTCTGTCAGCTCTGAGGGAAGGTCCTTGTTCCTTTTCAGCTCTCATCCTCCTTGGTGATCTTTATGTGGCTTATATCTTCTCCATTTGTGCTGATTCTCTTTGCCAAATCTTCTCTATTTATATCAGCAATGTGTTTAGCTTAAGACATATCCAGCACCAATATGGTCTTCTTAATAAAGCAAAAAAGTCCCATTCCCAAATAGTGTAACATTCACTGGTATAGGGGTTTAGGATTTGTTTGGGGAGTACAATTCAATCCATAATAAGAATCATCCCTCAGGCATGAGTATCATGAACAGTTGTCCGAAACATAGGGCATCTGTACTTGCTAGAACCACAGTAAGTTAAAAACTGAATTTTGTGGCATCCCATGTCACTTTAGAAAATATTATTTTTAGCTAAGATATAGAGCAATTAGTTTCTGGTTTTTTTTTTTCAGTTATTGAATTGTGCTTCAGGTAAATTTTTTATTCAAAATAGCTACAATGAGCTAAACTGGGAGATTAATTTTTATGTACGGCAGTTTATATAGGAAACATGTTTACATTTCAGAAGAAAATTCTCAAATATTGTTGTTTTTAGGATCACTTTCTTCTATTCCATTCTTGATGTTTCCTGGCTTACTTTCTGTTAAACAATCTCTATTACTCTTGGCCTTTTTCTACTTCTTACAGTCTCTACCCTGGTGGAATTTGGGAAAATAAGTTGGACAAGCCTAACTGCTTCAACTTCTTTTCTCTCACCTTTGGATAAAGATGGCTTCCAGGCTCTGCTTCTTCATGTACTAAGTAGTGACTAATCGTGTCCTACACACACACACACACACACACATACACACACACGTACTCCTAAGCAAGCTACTTCCTCAACTTATGTTCTGTTAGCATCGAGATGACTAGTTGTGTCTCCAAATGCCTTATTATATTTATTTCTCAATCTAGTATGAGTCTAAGCTGACAAAAAAGAGTGATAAGCATTGAATCTCATCAATGACCCTAAAAGTTGGTTTAAAGTTACAGAACACTGGAAAACAAAACAAAAAAGGGTGATGAATTGGGAAAAAATATATAATGGAAATAAATTGATTGCAATAGGATATGTGGCTTTGGGCCTTGGAGTCTTAGGCATTTTGACCTTAGTGTTTAGATTAGCTTATATTGGGACTAGCAGGCATTTTTCAATGGAACCATTGACTTTTACCTTGTGGTGGTTTGGGCAATAGGCTGTACTGGCAATTTGCAGCTGCATGGAATGAGTGGTAAGCAAAGACAAGGGCAGCATGAGCCTCAGCAAGATCTTGGGTGGCCTTGGCCAAAGGTAGAGCAGGCTGCTGCTGAAATTTGATCTTGAACTGCACTTATTGTCTGCATGCTGGCAGTCAGGGCTTCAGCAGGTGCCTTGGCAGATGCTGATAGATCACAGAGACCTTAGTAAACAGGCACAGCTGAGGCAAATACACAATCATAGGGAAAAGAGTGTCTTTACAGGCCATGTAGACACTGTTTGGCAGAATGCTATTTGCTGCTTTGAAAATATGTGGCAGCTGAATTCCATATATGCTAGTAGCACTAGGCAGGTTCTAGCTCTGAATTGTGAGTTCCGGATCTAAGAAAGAGGTGTGCATAAGCTCCTCCATTTCAGTTGAGTCTTTCTGAATTGAAGAACGTGAGAAAAAAGAGACTGGTAAAACACTAGAAAAGCAAAACAAGAAACAAAATACTGGACATTACTACCCCCAAAAAATGTAGCAAAAATGTAATGCCAGTTCAAGGCCTGTACTATTAAAGTAAAGGAAAGAGTATGGCTCAGGTGTTGATTTTTATTAGGCTCCCCAGGGCCTTGATTTCAGAAGCATTAACAGCAGCTTCAGCTACAGAGGATGTCTTTTCAGCTACACCCAAAGGTGTTGGAGTGTAAACATTTTCTAGAAGGCAGGCTTCTTAGACCTGGGGGTGTCCATTGTAAGATGTAGTGGAAATGACCCAAAAATGAAAATGACAGTTCATGTGTACATTCTAAGTTACTAGATAGACCCTGTACTCATGCCAGTACTAAAGTGACAGAAACATAAGTTCAAAAGGGAAAAAGACATTAATTTGGTAATCACAGCTCCACAATTTACCAACCTCTTGATGGGAAGAAGTAGTACTTCAGAAGCTTCTAGAGAGGTGGCAGAGAATGAGTGGTCTATGATCATTTAGGGATGCCAATGTCAACATTTTCTCCCTGTTCTCTCTTTCACTCTCCAAAAAAACTCTGATATGGTCTCTTCTGAATCTGTAAACTGAGTTGTGATGGCACAGTTTGAATGAGATAAGCTTCTTCTAGATGTGTAGCAGACACTTTTCCCCCTACATTTGGTTGTCTTGGATTTTGTGCTGTGAAATACTAGGTGTGCTATTAACTGTTTGAACTATGTAAAGGTGAGGCACATAATAGATGTGGCATTAAGCTAATGCACCTCCAGAGGCCCTAAAGAACCACAGTCATTCCCATGATCAATAGATCTGGATGCAGCTAATGGAAGAACACAATTCAGGCATTGGGGTCCATCTTTGTGAGATTGTACAGAATATTAAGTTGGAGAGGGTGAGATTTTTACTTTATGAAATGTCATATTCAAGGGCAAAGAGAATTTCATTTTAGACTTTAATTTATCTGAGTTTTAACATTTTAGGACTTTAATTTATGAGGGGATTTAACCTTTGTGACTTTAATTCTCCCTTGGAAATTTGTAATAGAAGGAGATTATATTCAAATTTGGGGCATCTCTTTGTTACTGGCATTTGATTGCAGTGTCTTTATATATTTTGCTCTTGGAGTATGTTGGCTTTGATTTCATTGTAGCGCTTAGATGAACTATAATGGAATAAGTGAATGTACAATATTTGCAATAAAAAATAGAGAGTGAATATTTAGCCTTAGTACAGGGAACTTATGGAATTGCTGTAACTGATGCTCTTTTCTCATTTACTTGCATCCGTCAGTAGTCCCAGGAGGATAAAAAAGAATAGTGGTTCATGGCATCATGAAGTTGGGAAAAGAACTGACCTGATGATCAGTCTTCTCCCCAAAGGAAGATAGCCAGAACCTTGCATGGCTACAGATTTAGTGGTGAGGTGTTTTAAAAGAAAAACAAAGCATAAATGTGCAAACCTCTAACAAACTGTGGCATATTAAGGGGATGATATTGGAAAACACATCTTCCCTTTCCTGTGTTTTTTTTTCCTTGAGTGCCTCAATTAATCTGAAACTCTTGGCCTCTTTTTATCCCATAGATGCTATGACTTATCTGATTGGTAATTGGATGATAAAACAAGGTTTGATCTCCCCTTTTGCATCTTGGAAGTGAAATGCTCTCAGGGAACAGGCATTCCCTTTTGTGCAGGGTTCTGTTCTCAGATTCACAAGTTTGACCTAGGCTGACCACTACTTTCTACCCCGACACTATTTCACCCTTTTCCACAATCTCCCGGGAAGGACTGACCTCTGATCCAGCAGTGCATGTGATGGGGAATAAACCAAACCAAACTCACTGCCGTCAAGTCAGATTCAACTCATAGCAACCCCTCCTTGGATTTCCTAGGCAGTACCACTACAGAAGTAGATTGCCCAATCTTTCCTCTGAGGAGTGGCCGGTGGGTTTGAACCACCAGCCTTCTGGTTAGCAGTCAAATTCCTTAGGCACTACACTATCAGAGCTTATACCTCTAAATCTGGGATTTAATTATAAACCTCTTGACAGTCAAACTAACATAAATGTCCCAAGTTATCACTTACTCATTATAAACCTGATATTTTTATTCTAATACCTTATTCTTTGTCTTACTTACCAAAATGTTCAGAATTCAGGTAGTAATGAAAAATACTATTTATTAGTACCTCTCAGAAACAAAATACATATTTTAATACATGCCATTGGTAAGCTTAGGTTGCTTAAAATCAGATATAACTCTACAATCCCTCCTATATGTAAAGCCAGTAGAAAAGTAACTTAGCTGCGGGCTGTTTCTTCCAAAACACTTGGTGGCTGTGAGCAAAATTCACTCTAATTTAAATCAGTAATCAGTGTATCTCAGAATCCAGAGAATGAAATAACCAATCTTGTTTCTTGTGAACTATGCAGGCATGGGGGAAAAGAAAAAAAAAAAAAAAAAGAGGGAAAAAAGAACCTACTTGTCTGTATTTCAATTAATACAAATAAAACTGATATTAGTTACTAAGCTACAGTTACTCTGATATTGTTATTCATGTTGAACAAAGAAAGATAACTAACTTCATGGAGGAAGGAATTAGAATAATGAAATTAGAATTTCTCCTCAAATATTTTATCAGAAAATTGTTTACAAAATTATCACTTAAAATATAACTTTTTTAATATTATTATTTTAAATGATACTGTGGAAGGTCTAAAATAGGAGTATAAAATATTTCGTATTCTTTCTTTTTAAGTAATGAGAAGTGGAATATGTGGATAAATCCCTGTAGGGTTTTTGGAATGCAGGCCGGTAATGAAAGCATGGAACAGAGTTTATGAGTTAGAAGGATAATATATACTATAGATATAATAGGAGGACAAGTGGTAAAATGAAAAATATAGAAGCCTTGTGTGCCTAAGGAAAGGCATTGACATTTTGAAATGATATTTGATAATGCCATTTCTGTAAATATGTTTTAAGTACAGAAACCTTTTGCATGAAAAACCTGTGGAAATTTTTTCTTGGGAAGTCTTTTGAGACAACTAAGAAATCTTTAAAAATAGTGCAGTTTTCACTTTATGAAATGGACACACAGATATTCTGAAGTATACTGAGGCAAAGTGTCTCTCTATGGTCCAGTAACTTCTACACTTTCCTTTCTTTCTTACTACTCTACTTCAGGATTCAGTTGTGTGTGTGCATGGATGTGTGTGTATCTGGCCATGGTGCTGAATTATTTCCCAGTAATTCTTGTGCATTGTGACCTCTGTGTGCATTGAATAAAGCATACTTTCTAATAATAATAATACTTTATCTCTCTTTGGTTGGGTTTTCCTAACAGAGGGAAGTAAAAGAGTTTTAATGAGAATACTATACCCAAGATTTAAAGTTAAATAGGTCTGGCATTTAGTCCTTGTGTATCTTGGTCAAGTTATTCAATATTAGTAAGTTTAGTTCTTTCTTTACAAAATGGTAAAGATAATGCATATATTGTATAAGATTATTGAGGATTTTATGGTGACATTTAAAAGCATCTTACATAAAAAGTGTCACAATATATCAAATCTCTTTCTCCTTTCTCATAATATTTTACTGAGAAACTGGTGTCTAGCTCAATACTTACTTGTACAGGTTGATAAGATAGCCAATCATATAAATTTGATTTTCATGAGTGAGACTTTTAGAGTTTTTTTTTTTTTTTTTTTTTAAGAAACTGCCTTAATTTGTTGGTGTAATCCACATGTGAACTTCCAATTTCCAGGTGGATTTTTCATGGTAGAGAAATTTTTTGCTAGTAAGTAATTAACCATTCTTACCAAAACCATTCAGTGAATAAAAAATAGCTGCCGGGACTGTGCCAATACTGCCAATATTGCTGTGTCATCTTTAACATTTGTCTGACAATCAATAAACATTTTGTTATCTTTATATTTTAAAAATTCTGTGTCCATTAACTTCTTTAAGTGTCCCTTGTAATATATTAAATTCTATTATTCTATGAAAGTGGTTAATTGAAAATAATTTAAACAGAACAACCACAAGAAAATTTAAGCAAGGATCTACAATTTCCTGTTCCCAAATCCTGTTTCCCACATTAAGCCAGTGGTACCTAATGACTCTGCCTGAGGGCTCAGGATCATCAAAACTCTAAATGGTTTTCTTTTCTTTTTTCCTTTTTTTTTTTTATCCTAGGCAAGAAGCCAATTAGGAATTCATACATCAGATTTATTTGGTTCATTATAAAGTTCCATTCTTTCAACTTGTTTCCTGAAAGTGGATAATTTTCTATGTATTGCATACTCTAAATTTCTGTTTTCATGTTGCTCTTTAATTCTCCAAGTCTGTGTTTCCTTTTCTCTGATCCTAGGTTTTAGATTCTTGGCTACCGTATGTAGCTACAGAAGCATATTTCCTACATAATTATGTAAGCATAGTATTTATCTACCTGCCTTCTTGAAATGAGTATTTTCTCTGTAAGCAACACCAAACAATTTAGATAGCTTGCCAGCTAGCTCTATTTCAACTAGCTCTAAGTTACTACTCAAATCTTATAAAATAATGAACTATTTCACCTATAGCACCAAATTGTTTATTTCAAGATTAGAGTTCATATGACTGTGTGTGTGTGTGTGTGTGTGTGTGTTTATTACTGAAGACTTACATAGGGGAATTAAGAGTATGTCCAATGTGATAGAGAGTTAGGTCATGTTGCTCTGATCTTAGAAGCCTAAACTAGAATTTAAAATAACCTTGTCAAATTGGAGAAGGCATGCATCAAAAGGACCATGAAATTTAATAGGAATAAGTGCAGGGTGGCACATGGGGGAAACAAGGAAATATGCATGCAATAAGCACAGGACTGACTCAAATTAATTCTTAAAAATAAAAAGACATCCAGAATTTTAGGAAAGAAAAGCTTGGAATTAATCAGCATTTAACTGTTGTTAATTTTCATGAGCTGATATGACACTCAGATACACAGTATTATGAGCTATCATAGAAAAGGAGTAATCTTTTAGCTCTGTAAAAGCTGAGAATAATCCTCTTCTAAATAAATGTTGCCAGTAGTGATAACTTTATTATAGCAATATGTTTATTTTTTTGTGTAATATTTATTGAGATCCTACTGTGCAGTGTATGAAATGCTAAAGATTATCATGTACCCCTTCATTTTAAGTATCATGTATGACAAAATAAAGTTATTGTCAATGTAAATATCTCTTGTGACATATTTTATAATTTCCTTGTGATCTGAGGGGATGTTGGTTATTTTTTGTTTTGTTTTAAAAAAAACTCTTTAATATTCTGCCAACATCAGTAGATTCTGTACAAAAAGCCAGAATTTTGTAGTCTTCCTTTTTTTTTTTTTTTAATTGTGATATGGGTGAAGGTTTACCAAGCAAATTTATCTTTCATACAACAATTCATACACATTTTGTTTCATGAGATTTATTGCATTCCCCACAATGTAACAGTTTTCTTTCCAATTCCTGTCCGTGTCCTTCCTTTACTGTGTCCTTCTTTTCCATGGATTCTTGCCCTCTGATCTATCTTCCTGTGCAATCACTGTCCTTCTGGTCTCCCTTGGTTGATTGTCCTAAGGAGTGTACCTACCTAGTGTAAATGTTCACCTTATACACCTGTCTATTGTTTGTCTAGAAGCTATGGGAATGAGTTCAATTTCAGGTCTGAAGTGTCACTAGCGGCGATAGTGTCAGGTGTTTCTATCAAACAAGTAAGCCTAGTCTTATTTATGATTTTGAGTTTTGTTCCATGTTTTTCTCCCATTTTATCTTGGATCTCCTATTTTTACCCTTTTTTGAGTGACTAATAATGGTAGCTGGGCACCATACAGTTCTGGTCTCAACATCATGTAGGCTGAGGTTCACATAGTCCACTAAACCCTCGGACTAATTGTTTCCATGTATCTTTGGTTTTCGACATCAATTAAACCTTGCCTGTCCAGAATATTCTTCTTTCATAAATTGCCCTCTCCCCATCTAGTGGATACTTCAATTAATGTCATAGCTACATCTTCACTGTCACTGGCCAGTTAGAATGAGTGATTGAAGTATAACCATGTACTATAGATGAGTTGTTTCTAAATCATTCCATGAGTTTTCTTAGAATTATGAAGAAATAACTTTTATTTTCTTTTTTTCCCTACATCCCCCAATGTAATTATGGATAAGCCTAGAGATTCATTGGCCCCTTTTATTTCTCTATGTGGAGAAAATGCTTAAGCTTTAACTAGTCTAAAGGAAATAAGAGTTATAAATAGTATCAGTGGAATCTTTAGATCAAAGTATACTTAAGTAAGCCCCATATCTGGACATTTAAGTAAAATTATCTAAGTTAATTAACAGTGCTTATCTTTGACTAAGCTAATTTAAATGCCTAAGGCATTTGACTGCTAGCCAGAAGTCTGGTGATTCAAACCCACCAGCCACTCCCTGTGGGAAAGACTGGGTAATCTACTTCTGTAGAGATTTACCACCTCAGAAACCCATAGTGGGTCGCTAAGAGTCAGAATCAACTTGATGGCAGTGAGTATGGTTTTTAATTTTAATTTGGATGTGTGTAACAGGCAACCAGAGAATATAGAACAATACATCTTTATCCTTAGTTACCTTAGTAAAGCCATAGTGTAAATAATACTCTGAGTAGGAAAGATTTTCCCCCAAGAGAATGGATGGTTATACAATCAATGTTATGAGAAAGAGGAAGATCTAGAACAAAATAAAACTATTTTGGGGTAGGGTCTTGGGTCATGTCTGAGAGGTATATCTTATTTTCTCTGAACTTTAATACCTTAGACCTATAGTTGGGAAAATATCACGGCAGCAATAATTACTGCTATTTTGCTACTGCCAAATGAAGGGTACCTAGACCAAGGAGAACACTATCTAGTAGAACTTTCTATGGTGATAGAAACCACTATCTATGCTTCCCAATAGAGTAATCATTAGGTATGGAACACTCAAAATGTGACTACTACGTGCAATTGAAGTACATATTTTTATTATAATTTAATTTTAACTAATTTAATTGAATTTTAATTAACAGCACATTATCAGTGGCTACCATTTTGTTTAGAACAACTCTAGAGATCAAGCTGTATATTTAAGCCATGATATCTACCTGTACGTTATTTTCAGATTCATTTTCTGCTGTTCTCCTCTATCATTTTCATAATCACTAAATGCTACATCAAGAGCATTTACTTTTGTCCCAAAGTGTTCAAAGGAAAGGAGTATCTACACCCAATGGTATCTGGAAGTAACTAGTGAAAGGCCCCAAAGAGAATATGAATTCCAACACGAAAATTGTTGTTGTTGTTGTTATTGTTTTTACAATGTGGAAATAATACCTGCATGTTGTTGTTGTTGTTATGTGCCGTTGAGTCAGCCCTGACTCATAGCGACCCCTCCTTGGGTTTCCGAGGCAGTATCACTACGGAAGTAGGATTGCCCAACCTTCCTTCCGAGAATACCTGCATAGTAATAACCATTTTGTTTTACTAAGGAAAAAATAAGATGTTACCTAGAGATTAAGATCAATTTGGACACTCAAGTAATAAAATTATAAGGTAGCTTAATATAACTTGTCTTAGCCAAGAATCAAGTGGAATCACATTATTCTTGACAATCCCTTTGTCCCAACTATTTTGGTCACCCATGCAACTCATTTTCTTTAGTCAGTTGGATCAAAAATATAGTCCTTTGTAGTTTCAATATTCTTAGCCTCATCTAGTTTTTTTTTTTTTTTTTCATTTCCTAGGATCTCTGGTGGTGTACTACCTAGGATATTTAACTGCTAACCAGAAGGCTAGTGGTTCAATCCACTAGCCACTCTACCACTCCTCAGAAGGAAGATTGGACAATCCACTTCTGTAGAGATACTGCCTCAGAAACCCAAGAAGGGGTCAGTATGTGTCAGAACTCACTCAATGGCAGTGAGTTCATTTCCACAGAATCTGCCTATAATATTACTAACAGGAATTCTATTAAAACTACTATAAATACAAATAATTTCTTAAAACAAGAGAATACAAAGGTGATTAAATACAAATAAATAAAGTCATTGACTTTAAACAATGCAACCTTTAAAGCCATTATAGCTTCCTTGGGGCATTGGTGGTCAGTGATAAATTCTCATTTTTCCAGGTGGGAGATCTGGATTAATTCCTGACAATGCACTTCATGCTCAATCATGACCTATCTGTGAGTGGAGGCTTGCAATGATACTGAACAGGTTCCAGTGCAGCTTCCAGACTAACACAAACTAGCAAAAAAGTTATGGCAATCCTTTTCTGAAAAATCAGCCAATGAGAACCTAACAGTCCAATCTGCAACCAATCATGGGGATGGTGCGGGAACGGGCAGCATTGTGTTCCTTTGTGGATGGAGTTGCCATGAGCTGGAGGCTGACTCAATGGCAATACACCATCAACATAGCTACTGCTATAAATTTACTCCAAACTACTTGTTATTGAAAAAAAATCAGGAAAAATTTTTGAATGGCCAACAGTGTGCATGCATTTGGAGGATGGTCAGTGAAACTATTTCCTTTGGGTGTCTATTTCACTCACTCTTGCATAGTTTTTTTTTTTTTTTTTTTTTCTTTAATTAGTCCATATGGAATCCTTTTATAAATAAAAATCTAAGTGGGATTTTTAAGTGTTGAATTTTTAGTTTCAGTTGTTATAATTAAGAATAATTGGAATTATTTAATAAAGGATATGGTACCTCAGAGAAAGACAAAAAAAAAAGTAGATAAAGAAAACTGAATTTATGTAAGTTAAAGCAAAGAGTATTGTATAGAATGCACTCATTGCTTCAGCAAATATATATGAAGTGATTACTGTGTTTCAGCCTTTTGCTAGGTGCTGGAAATTTAGAAGTTGCCAAGCCGAAGTCCTTATATTTTTGCAGTTTATCTGCCAGTTGAGTGAAAAAAAAAACAATACATAAGTAAACAAATGATGTAAATAATAAAAATTCAAATTTATAATGGGCATGAAGAAAAATACAGTAAGATAGGCATATGACTAGTTGGAGCAAGTGGAGTCATCAGTAATTGTCCTTCCAATGATGTCACATATGAGCATATCTCTCTGTAAACAGTGTTCCATGCAGAAAAACTCCACACACAAATAATGTCTCAGGTATGAAATTGGCTTGAATGGATATAGAATTATTGTTTCCAAAAGGTTTTGTTTGTTTTCTGCTTTGTTTCTTAATAATTAAAAAAAAAAAAAAAATTGAGGAGATCTGGTGACACAGTGGTTAAAGTGCTCCCCCACTAAACAAAATGTTGGCAGTTTGAACCCACCAGTTTGAACCCACCAGCTTTCTCCACAGCAGAAAGATGTGGCAGTTTGCTTCCAGAAAGACTACATCTGGGAAACCTGAGACAGTTCTACTCTGTCCTATAGGATCATTATGAGTTAGAATCCACTCAATGGCAAGGGGTTTAGTTTAGTTTTGTGATGTTTCCATTTACCTTTGGATAACTACTAGTTTACATATTACTAATTAAACTCCTGGGTTATATGATCATCTATAAAGTAGGGAGGAAGTTTGGGCAATCTACTTCCGTAATGATACTGCTTCGGAAACCCAAGGACAGGTCGCTATGAGTTGGGGCCAACTCCACAGCACATAACAACAAGACAACAACAAAGTAGGGAGATTTGTTTCTTCAGGTGAAAGTGGAGGAAAAGGAATTATCCCTCTTGATGAGTTTAAGGAAGCATGTTACTACCAGATACCTTAGGTCATTTAGATTCCATCATTGTCAAGACAGAAGTTATACTAGGTAACACCATGTGATTATTTTGGGCAATCCTACTTCCGTAGTGATACTGCCTCAGAAACCCAAGGAGGGGTCGCTATGAGTTGGGGCCGACTCGACGGCACATAACAACAACAACAACATACTGAGATTGCATATGGGACTGTGGACATGTTGGCTATATTGCTACTGTTGTTGGTTAATGTTGACTAGGTTCTGAATCATAGGGACAGTGTGTATGTGCAGAGTAGAATTCTACATAAGGTTTGCAAAGCTGTGACCTTTCAGAAACAGAACCTTTGGCCTGCCTTCCAAGGCACCTCTGAGTGTGTTCGACTAGTCAACTTTTCAGCTAGTCATTTAACACTTTAACGTTCATGCCACCCAAAAGTTCCATATTGCTACTAGGTTTATTTATGTAAAAAGGCAAAAACAGCTGATTTTAAGAGTGTACATTTCTATTTGTGGATTTATTTTTATCATTTTTTATATACTGTCATCAATGTCAGTTCAAATTCCAGTAATAAGACATTTGGGATTTTAGGGGTTAAAATAATAGGTCATACCATGAAGAAGAACCCTGAATTTTGTTGTACAGCATAACAAAATGCTTAGAAATCCATTTAAAGCAGTCAATCTTACTGTATACTACAGTATATATATGGAGTCCTGTAAGTGCTTGTCTACTAGCTGAAAGATCAATGGTTTGAACACATCAGCTACTTTGGGAGAAGGATGAGGCAATCTGCTTATTTAAAGATTATAGCCTTGAAAACCATATGGAGCAGTTCTACTCTGTCCTATAGCATCACTATGAGTCAGAATGAACTCCATGGCAACTAGTTTATAGTGTATATACTATAGACCATAGTATATGTACTAATATACTATACTCATGGCTTCTTAACATCTCAGCAACACGGCAGCTGACCTCATATTTAAAATGCTGGTAAGCCTAGAGAATGCAATCAATGTTTCCAGAGTTCAATAAGCTAATTTTCCTCCATAATGGTCTACATTTTCACCAGGCCATGAAATTTCTTTTTCTAGGACAATTTACTGCAAGAGTCAATTTTCTATGAGAGTCAATTTACCATGGATTTTTAGTCCATGAGATCTATAATAACTGTGTATTTTTAAAGTGTTTCAATATTTCACCTAAATTTAATATATATATATAAATCAAAACCAAAACCAAAGTCAGTGTCTTTCAATCCTACTTGTAGCAACCCCTCCTTGGGTTTCTGAGGTGGTATCACTATGGAAGTAAATATCCAAACTCAGGAAATTTATCTATAGTGGTGACACATGATAATCTTCCTATTCTCATTTCATTAATTTTAACACAAATAAAAATATTAACAATTTTTTTTGCTCCCACAAACCAAAACCAAACTCACTGCCATCGAGTGAAATCCAACTCACAGTGACCCCTCCTTGGATTTCCAAGGTGGTATCTCTACGGAAGTAGATCGCCCAATCTTCCTTCTGAGGAGTGGCTGGTGGGTTTGAACTGCCAGCTTTCTGGTTAGCAATCAAATGCCTTAGGCATTATGCCACCAGAGCTCCCTGCTCCCATTAGGAAAAATTGTAATAAAAAGGAAGATAAGCCATCACAATCGTGATAATCCCAATTCTTTGAAACTAGTGTAGAAACAATGATAAAGTACAAGTGGAGTACAGTGGAACCTCCTCTGATGAAAACTATTTTTAAAGAACTCTAGTATCTATAGTTTGGAAAGGAAGGTGGGGGGGCAGAGGAGGGCTGTCATATTGTGCGACATACAAAGATCATGATGTTAAAACGGAAAAATTATGAGTCATCTTTATATAACAAAATGAGTAATAAAATAATGGATTTCGTTTCAAGTATTACATTCTCTCTATTCATTAAATGTATTTCAAAACATAAAATTAAATATATTTTTCCATGAAGTGAAAGAGAATGCAGGGCTTAACTATTAAGAAAGTGAAAAGCAAATAAAATCTACCAAATGGGTTTAATATTTAAGACTATTGCATATAGGGATGCATGGATAGATGCCATCTTTTGGCAATTTATGAAATTAATTCATTGTCTGATGATTCATAAACAGCCAGTTAATTTGTACATTTACTGACACTCTGATAATACATGTAGACATTAATAGCCTTAAAACTATGAAATTAAGTTACTTAAAGATATTTAAGTGCATTCTAAGAACTGTTTTAAGTTTTAGAAATGAATTGATTCATACAATGACAACTCTATTAGATTGTGACCAGTAAACGCCACATTTCTCTGAAAGAGTGAAATAACCTAGTCATCTTAGAATCACTGAACAATTGATATTTTTAAAGAAAACTGATTAATAGCACCTAAGGATTACTGTTTAAAAAAATAGAATGTTATCTACTCTTTGCACATGAAGATAATATTATTTATCTAAATGGCCAGAATTCATGTTTTGAGTGGTTTTTCCCCTGAGGATTGGAATAGGTAGAGGCTCTCTCTTCCAGTTCCCTGGGTGTGTGGGCTATACAGAGCTCTTACATGAACGTTAATGACTCTCAACACAATCAAACTTGCAAGCATTTTTATACTATCTAATTAAATTAATCAATTTGTTCCATACTTTACAAGAAGAGTTACTTTTGTGTTGTGATGAGAAGGAGACTCCTGGGGTTCCTGAAAATAGTAATTGAGCAAATATCCTCTGGGCCTTTTAGTCTCCTCCCTTTCATAGAACACCCACTGAAATTCTCCCAGAGGATGCAGATCTAGTAAAGCAGTTTTAAAGACCAAATCTTCTGTATGTGCATGCAAATCACCCTGAAACTTGTTACTATGAAGATTTTGATTAGTAGGTTTTGGGCAAGGTCTGAAAACTTGCTGGTGCTATGGCATGGGCACCACATATTGAGCAGCAAATTTATTGACACTTTCAAGACAGAAATCCTAATTGCTGTAGTCATTTAACAGCAAGAACGAAAACCTCATCTACTTCAAAGTGTTGATCACAAATGCTGAGATACTCGTGTTCAAAAACAATGGAGAATATTCTTGAATGGAACAATCTTAATGATTTTGTCTAGATTAATGTAATCTTATAAATCATCAGATCCAGCTCAGTTATATTCTAGTTGAGGAAACGTAGGGTAAGAAAAGTTGAAAGTGTACTTAACATCATACAATTAAGTAGTAAGATGTGCTCTAGAACCCAGGAACCCTGAGTACCATTGCAATTAAAACACAATATATGCAAACTTTGACATTTCCTTGTATTATATTCTCCCAGACACAAACCTATGCATGAGTCAATAATGATTAGAATTTCACCTTCTAATGCTTACAATAGTTTAAATGATAGCAGTATTCTTGGACTAACTGGCTTTCCAAACTGCTAAAATTCACAGTAGGCAACAAAGTCCCACAATAACAAGAGTATTCACACATTTTCTTTCTTCTACAGTCAGCTTGTGTTTTTATTATGGACATTTTGCTTCTTAATTTTGAGAACCTGGGGAGACAGGTGTTCAGAGATATAAACGGGTCATAAGTTAAAAAGGCAAGGTTTGCATTTGTAAAAGGTTGTGGCAAAGTAAGCAGCAAATAGAAAATAGTGAAGGGCATCAATATTGATCTTGCCTCTCATCTTTCCCTCTGTCCTCTTCCTTGCAGCTTCCTATTGTGTAGTCTTTCAAACAAAGCAGACTTTATTTATGGTGTGACTGATTGAACACTACTAAATCATCATCTGTTTATTTGGTCCAATTAAAATCTGATCATAGTGGAAACCCAGGAATTAAGCTCATTTGAAAACACAACTTCTGATTAATTTATCTAGCTCATCTAGATTTCCTCTTCTAAAGGACAAATTCCAGGGTGACTTGAGTCAGTGGTTCTTTCCAGTTTGCTTAAATGTCTTTCTTTGGCCATCTTTGGTTGAGTCAAACCAAAAACTCACTGCCATGGAGTGGATTTCAACTTCTAACAACCCCCATTGAGTTTCCAAGGCTATAAATCTTTATGGAAGTAGATTTCCCTTCTTCCTGAGGCTGGTGGGTTTGAGCCACTGACTTTCTGGTTAGCACTGTTTAGCAGCCAAATGCCTTATCCACTACTCCACCAGAGCTCCTCAAGTATGTGTAGAAAATTCAGTTCTGCTTTTCTTTCTTTCTTAAGGCGATTGTTAAAACATTTAAAGAAGCTTGCTTAAGATTTTCTTCTAACTTGAAATAGAAAATGCTCACTTAACAGATATAGCCACCATCACACAGTGTATGCCCCTATAATAACATGCTTGCATTATCACTTACTCTTTACAACTGCGAGAGTTAAGTATTATTTTTATCGGTCTTTTGCAGTTGAAGAGTGTTCAGATTTAAACGTTCTAGGAAATCATCTAACATTATTAAGAAGCTACAAAATTAGATGTGAACCCATGTCGGCCTGATCGTAGCGTTGATAATGTTACCCTTACGCTCTGTTGTTGTTAAATGCCGTGGAGTCAGACTCGACTCTTAGCGACCCCTCCTGTTATTTATAATTAGACTAGGACAAAACCCCAAAGAAGGAAAATAAATAAATTGCCTCCACCCCTAACTTTTTTCTTCTCTGTTACACAAATTGTGGGCAGATAGGTGTTCCGTTCCCTATACTTAGCCTCTCCCACGCCCTTGGCAATCTTTCTCTTTTATTGCTGGGAGCGTCAGAGATTGCTACTGCAGCTGGTGAGTGGGCAGGTGCAGCCACCATCTGCTCTAGGAGTCCAAATGCGCACAAGAACTTCGCACCCAGGACCTGTCCCAGTCAGAGGATTTCAGAACAGGCAGGGGACATCGGCTAACCCCGCCCCCTCGCGGTGGCTATTGGTGAACCCTTCCCGAGTGCAAATAACTGATTAAATGAAAGTAGCTGCCCCCCTCGCAAGTTAGGGCGAGACATCTCTTAGGAGGTGACACCCGTCCGGGTGCTTGAATTGGGGCTTCAGTTCTTCCTGCCCGAAGGGTCCTTGAGAAGCCTGTTTGTTTTTCCCGGCTCTTGGCTCCACCCATCCCATTCGCTCATTGGTTAGGCGTGGTAGGCGGATGTGTTCTCATTGGCCGGGGGGCGGTGTCTATCCCTGGCAAGCGTGGGGGCGGGGCCTCGCCGCGCTGAGCTTGCCCTTGTGTCTGGTGCTCGCTAGAGCTGCCGCCGCCGCTGCCGCCACCGCCGCCGCCGCCGCCGCCGCCGCCGCCGCCGCCGCCGCCGCCGCCGCCGCCGCCGCCGCCGCCGCCGCCGTTGCAGCCGGAGCATCCGGGAGCCGCCGCCGCTATTGCCACTAGCGCTGCTTCCACCGCTGCCTCCTCTCCTCCTAAGACCCCGAGACACCGGCGCTGGAGCGGCGGCTGCTGCTTGCATACTCCCCCTATCCTTCCCGCCCCTCCCCTCGGTGACCTACCCACTCCTTGCAGCCCTCGCTGCACCTTCTCCGACACCCCAGCATCCCTGCACCACCTGCTCGGGCACCTCCTCCGGGCTCTAGGACTTGCTGTGCGCGCCGATATAAGGGCAAGCCCCGAACCCGTGCCTGGTAGACAGGCTGTCTCGGCTGCACCACCAGCAGGAGGAGAAGAAGAAACTATTTCGTCCACCGGCACCCCGTTCTGCGGGTGCTTCGCCGCTGCCGCTTCTGCTGCCGCCGCTTGGCGTCCGCGGGTTCGAACACCGCAGCGGCGCGGCGGGTGGGTCCGGCGGGCGCCTAGAGGAGGACACCCGCGGAGCCCTGCACTCTTGCGCCGCGTTCACCAGCATCTCCTAACCCCTTCGTTACTCCCCGAGCCTTTTGAGAAGGGACCATGATTTGGAAACGCAGTGCTGTTCTCCGCTTCTACAGTGTCTGCGGGCTCCTGCTACAAGGTAATCCCCGCCCCGCCTCGGGGAGCATCAACTTCACGCCCATTCCCCATCATCCCCACTCCACCCCATATTTCCTCTCTTCCACTTCCAGTCCCCCAGTCCCTGGCGGTTTCCAACGCCTTCCCCTGCTCCCGGGTGCGGCAGGGGGCAGTGGCAGTTTGCACCAGCCCCTCGAATATCTAGCGCTGGCTCAGCCCAGCTCTCCCGGCAGTCAACCCCTTCCGCGGCACCTTTCCCCTTTTCATTCACCTGAGCTTCCCATGTCTCTTGTTCTCCATCCCTGCTAGCAACATCCCCCCCCCACACACACACACACGCACTCACTCACACACAAGCCGTTTGGCTGACAACTTACGCCTTCTCTGAACATTCCATCCTCCCTTCAACCCCCACCAACTACCTCCCACATCACGCCCCTGACCGACCCTCTCCATCTCTTGTCATCTCTTTAACCTCCCCCCTTTCAGGGTCGTTTATCCTTTTCCCTTCTTCCCACCGTCATCGTATCCGTGTGTCTTTTAAAAAGTGTGTTAGAGCCTGGGAGCGAGCTACTGAGACGGCGAGAACAGCAGCAGCGGCAGCACCGTGTGCATTGCAATAACATCCCCCGGGGTTGGGGGGGGATGTGTTGTGAGACGTGTCATTCACCTAGGAAGAAAGAGGAGATCTGTGTCTGGGATTAAAAAAAAAAAAGAAGAAGGACAAGAAAAAGAAAGGAAAAATAAATGATTAAAGAAAGAAATAAAAAAGAGGAAGAGAGTAAGGGAAAATAAAAAGACCCAAACCCACTTTATCAACACGTTGACTTTTTATTATTCATTCTGTGTCGTTTTATTTTTTCTTTCTTTCTTTTTTAATGCAAAGGAATATTTGTACCTTAGTATTCACTTTACTGCCCAGGGATTTTCTCTTGGCTTCTCTCTCAGTCCTCTTTCTGCCGCTTCTTTCCGTAATTAATATTATCCTTTCACGTGAAATGTGAGAACCCCTGAGACCGCAGTGGAGGGAAACCGCAGAATACAGTTTTTATGCAAATCATTGGTTTGGATGTGGGATGGCTAGGGAATTGGGGTGCACTCTTCCCCAGACCCTCTCTTTTGAAGAAAAAAGGGAGGGAGTGTGTGGAATGGGAGGACGATGCTGATTATGAAATAAATGGCACTACGTGGAGTAGGAGTGCATAGGAATAGGACACTTTTGGGTGGTGGAGGAGGCGGAGGCGGCGTGCTGGGGGTGGGTGGGCAGAGCTATATGCTGGAAGATTGTTGCTTTGAAGAGAGTAATATAGGGATGTGGCTTGAGTGTAAGATATAGGGAGGATAGCTGTGAAATGATGGTTGATAGGGATTTTTTTAAAGCTAGGTGACTTGATTTCTTGATGAATGTTTGCCCACCTCTAACCCTTCAATCATTTTCGTGTTTGTGGAAAAGATAAGTTGATCAAATGCATCTGTCCCTGGGTAAAAGACATCAGAAAGTAAGACACACGTAGAATCACAGGCGTGCAAAACCCAGTCGGCCTTTGGAGGATTTAAATGAGGTCAATGAACCATCTTTCAGCAAGTTCTTGGAATGTATCCTCTCCCACCCTCCTCTAGGAGGGATATAGACCGGAGCCGTGTGTTATTTATGCATATTTATGAATGCGAAATAAGAGGCGGTGGACAGAATTTTCCTGAATTAACTAACTGACGTTGCAGAGATGTTTCTTAGAATATTTTGTGGTAATTTTGTGTGTTTTATGTTGGATGTAAATTTCATATATGTCATGTGCCAGAATCTCCAGGAAGGCAGACAGCACGTCCTCCCCGTTCACTCTGGTCCCATTTCCCACCGCTCATACCCCCTATCCTTGAATAAGTAATCCGGTGGCTGGCACATTACTTGTTATTTTAAACCGTGCTGAAACATCCTCCCAGAGACCCTAGTTCACCTCTTAGTAACTTGCATTTCTCAGCGTCGCTGTGTGTGTGTGTGTGTGTGTGTGTACGCGTGCGCGCGCGCGCTGGCGTGCGCAGGGTAGGGGGAGTGTGATGTGGGGGGAAATCAGTTAATTTGGTGATTGCGATGAAAATTCGACACCGCTGGATATGTTTTTCCCTGCCAATCTGTGTGTGCTGACCCCAGCACGTCATTGCACACACTGCCCGGCCGGTGCAAAAAGATTATTTATTATAGAGCATGTGGGTAATGGACTACACTTGGGGGTCGCCTCCTCTTTGCCTTCAACATTTCTCTATGAATTGTCTATTCAGTGCACTGCAAAATAACTGTCTGCTGGTGCCTCTCTCTCAGCCTGGAAGAGGATTTACTCTTCCTCTACCCCCTGAGATTCCATCAGTAGCATTCAGGACATGGGTTTCTTTTATTAAGTATGTAAACCAATGATTAAGACAGTGCTGCTTTTCACAGCAGGCTGGGGGGTGGGGACCGGGTGTGGATATGCCAGAGAAAATGCACCACTGCAACCCAACCAGCAGCAGTACCAGCAGCAGGTCCAGATAATTAAATAAATAAGCATCCTATACAGCAACCAGGGAAAAAGCACAAGCCCATCAATGTCTGTGTACTTATTAGTATCCTTGATCAGACTGTATTAATACACCAAAAGAGGGAAGAGGATTACACTAAGAATGGGGATAGGGGGGACAAAACACCACCAGATTGTCTTTTCATGTTTATGGCTGCCTCACATTTATCAAACCCTGCTCCACAGACACATCACACTTTGTTGATATTGTCAGTTCTTGCTCAAACAAATTGCTCATGCTTTCCTTGTCTTATTCTTGGCTGAAAACACTGCTTCAGGGTTCAGATTTATGTTTCTCCCACTACCTTACTGTGTTATTAGGGCTGAGTTAGGTTGTAAGATTAGGTTTGTTTGGTTTATTTCCTGGACACAGATTAAATACTTAGCAGGTTTTTCCTTTCTATGTACAGGGACAGAAGGGTGGTAGGGGGAATCGGTGAGTGCCTATTTAACTAAAGGAGTCTTCTCTGCCTGCTAGTAGTTATGACAAGGCAAATGATACAGTCAACAGCTTATTTTTGCGCTTTATCAACACTATGACAGTATTCTGTCACTTAAGTAATACTACTTTGCCTTTTTTACCTTTTTATATGCATTGTTTTACATCAGGTGACTCGTTTGAACTTATTTTCTTTGTGTTTAACTTCAGTGTTTTACACTGTAACCAATTTCTGTTTTTCCTGGAGTACAAAATCAGCTTTTTGACTTATTAATAAATAGGTACAGTGATAAACCAGTAGTGAGAATCAAGTCAGTTATATATATATATATATATATATAAGGCTCAAAAACAAATTTAAAAATGGCTTAAATGTTTGTACTCTGTAACATCTATGAAAGGGTGAAGGGTGTTTAGGAAATGAATATTTTGATAGAAAATAAACGTATATTTCTAACCAAAGAATGGGAGCTCTGGTGGCGTAGTGCCTAAGGCATTTGACTGATAACCAGAAGCCTGGAGGTTCAAACCCACCTGCCACTCCTTGGAAGGAACATTGGGCAATTTACTGCCTTAGTGATACTGCCTCTGAAACCCAAAGAGGGGTTGCTATGACTCAGCTCCTACTTGGTAGCAGTGAGTTACCAAAGAATAATTTGGAATGTAGACCACTGGGTAATATAATTTGAATCAATTTAAGTTGTAGAACACCTGTTCTTATTTTCCTCCATCACAGAAAGAAGGGAAACCTGAGTTAAGGACAAGGGACATTTTAGAGAAATAAATTTCTTTAGAATAATAGATTGCAAAACTTGCCGTCTGTAACTAAAACCTCTTCTTGGCTATAGAGTAGATCCAGTTTGGTTGCTAACACTCACAGAAGCTGTATCCCTTTCCATGCCTGAGGGGGCACTACAAAGATGGAGAACGTCCAGTTCAGCACAAGAAACAATACTAGAATGGGCAAGAATAGGGAAGAAACAGAAGGAAGGACAAAATATAATGAGAAATACACATCCATAGAGGATCTGAAATAATAAACTTTTTTTTTTTTTTTTTTGATCCTTTTAAGAGTTAGTCTTTTAAGAGGAGCTCTAGTGGTGTAGTGCATAAGGCATTTGACTGCTAATCAGAAGCCTGGAGGTTCAAACCCACCAGCCACTCCTCAGAAGGATGACTGGGCAATCTACTTCTGTAGAGATACTGCCTCAGAAACTCAAGGAGGGGTTGGTATGAATTGCAATTGACTCAATGGCAGTGAGTTTGGTTTTTGGTTTGTAAAAGTTAGTCTTATGCAAAAACATGCGTATTGGGGTTTTAGTGTTTTTGCTATGCAATAGTCTAGTTAATGATTTGTTATATTTAGAAGAATAATCTTCCAATCAATGATCAGTTGGACTTACATAATACTTGCTTCAGTAGGTGTTATTCTCCTTTTACAGTTTTAGGAAGCATGTTACAGCTTTGTCTCTCCCACTTTTACCTCTACATGTAATAATCTTAGTTATGTCAAGCTCATTTCTTATGCTGAATGCATTTCTTGGAATGTAACTCACTCCTCCCTTTTTGGATTAACTATGAAACTTTGAAAAGTAGAGTCTATATATAAGAAACAATGACTATGATATAAAACTTCGAACATTAGACACTTCCTCACTAAGAACATCTCCCTTGCAAGTAGGTGGCTTTTGCACTAATTATTTATCATCATACAGAAGCACATTTCATTATCTTTTTCCCATTTCTAGAGCTATTAGAACTCTGGGAACATATTATGACAAAGCTAAACATCATTTGAGATGGCCCTTTCCTGCATACTCTACTACAAGGTCAAATAATTTTGGTTTTGGTTTGTATTGGTGAGGGATTTAAATATTGAGATAATATATTTTTTCTTAAGAAAGTAGTCACTGTAATGAAGAACAAAATGGAAGTGCAGAAATTTTGGAACACACCCTGAGCATATATTTGAAAGTGTTCTGGAATCAACATGAAGCGGTATCAAATTTTCTTTAAAATAATGAGTCTACAGGCAGTGTATCATTCTATTGTTCATAGGGTCTTTATAAGTCAGATTTGACTCTATGGCACCTAACAACAACAACGTGGACATTCAACAATTGAGTCAAGTTATAAGCCTCCTTGGTTTGCTATAAAGAAGGTCTGGTGGCATAGTGCCTAAGGCATTTGACTGCTAACCGGAAGGCTGGCGGTTCAAACTGGAAGGAAGATTGGGCAATCTACTTCCAGAGAGATACCGCCTTGGAAACCCAAGGAGGGGGTCACTATAAGTTGGACCCAACTCGACAACAGTGAGTTTTTTTGAGTTATTTGCTGTAAAAGGATTTTGAAATTCATTAATAAAAATAACATAGCACTACTATCATATTGATGTTTTTGTGCTTTTTGTGATGTGCAGTCTATGATTTATTGGGAAAGAGTCTTAGTTTTAATATATTTGTTAAATTTCCTTTGACAAAGCCACTTATTCTGTAGTGGCTAGCTGAGTAGGTTGAGGAGGAAAATGACAAACCAGAGAAGGCGAAGTCATAAGCTGAAGTTGGAAGCCCTTCATTTAACTTGCAGATATTGGTCTGCTGAAAAAGCCCTTGGAGCAGTGGTTAAGGTGGGCAGTTTGAATTGATCAGCAGCTCTGTGGGAGAAAGATGTGTTAGTCTACTTCCACAAAGAGTCCCCAAAACCAAACACACTGCCATCACATCAATTGAAAACAGTGGGGCAGTTCTACTCTGTCCTGGAAAGTCAATATGAATTGAAATCTGTTCACTGTAGTGGATTGTTGGTTGGTCTGCTTTACTCCCTTACAACAGCCAAAGTACCCAATCATTACTAAAATTAAGCTTCCTGAAGGCAACTCTTGAGCCTTACTTACATGTACAGTTTCCTTCTCTTCAATTTAGGTGGTGCATAATAAATAATGTTGGATTAGGTAATGTGTATGCCACAATTATGCCACAATTATGTGCCTTCTCTTCAAATATATCAGCACTGTTACTTTGTTAAGTAAGTTATATAACAGTAAATTTTGCTATTTTATAGATTTTAGTGGTTTATGAAGCAGTTTTTCAATAGAAAAGTATCATAGATAGTCCTTGATATACATCTTTAAATGAATTCAGTATGATCAGTCGTTCTTAACATGATGTTTTCCTAAGCATTTTTCCCCATAACTAAAAACCCAAGATATCTTACGTTAAATCAGAAACTCATTCCATGAAAATTAAATGTACTGATTTTCACCTAAAATATTTAAAAAGACAAGTTCATTGCCAACATTTTATTTGAAAATGTCAAGCAATTGTGGAGTGCAGTTATTTCCTATCAAAAAAGGCATCTCCTGCAAATTCCTGTGTAAAGAGGTGGTGGAGGATTAACCTAGAGCTGTGGCAGCTGAAGCCCCCTGCTGTGTGATGATGCAAATGGCATCTCAGGCCTAATGTGCTCTGCAGCAGAGAACACACAGGAAAGCAGACATGTGGCATGAGTAAGATGGGAAGTCTTTTCATAGCTTGTAGTGGACATGTACCATCCTTTAGCTTTTTACAGCCAGAAGTAATGAGGGAATTTGTAATCACATGAGGTAATGACAACATAAAAGAAAATATATATTTGTTTGGAGATTAAAGTAACAAAAAATCCTCAATAAAATTATTAACGTTTTTTTCAAATGAACACTAAACATTATTTTCTTGCAAACTACTAGGAAAAAATGGTCAGTTTAATGAAGATGAATAGCAAGGTTAAAATAGCATTTCTATTAAATTGTTTACATGTGTTGGACCTAATACCATGAGGAAGGGAAATATTCTGGTTTCCTTTGCTTTGTTTAGTGAGTATGAAGTCAGTGCCTTGGTCCTTTTTTTTTTTTTTTTTTTTTTAGTAGACTATTTCCTGTACTATGAATATACAGTAGTTTTCAAAGAAATAGGAATTAACTGTGCAGTATATGTTCGGATAGTTTATTTAGTGCCTGTATGACACTTTCCTAGATAAGTGGATTTTGTGCTACATGAAATCAGTAGAGAATATTTCCCCTCTGAAGAGTATTACTCATCATAAATGCAAAATTGTCAAATAGCTCCCTTAAAAAAAAAGTAAGGGTTGTGGACCACATGTTATCACAGATTACCACAGAAGCCTATCAATAACTAATGTAGCTTTGTTTCAACTCCATTTGCTACAGAACAAAATGATTGAACTTATTATACATATTGATTTTTATTCAAGAAATGAGCCCAGTTGGTCCTGTTAATGTGTTCAGTGGGTTCCTTAATCAGATATGAAATTGTTTTTATCTTACAATTAGTTAGGATATTTAAAAATAGAGAATAGTCTGCTTAATTAGCTATTAGTTAAATATTAATGGCAAAATCAAAATTACTGAGAAAGGAAGTTTTCCACAGTCATTAATCTTTATTAAAATATTGCAAGATAGTATATCTGTACACATGTACACATTTACAGTATGCCATTATTTTTAGAACTGAAGGTCATTTTTATTAATTTTATAAGTCATCAGAATTTAGCGACTTTCAAGGATGAAGTATAAGGGGAAAGAAGAGTTAATTTGGTTTGCACTCTATTTTCTTCTAACTTTTTATAAAGATTAAAAATGCAGCTTTTAAATAAATTTTCTTAGACTGTAGCAAGGATTAACTTTTCCATTTGAACACACATAAAGTTTACGATTTCCAGATTTGAAATACAGCTCGCCATTTATTTTGGATTTCCCTTTGTGCTTATGAAACTGAGTGATGAGAACCTGCTGCTACCTGAATAGACAGAGGGCTGAGGTTGTAAGAAGATCTGCTATAGAGAGAGCTGGTCATTCATTATTCACATTATATTTTAGAAGTCTTGGCAATAAATATTAAGGCAGTTATTATTCACTATTGAGGACACTCTTTCTGAGTCAGCAAATAGTTTTAACTTGAATATTTAAATTATCTTTCAGCCATTTCAGTGCTGGAGAGGAAGCTCCTATTTAGTCACAGTTGAAGAGTTATTCTGGGACTTAGATACTGACGTCATCAGGGATTGTTTAGAAAATTAAAGTAAGCATATATTTATTTATTTTTCCCTGTGAGGAAAATAAAATTTTAAAGCCAAGTATGATCAAATTATGCAAATAAATTCATGTTATAAGAAAATGAAAATTCTTTTGTAGGCCAAATTCACTCCTTAATAAATTTATTATCTTTTAAGATGGTTAATTTACAGTAACAGTGTGTTGTTTATCTAAAGTTGTCCTTGAGAACAGAGTGAGAAAGCACCTTTCCTGACAAGGATGTGCTGCCGACTGCTAAGTGTATAGCTGTTATATTGATTCAGTGTAATTTATAAAGCCAATTAATTTGTTCTTGTAAAGAAATATTTTTAGCTTCTTGGCTAAAAATGTTTATATTTAAAAATGCAAGTGCCTCTCATAATGCTTATTTAAACATCAAGACCTAAAATTTATAGTGTGTACAATATGCTTTCTTAATTAATTTGTATTTTATTTTAGTTTGTTCCATATGCCCCCCATGACACCTTTACTTCCCATTCATTCTTGTATGACCTTTCCTTTTCAATCTTAAATAGTAGACTCTGACTCAAATGAGAAATCATGAATTATAATACTTGTATTTAAAAGCAAATAAGAAAATGTACAATAAGCTTCTTATTTAATTGTCCTTCCTATACTGCAATCTATTTTATGTGCTGAAGTCTGAACAGTAACTCAGCTTCCTTTACTCTCTCCAGGAATATAATATGCCCTCCCTCCCCCCACGCATGCAACCAACATGAAAGGCCCATTAAAAGAAATTAATGGAGAATGAAGAATAGTTAAGAAAAGGAAGTTTTACTAAAGGATATATACTGAATATGCAGATTGTGTGTTGTTCCTTTCAACTCCTAAGGTATGTACCCTATGGTTTTAGTACAGATAAAGCACATGCAATGTGCTTTTAGTTGCTATTGTTATTATTGCATTTCTTGAGAGTTCAGCCTCCTTATTCTTAAAATAAAAATGGCAAACATAGGAGGGAAGGAATGTGAGTCAGCCAGCCAAATACACACACAGAAAAGCCTGGCAAAGCCGACTAAATTAGCATATGCTAGGCTGAGTATTTCCCTCTGTTGTTACTTAATCCCTTTCTAATACTAAATCTCACTTCTCATACTTAACCCTTTCCGGAGGTTTGAAATTCTTCCACTGTTATATTTGTTGTTTTGCTTCACTATTTTGTCACGAGCTGTGTAAATCGTCTATTGAGGGGCTTTTATGTCAAACTCTCCCCCACCCCTTCAGTCTTTCTGTATACAAATGTTCCTTTCTGTATCCAACCTCAGGATTCAAGAATCAACTTTTCTATAGCTTTCACTAAAAGGATCTAATTAACATTTTAGGCTCCTTTTACTCATGTACAGCTTTCTTTAGAAAATGTTTTAGCCCTATGAGGTTCCCCTAAGGATTCATAATACTCTAGTTTGTTACATGTACTGTGATATTCAGTGTGGCTTAATTATGCACGTGTCCTCATTTCAAAGCCTTTTCAGTGATCATGTGGGATAGAACAGGGGTCTGGCTGTAAGTTCACTGTCATGTATTAATGTGTAGGTGGTATTCAGAGAAGGATGTTTCTGAAGGCAATTATATATCCATGACTCCAGTATAGCAAGCAGTTACTCACATTTTACCCTTAGTAGTTACCCTGCCAAGGCAGAATGAAATTCACCATTGTGATACATAATACAGTATCTGTTAATAGTTCTTCGCTCTGGGAATGAAATAAAATAAGGAGTGAAAATGTGTATCTCTTATTACCCTGAATAGGGATGGTTCATTTTACTCTTCCAAACAAAAAGAAGAGTCAGACATGTCTCCTCTATCAATATTCTAGTCCTTCATTAGGCTATTAACACATTTTGCTATGATGGGATCTTGAAATTATGGTGGTTATTATTTGACACTATAAATTTATAGGTAATAGCAATCTTCATGGGCTGCCAGTGTCAGTGTATTACCAAATTATAAAAACATCATATTTTCAATTTCTGATTTGGAAACAATTTGGACAACTGTGAAAGTATATAGGGACATTGAACTTAACTGAAAGAGAGAGAGTGAGAGAGAACTTCTTTTTTCATAGAGTTTTTGTGTGGACTGGTAGCTACAAGATACAAGAATTATCTCATTTAGTACGTTTCCCTTTATATGGAGAATATGTGTCTACACTGCCTGTCTTTAAGAGTAACTTGTGTTAATTGCACTGCTTACAAAGAAACGCATTCCTCTTCGCTCCTGTCATCCAAAATTTTGTTTTAATTTGTAAATATACCTTTTATTTTCCTTCTACTCACAGCTATTGTAACCAAAAATATTTTGTAAATCCATTTAATAAATAGTCTAATATTTTGCTTCATTATTTTGCACAATTGTATTATTTTTAAAGTCATATTATTATTAATGATAGCTTAAAAAGTATTGACAATACCCAGGAACCATGTCGTTGTTGCTGTTGTTAGGCGCCATTGAGTTTGTTCAGACTCATAGCGACCCAAAGTACAACAGAAAGAAATATTGCCTGATCCTGCTCCATCCTCACAATCGTTGCCATGCTTGAACCCATTGTTGTAGCTACTGTATCAATCCATAGGAACTCACAGGAGTTTTTAAATAAGAAATTTTTAGAATGGAATTTGGAATATTTGATTTACTAGGTAAAAGAATCCCATCTGTCTTTGGTTATTTTAAGCATTTATGTCGTCATAATTCATGAAAGAACTAAGCATTTCATTTTGGCTATGCTGTGATCTATATACTCCTTCATATATATTTATTATCACATGTTTGAGGGTTATGTATTTATCCATCTGTCTCATGTAGTAGACTATAAGCCCCTAGTGATAGGGCTGTAGTCTTCATCTTCATTTTATTTCTAGTGAGTTATAGTGCCTAATAGAATGCCTAGAGCATGCTTTTCACTTTTCCTTTTTCTTTTGCTCTCTTGAAAAAAAAATAAAATAAAAAATATTTTATTATTAGTTCTTTTCCAATACATTTAGTCTTGACACCGTTCTTTAATTAGATCCAAATAATATTTAAATATTCACACTGTAACCGCCAAAATGCCAATAGACTACTCTGAATAGAATAAATATTTGGTAAGAATTTTCATTCTTATGTAATGTACAGGAAGAAGGCAAAATGGAACTAAGAAACATAAGCACTTCTAAATAAAGTTGTACTTTACAACAACAAAGGTTCATTATTTTAGCCAGAGTACTCAGTTCAAATTTGCTCTACAAATATTTCTGTGTCACAGTTTGGAATCTTGCTGATTTCTCTCTCTGGGCATCACAACCCCTTGACTTTATTTCTATTTATTAAAAATTTCCACCTCTAGGCCTCAAAATACTCCTGATGATGATTTTGGTTAAAGGTGAAGCCAAATAATATTGTTCTGTGTGGAGTGGCTGGCATTTCTGGATAAATGTATAAACAAAGAGGGATTACAAATTGACCTTGATCTGCCAGATTATCAGTGTGGGTTGACCTGCTTTTATTATTGGCAAAGTACAGAGCAGAGATTAGTGCAGAGATTCAGATACTGAATCCAGGTCCATTCTTCTCAGTTAATTGGAAGAGATTCTTTTTAAAAATTCAAAATTCATTGCCATCAAGTAGATTCTGACCCATAGGGACCCTAACGGACAGAGTAGAATTGCCCCACATCATTTTCAAGGCTGTAAATCTTTATGGAAACAGACTGCCACATCTTTCTCCTGCAGAGTGGCTGGTAGGTTTGAACCACAGACCTTCCAGTTAGCAGCCAATGCTTAACTGCTGTGTCACTGTGACTCCTTGTTTTATTTAAAAGACATTTTTAAAATAAAAATTCTAAGTATTGGTGATTTTTTTTTCCTTAATTCTTATTCATTCTTCTGTAATTGAAGACACATTTGCTATCTTTTAATTTGATTTATTTTTCTTTTTGCATTTTAAAGGACAGAGAGAGGGAAGATGGGAATTTTAAGAGCTTGTTGAAGAGAATTTAAATACAGTTACTGGGAGCTGAACACCAGGGGAAAAAAGACTTTCTGTAATTTGGAATGACTATATTCCCACATAAAGTGTTTTAAGAATACTTTTTCTAAAAGATTCCAGTGAAATGTAGCTTTCTTTAAAAGTCATAAAGTTTTTCTTCACATTCTAAAAATCAATTTCCCTGATGTCATTTGGATTTTTGACTGTTCCTTGACTTTCAGTATTTGAAAAGATATTATTAACTAGGTTCACTTAAGACTTACTTGACACCAGGTGCTGAAATCTCTCTACCATCCCCATGTGGAAATATATGTTCAGCAAATAAATGTCTGAAATAGATTAAACTAGCTCAATTAAGGGTGATTGTCACTT
The DNA here is from genome assembly GCF_000298275.1 of Orycteropus afer afer. NCBI lineage: Eukaryota > Metazoa > Chordata > Mammalia > Tubulidentata > Orycteropodidae > Orycteropus > Orycteropus afer. The sequence goes on along the minus strand of NW_006921812.1, from coordinate 3,566,493 downwards.
TATTGAGTTTATATTAAGAATTAGATTCTTCCCTAACTTGTATTAGCACCTAAATCCCTGTTTGACTTTAAAACGTGAATGTCTCTTATGATGCAGCAGCTACAAAAGAACAACCTTCTTCTCCAATGTGCTCCTTTCCCATTCTTGCTAATCTGCTTTCCAGAATCTAGTGAATAACAAGGAACGTAGTTGGGGAAACAAATTTTTGTTGCCTATCTGTGTTTTGATGAAAAAGTATTTTAATATGTTACTGAATTTTGTTATTTGAGGGTATCACCATAAATCTATAGCTTGATGTGACATATGTTTTAATGTTCTAAGGATAACCATATTGTATCTCAAACACTGGGAATGTGAGGAAGATTTACATCTTTACATTTTGCAGCACTTTAAGTTATAATTATCCACTCAGATAATTCTCAATTTAGCATAAGACATCTAAGTACATACCTGCTGCTTTAAATGCTACAGCATTTCAGACCAACATTCTTGTCTAGAGTCCCCAAATAAAAGTAACATCCATAATAGTCATGAGAAGAATATTTATTAAGTGTACTCTCCCTTCTTGGAAGGAAGGTTGGGCAATCTACTTCCGTAGAGATACTGCCTCGGAAACCCAAGGAGGGGTCGCTAAGAGTCTGGTCCGACTCAACAGCAATTAACAACTACAGCTCTCTTTAGAGAAATATTTGGTTCTAACTGGTATGAAAAAGAAGCTGAGTGCTCAATAAGTTTTACAAACATTTTTAAAGTTCAAGTAAAAAATCTGTAGAGGATAGTTTCATGTCCACTGGCTTGCCTTTTTTATTTTTTGCCTGTAGAAATGCTGTGGGTGAGGTAAGACTAATGGTGTTGTAAAACTGCAATTCTCCATATCATTTCCCTTCGGTGGGGTAGCTAAGATAAAGGTATTGCTGGAGAGATAAGAAGTGCATAGCTTCTAGAGGTCTGTTTGAGGTCACTAAAATCAGATTTACTTTACATTTTCATTTTGCATTACCCAATTTTATTGAATATACAAATATAGACTACCAACAAAGTGGAAGCGATTACCAGTAGAGGCTAGGATAACATAATGGGATATGTTGTAGTAAAACAAATATGTTTAATGGGTATAAGCAAATTGGGAAGACTAATCTTTTTACTGTTTGATGATGGTTTAACTTTAAGATAAAAGTGCACTGGGCATTAGGAAGATTTTCTGCTAAGATCATCTCCTCACCAAGGTGCACTATGATAGAAATGGGAGCAACTTGGTATTAGAGAAACAAGGCAATAATGGGTATTCCTGACCTTTAAGGGGACCAACAGAAGTAGTCATTATCAAACTCCAATTAGCATAGAAGTGGTGGAAAGGCTGGCCTGGTCCTCTATTCTATAATTAGACTTCTCCATTTTTCTAGAGGAAAGAGCTGTTATTGGTCTGATTAGACACTGATTTTTGGAAGCACTCTGCAACAGAAAGAATATAATGGTGGGAATCAAGGGACTCAAGTTCTTATCCAAGCCATGCCATTATCTTGGAGATACTGAGCAAGTTACTTCTGTTGCAGCTTAGTTTGTTTATGTGTTAATTGAGAGGTTGGAACCACATCATTTGTTTGGCAATGTGTTGTGGAGATATCTAATGAATGATTGCATACTGCAGAAATGGCTTTTTTTTTTTTTTTTTTACTTTTCACCTAAGGATGTTTTTTATAACATGGTCAGTATTAAACTTCGCCATGTTCTTAAAATATCATTTAATAAAATTTAGCATTTGGTATCTATCCCATGCAATATTCAGTCCTTAACATTTTTATACATGTAAACTAGATTTTTATTCTGATGAATGTGCCTGTGTAAATTCAGAGCTTTTATCACTCTGTCAATGGTTTCTATAAATTGCTTTTATAAATATCAGCCTGAGTTCGATTCATCCATTCTTCACTCAAGAAATTAGACTAGAAATTAATAAATTATTGCTCTCTTAGAGTCATTTTTATTACTAAGAAGTGGAATTAACTGGATTCTGAATTTTGAGTTTTATTTTTTTCCTGTGAATTGAATATATGTATGTATGTGTATGTGTGTTTATATGTTTGTGTGTAAATATTTTCAATCAGTTTATTTTTCATAGCTTTTGCATTCTAATGCGTAACTTATTCAGTGATTCACTCATTAAAGAGATATCTATTTGAAGGCAGGGTTGTAAGTGCTGGGGGTACAAGTGAACAAGATGGAAATAGTTCCTGTCCTTATGGAGCTTACAGTCTAGTGGTAGAAATACATGATAAACAAATAAAAACATGGAATGCTTTAACTCTCTTTTTCAGAAGTAAAAATAAAAAATCTACTTTTATGCAGTATATTTTCAAAAGCAACACAACGCAGATATATCATTAAGCATATGAGATCACTAATTTAACAACAATGCTATAAACCTCACTGGGTTTTAACATTTTTTATTTAAGGTTGGATTAAAGAGCTTTCATTTCCTCCAGTCCTTTATCCTGAAAACATTCTCAGTATGATGCCAGTTTCCTTCTTTCATTTTTATTAATACAACTTGAAAGAAGCTGACAAGTGAACAAGAAATATTCAAGCATGCTCTTTTCTAACTGATTTGTTCAAGAGGATGATTCATTTAATTTCATAAAGGCTCAGTGGGCCAGAACAGTAGATGACCAGGTCATCCGAGGGAATGTAAGGGAGAAGAGGTCTGTGAGAAGGATCTATGTAACAAGCAACAATATTTAGTTTTTTAGAGCTGTAGTTCTGCTTGAGCAATTCTGGTGTTACCAGTGACAGTCATTTAAAGAGCTGCTGATGCCTTAGGGAAAACATTTTTTAAATGTCCTATCTAGAAACAATGCTCCTTGTACTATGTCTTATATATTAAAACTCCATCCCTTGCTTATATTACAATAGATCCTGCCTGATTAAAACCTGCACTGCTATAATATGGCTTCTCGAGAGTGTCGATTAAATGTTGTTCCTGAAACCTTTCCTCCCTCTCAATCTGCTGAGTGTGATTGAAATATTAACCACTAGTAAGTGAAGCTGGGGGAGCCTTGGTAGAGAAAACAGTTAAGTGCTTGACCATTAGCCCAAAGATTGGTGGTTCAAATCAACATAGAAGCTGATCAGAAGATAGGCCTCGTGAACCCATAATGAGAGATCAAAACCTTGAAAACCCTTTGGAGCAGTTTTAATCTGCACACATGAACTCACCAAGAGTGAGAATCTACAAGACTGCAACTAACAACATCCAACAACCACAAATCAAAGCTAAGGAATTTGTGAGGATGCCACTTAAGAACTTTAAATAGAAAATTAATTTTATATCCAATTCCTTGAAATGGCAGAGGGAAAATATAAACTTACGTGAGTAGGCTACAAACATTCTTTTACTTCTCTATTTTTTTTTTTTTTTCATTGCCTTCCCCTTTACCCAAGTATGGTGTTTACAAATATTGCAAATATATGTTTAAAAATATTCTTAATGTCTTTATATTATTTGGTTTAGTAATTGGCTTTGGCTAATGATCCCAAGGGAGGAATGATGCTATATTTCTCACAAATTGTAAGGTATTTTTTGATATTATTATTTATTTGGCCAGTGATATCCCTGGATTACATGATATGTATGTTGTAGACATAAGGTAATTCTTTTGATGCATACTTGGAAATGCCAGTGGTGATAGGCTTGCATGTATAATTACTCTGATGAGAGAATTATTTATCTGGATTACATATAACAGCATAATGTACAGTTAGAAAACTTCAGTTTAAGCATTATCCTTAATTTTGCTTCTTTTTATTTAAAAGGAAATTTTGAAAATAAAGTAATTCAAGCAAATGCTGTGTTGCAGGTGATAATTTTCAAGGATGTGGTTTTTAAAGTACATGATTTATTTTGAAAATATATTCATTTTGCAAAAGTCAGTCAGAGACTGACTTCCATATTTGGAAAGTTTTATAGAGGGAACTAGGTGGTGCTGTTCTGTCATCTTTGTGTCTCAGTGGCTTCTTTGGTCTTGCTCTCAATTCATTAAACACTTTCATATAACAAATGCATTAAGATACAGTTTTGGTCTCCTACTGCCATTACTTTTTCATTAACATAATAAGTTTATCTTGGTTTTGTGTCTTCATTTTCAACAGTATTTTGGTACAGCAGATAAAAATTTCTTCCAAAGCAGCAAGATATATCACAGTTTATAACATTCCCATTTGCATAACATTAAAGATTATATATAAAAACACTGAAATCTTCAGGTATTTGTTATTTGTTGTTTATAGATCTTGTACTTAACTGTTTTGTCTAAGCCTTACTTTATTACGAGTCAGAATTTAAAGTGGTGACTTTTTGTATGGTTTAAGAGTTAACTGAATATAAAAGCATTTCATAAAAAAAATGCAAGATCCAGAAAATAGTATGTGTATTATTTAAAATATGAAAAATTGTAATGAATGTTTAAGCAAAACAAAAAAAAGCATTCTTTCTTCTTAAAAATAAATTCTGTTTGCCTGATTTACTTCCCTGTCAAGTATAGTGACCTCAGTTAAGCTGTTAGTGAATCTTTTCATGTTTTAAGATATCATTAAGATAATTGTACCTTCCGATGATCTTGGTGCTCCCTGATAGTTTGAAACAAAATAGCATGCCTGCTTAAAATGAAATCAATAAAAAACAATCAAACATGTTAATGCACTGCCCATGTATATTTAGTACACTGGTTTCTCTGAGAAATATTTTCTTGCTAAGAATTATGGCTTCTCTTAGATATCTTTACATTTAGAAAATACAAATAAGAGAAGACATAAAGATTGAAATTTTTTTGCCACAATTATTAATCTATTGAAATCTCATAAACTATTCTTCTTAATTATTTCATAATACCTTTGTAGAAAAATGTGTCAGGTAATTTAATCTCTAATGAAAATTTGGATAGAAAATAAGGACAAGAATACTTCATGAGTTCTGCCTAAGCACTTCCTTATAGAATTGTAGTCATGCATATCTTTTATTTTGAATGGTAGAAAAAATAATTTCTATCTTTATTTTTGATGTACTAAATTCTTTTGGCTGCTATTTAGATGATGAAACTTTAAGTTTTACATTAACAGAAAATTGAATGCTATTCAGAGAACTCTTTGTGTTTTCTGTTATCTTCCATATCTTTTATCTGTGGAAGACAGAATCAATACAGAATTTCAAAATGGTTCCTTGGGATGCCATTTTACAATGTAGACAGATAATCTCTGAGATGAACATCTCCTAGACTAACAAACGTAAGTAAAAAAGGTGCTAGATTTCTTTGCTCATGTCTGGCTTCCCGAAATAAAATGGAAGTTATAGCCAATTTGGTTAAATGCCAGTAATTAAACATTTGTTAAGTAAAAGTTTAGAGTTGGGGCACTGCAGAAAGTAGTTAGGAATATTCATTTATGAGGAATGCCTCCAGTTTCTATCAAATGAAAATTTACCTAAATAAGACTAGATAGTTCCCATTTTACACTGCTATTACCTTAAAATATGAGGAAACTTAATGGTACATAGATAATATTTTTAATATTATATAAATTATGTATTTATGTTTCGGTTAGTAATCACTTGTGTTATAAAAATATTTTCTAATTCTTAGACACCATAGTTATAAAAATAAAGCTTGAGTAGACAGGAGAATTATGAAAGATATTCATGGACATTTTCTGAATCTACATACACAAAAATATGCAATGTGTTTAATCATAATGCATGAACTTCCTTTTTGAAAGTTGATGTGTTTGCAGAGAACATATTCAACTCTGAAATTTTAGATGCTAGATTTATATTGTGGAAAATTAAAATTTTATGGATCAATACCTTTTCAATTGCCTATTTTTAATATCCATGACACTTTAGTATGTTGTTTGGTGAATAATATTTAATGTACCAAAGGTTATATTTCAAACTTATTTCCCCTCAGAATAGAGATTACCTACAGGTTATTTTATTTCATTTCTTAAATAACAAAAATACTGAACTTACACTGTAACAGTGTTGTTGTCATTAGATGCTGTCCAGTTTCAACTCTTAAGGACCACATGTGCCAGGGTATAACTGGTCCAGCAGATTTTGTAGGTTGTAATGTTTATAGGAGCATCTTGCAAGGGCTTTCGCCCATGGAGCTTCTGGGTAGGTATGAACCCCCAACCTTTCAATTAGCTGCTGATTGCTCTGGTGACTGCTTATGTTTTTAAGAGGTAAAATTAGAAGGGAAGGGAATAAAACCCAGTTCTGGTAGAATAGTTTCTCTTTTGGCTAAGCATTCAGCATTTGTAGCACAAATGCTCTGCGCCTTTTCTGTAATTTCTTATGGTGATTATTTTTTGGAGATCTTATATATCAAAATAGGAAAAGCCTTTATTTTCACAATAATTTTTGAAGAAGATTAATCTCTGATAACCTGGTGTAGCCATAGACTTTTAGTAATCAATGCAGTAAACAGATTATTCTAACATGTCATATTTAAAACATTTTTCCGATCCTTGACTTACATTTCCAAAGGCTCCTTTGACATCTTTTGTAGAGATTCTGTTTCATCTTGCCATGTTTTATCAATGATGAAGAATTTATAACTTATTGATGTAAAGATCTTATGAATTTAAGAGTTAAACTAAAAAAAAAAAAAAAGAATGAAGGGATTTCTGTACTTCCTTTACTTCCTTTGAGATCAATGCCAAATAGAATAAGTGAAGACACCAGAAAAGATAATGATTAAGAGAATAAAAATAACAATACAATGTTGAAGATGAATGTATACATCTTTTGCATGTTTTTTGTCTTTGCTACATTGAAAGAAAATGGAATCTTCAAACAAAGTTCATATGAAATGAAACTTGCTATCATTATATCAGGCACAGGATAGCACAGGACTAGGCAGTTGTGCATAGGGTCACTATGCATTGAGACCGACTCCAGGATACAAACATCATTATATATACCGAAAGATGATTGAAAGGAACAAAACAGAAATTTAGGCTAATCTTTGAGGCAGCATGAAACAGAACCTAATTGTAGTGGAAAAGCTCTGGTGGTGAAGAATTATAACAGGTAGACCCAACTGATATAAAACACATTTGGCTGGAAATAAAAGCAATGTATAATCTTTTTGTAAAATATTTTATCACAAACATAATATACTCTCCTGTGCAACTTATGTCAAACTGGGAACTTTCCAAATCTATTTCCCCGGGTTAGCTTTGATGACTTTGAAATTGGTACTCTAGTCTCTCTGTAAAGAGCCTTGGTGAAGCAATACTTAAATGTTGGCTGCTAACCCAAAGGTCAGTGGTTTTAATCCAGTGGCAGCTCCAAGAGAAGAAAAAAAAAAATCCATCTGCTCTCATAAAGATTATAGCCTAGGAAACCCCATAGAACAGTTTTACTCTGTTTTGTAGAATTGCTATGCATTGGAATGGACTGGACTACACACAAGAGCAACAACAGTTTCTGAGGCACCATTAACAAGAGTAGAAGTGACTGGAGGCAGTAATCAGGGCATACAAGACAATACCAGGAGAAGGTCTCATTTTGAGGCTTTGCAGTTTACACATTGTAAGCTTTTGAAAAAGTGTTTTATTATTTGCTACAAATGTCTGGATGTATAACTGGGAAAATCATCACAACAGAGCTTTTTTAAAAGTAAAGCAATGGTTTTAATCATTTATTTGTTCTCATGAGATACTGATAAAACAAAACAACACTTTCAAAAGGAGATGCTACATTTAATTCCTAATGTGTCAGTCATCTTATATTTCATAGGGAATATTCCTTGTTGCAAAGTATAATCTTCAAATTAAGGGGAAACTAGGCATTTCGGGGATCCACCTTTCTTACCTAAAAGTCTAAAAATAAATAGTGGACTTTGGAAAGAGAATCAAGGTCCCTACAAAAAAGTTAGTCTTCTCATTTCACTTAAAAAAATAAAAACCTACATGATTGAATGACTTTAACGCTGTAACTTTTAAAGGTATTTTTAAGGTTTCTTGGCATTTTATCATACTTGTCCATGTTTGGCAATGTGCTGTTAACATAATAGACTTAATCTTTATGTATTTTTTGTTTTCTTCTGGTGTACTTGGACAGATGTTATAATGGCCTCTTATAGGAAAATCTGTCATCAAATATATAAAATATCTATATCTATATATATAGATAGATAGATAGATATAGATATAAATATAGATATAGATATATATCCCCCCCCCCCCAAAAAAAAAGCCTCACTGCCATTGAGTCGATTCCAACTCATAGCAAGTCCCTTTGGGTTTCCGAGGTGGTAAATCCTTAGGGAAGTAGATTGCCCAGTCTTCCTTTTGCAGATTGGCTTTGAACTCCTGATCTTCTGGTTAGCAGTCAAATGCCTTAGGCACTGCGCTACCAGAGCTCCATATATATACATACATATATACATAAAATACACACACACACACACACATACATACAGGAAAAAAAAAAAAAAAGAACTCACTGTGGTGGAGTCAGTTAGACTCATAGGGACCCCTACTTGAGTTCCCAAGGCATTAGGAGCTCTGGTAGCATAGTGCCTAAGGCATTTGACTGCTAACCAGAAGCTTGGCAGTCCAGACCCACCAATCACTCCTCAGATGGATGGTTGGGGAATCTACTTCCATAGCGATACTGCCTCAGAAACCCAAGGAAGGGTAGCTATGAGTCGGGTCCAACTCGACGGCACATAACAACAACAATAACATCTCTAAGGAAGTAGATTGCCCACTCCTTCCAAGGAGTGGCTGGTGGGTTTGAACTGCAAGCGTTCTGATTAGCAGTCAAATGTGTTAGGCACTACAATGTATGTGTGTATATAGATAGATAGATAATGTATAATACATAATGTAATGTAATTCTCTAAGAGAGTTGTAACAGACATTTAGAAAGAAAAACAGGTATATTCAGTAAATATAAATAAACTATTCTAAATATGCTAAAGTAACTGCTCTTACATTACCTAAGACATTAGCATCACTATCAAATGTTATTCTTTCGTTAACTTGTTTTATTTTTTCTGCTAGATTCTAAGTTCTGTGAGTGCAGGTTATTGGTTCCTTTTTTTTTTTGTAATCTTCCACACACAGTTGTTTAACAATTTTCTGTTGCATGAATGAATGTTATGTTTTTGAGTTATTTTTTTTAAATAAAAGCTTTGTTTCCTTTGAATAAATTCTACAGTGAACAGAAATCAAATTAACACTTTTATATTAAAATGTACCTTAGTTCATATTAGTTGTGTATTAGCAGAGGTACTTAAGTCTCCTTTTAAACATGTCATGTTCCTTATTTGATTATTGTGCTTATTACATAATTCTTAGAAAAAGCATATGATTGCTGCTGGCCATCGGGACAAATACAAGGGAAAATAGAGGAGAGGAATTTTCTTGCTTAAATGCCCTAAGAACTTTTCAAAGCATTAAACCATTTCCTATTTTAGCTGGTTGTCATTGTTAATAAATATTATATATATAATGCATACATGTATTTAATACATATATATGTGTACTCACATTTTTTTATTAATATCAGGAAATTTTCATCATATTATAGCTTGAAATTATGTAAAAGAAATAAAAACAGAGCATATTAGGCCAAAGGATAAATTCTGCTTAAAAAACGTGTTTAAACAAAATTAAATGAAAGTTTATGATAAGCTCTGCTGTACTTGAAACATGATCTCATTTCAAGCACATCTAAATCTTATCTCGGATGCACCATAGTGTAAGTAGAAGCACAAGGGATGGAGCATCAAGAATTACTGTTCTGTGCCACTGGCTCTCTCCATCACCTGGGGAAATAGCTCATCTCTCTAGGGGTCAGTGACTAAAAGGGTGTTAGACCTGGATCACCTCCAAGGTCTCTCTCAACTTGAAGACTGACTACAGTTCTGCAGACAAAACAAAATCCATGGATATACTTTGTAAGGGTTAGGATATGATTAAGTTTTTGTGATTAAATAAAATATTTTATTGAGAATAAATATTATAAAATGTATTACTAGTAAAAGTGTGTACTATTGCACTGATACACAATTTGCTGTGTTTTACAAATACACGTGTATTATGTGTGTCTGTAAATATATACATAGACATCGACGATATACATACATTATTAAAATATCTATTATTGTTGATGTTAGGTGTTGTTGAGTCTGTTCCAACTCGTTGTAGTTGTTGTTATGTGCCATCAAGTGGGATCCGACTCAGTGACCCCTCCTTGGGTTTCTGAGGCAGTATCGCTATGGAAGTAGATTCCCCAACCATCCAACCGAGGAGTGGTTGGTGGGTTTGGACCGCCAAGCTTCTGGTTTGCAGTCAACTGCCTTAGGCACTATGTTACCAACTCATAGTGACCCTGTAAAACAGAACAAAATACTTGCTGGTCCTGCACCATCCACATAATCATTGTTATGCTTGAGCCCATTTTTGTAGCCATTGTGTCAATCCATGTGGATGAGGATCTTCCTCTTTTTTGCTGGTCCCCTACTCCGTCTAGTATGATATGTGTATATACAGTGCACACATACATACATATTAATAGTTGTAAGGATACTTTTGGATACCTTGACATATATACTGATATATAAGTATATACATCAATAAATTTTATTTTTATACCATTCCATTTGATTTCAGAATGTGTGCACATAGTTAATTTGTTGTGTTTCTGACTGTTTACCCTATCCTGGGTAAAGAAAAGAGAGACGTGAATAACTAGAAGAGAGATCAATGAAGAGTTATTCATTTTGAAAGCACTTCTAAGGAAAATCTTAAGTGTGTGAACATTATCAGCCTTGAGGGAGTGAAAAAAGCTATGAGGGTTCCAGTAATGGCTAAAATAAATGAAGATTTCGTTTTTGCATTGAGTGCCATAAACAGTGTTTTGTTGCTTTAGTTTTGTTTAATATTCACTAAGGCTCAAAACAAAGATAATAATCTTGAGCTACTCTAAGAGTACTTTAGGTTTTAATTCAGAAATAATTTTTAGATAGGACTACTAGACTTTAAAATGGAAAGTGGCGAAATGTTTTTTTGGTGTCTAAAAAGATACATTGTTTTCCATCTTGATTGGATGATTTAAAAGTGTTCCCTCTTAAATATGAAGTAGCAAAACTGAAGTCCTTCAGATAATAAGATAGATCCTCATGAAACCAGTTTATACAAGTTGCAACTAATTCAAAGTTTTCACGTTTTATAAAATAGAATGTGTTCTTATGAAAGCCAATGCTTATTACTTCCTTTGTAAATATATCATTAAAGAAGGCTGTATTTATTTATGTAGATAGGATTACATAATAACTTCTAATCATAATTATACAAAGAGTTAAATTCCCTTCATTATGGAGCAAGGCAAACTGCAGTGTTTATGGGCGATCTAGAAGGTCAGTCCTCAGACTAATTCACCGACAGCCCCAGATGCCTGGTTAAGCTGCCAACACAGTTGCTTTCTGAGTCTGCCAGAAAGTCAGCTGCAGCTGCGGGGATCATTCTTTTTTTTTTTTTTTTTTTCCTATTGCTAAGCCTGTGGATTTTACAATTGCCATGCTAAGAACAGAATTAGGAAATGTAATTCAGGGTGATGATCACGTCACTTACCCTATCAAGGGGTTTCAAATTAATTTATTTCAATAGCAAAACATAAGCAGAAAAAAATTTCTGCACATGTACATTTTCTCAAATAATCCACTTCGTCAAGTTTTGGAAAGTAATCTGGTGAGATTGTCTTCCAGCTTCAGAGACTCTCATACTCATTTTTGGTTTTCTTGATGATAATATATATTTTTTAAAATCTACTATTTTATGTTATTTACTGTTATTTGTAGCTGGAGAAACCTAACCATAGGCTACAAGTGCAAAGAAAGGCAATATATTATGGTTTTGAAATTAGACATACCTAGCGTCTGATCTTGTTTTGCTGTGTAACTTTGAGCAAGTGACTTTGAGTCTAAGATACCTACTTTAAAAATAAGAATTGTGATGCCTATCTTTTAGGTATTGTGATGGTTAATTAGGTTACATGGTAAAATGTCTGGGATCATGCTCAGAAAACTATGGACATTTGATAAATGGTAGAGATGTTGTTGTTGTTGTTATTTGCCGTCGAGTCGGCCCCGACTCATAGCGACCCCTCCTTGGGTTTCCGAGGCAGTATCACTACGGAAGTAGGATTGCCCAACCTTCCTTCCGAGGAGTGGCTGGTGGGTTTGAACCGCCAGCCTTCTGGTTAGCAGTCAAGTGCCTTAGCCACTATGCTACCAGAGCTCCCCCAGAGATATTGTTAGATAAATTAAAAATTTGTAAATCCAAAATTTGCAGTCGGCCCTCTGAATTTGGATATACATTGTTATGTGGTAATTTTGTAAAATACTTTTAACGTAGTATTATAAAAACTAAAAGCAATCTAATGAGAAAGTAGAATAAACCTGGAAATAATCACAGAAAATTTAAAAAGAATGTGAGATGTTATTCTTCAATTTCTAAAACTAAAATTGTTTGGATGGGGATATTAGAGATAAAGGGGAATACAGAAGGGAGAGAAAAAAGAATCTTTATGTAGTGTATTGCTATATGTAAATCTTAAATTATTGGGAGAAAAACAGTCATAGAAATGTTTAAACAGTTATATAATGTGAAGGGAAATGATCTGCATTTTGTATATTCTAAACCTATAAAGACTACATGAAGACCACTTCTGTATTTTAGTGTCGATATGTTCTACTTCTCTCGTTTTCTCCCATTTCCCTCCCTCCCTTCCACTCTTCCTTCCTCACTCCTTTCCGTTCTTACTTTCATCTTAAAATAAAAGGAAACTCAGAAGGCAGTGCAAAGAGTCTCTTTCTTTATTGAAAGTATGAATGTGTTCTGAGAAAGAGTCATCTTATTTTATTCTAGATTGGCTTCAGAAACTAGATGAAATCAAATATCAAAACATAGCCTAAAATTTTACTACTGAGTGAGAGATGATGCCAAGGACTATGGGGGTGATGGCATGCGCTTTCCTTTCTGGTTTCAGGTACAGTTACATTTTGGTGGAAGGCTTTAGTTTAAGTCACGAGGGAAACCCTGTCACATCTCTTTGAAATCAAGTTTTAGGCAATGTTTACAGAAATTCTACAATTTTAAAACTGTGCCACTTAAATAATAAAATCAAATTTTATAAGGGTCATCCTGTTGCTTTGTAGCTGACTTGCTAAGTACTCGTTCAGGATACAAGGGTATGATATTTTCCTTTCTCTGACTTTCGGCAAAAGACAATAGTATGCCTTCATTTGTCCTTTTGATGTTGGACTCAAAGGACCCTTCCTTAAGTGAGGAAAAAAAAAAAAGTCTTAGGATTCATTATCTTCAAGTTCATACAATATACACAATAAGTAGTATTTTTTACTGAATGAAATACTTTTTTGTGTCTCTGTTGTTGTAAGGGCCTGTCGAGTTGGTTCTGACTCATAGTGACCCTATGTACAACAGAAAGAAACACGGCAGGATCCTGCACAATCCTCAGTAGTTGTATGCTTGAGGCCATTGTTGAAACCACTGTGTCAATTCATGTCATTGAGGTTCTTCCCCTTTGTTGCTGAGCCTCTACTTTACCAAGAACGATAGCCTTCTCTGGGGACTGGTCCCATCTGATAACATGTTTAAAGTATATGAGATGAAGTCCCACCGTTCTTACTTCTAAGGAGCATTCTGGCTGTGCTTCTGCCAAGACAGATTTGTTCTTTCTTCTGACAGTCCATAGCATGTTCAGTATTTCTTGCCAACATCGTATTCAAATGCATCAATTTTACCTCAGTTTCCCTTGCCTCCGCTTCATTGCCCAGCTCTCCTTTGCATCTGAAGCAGTTGAAAATACTTGGCTTGGGTCAGGTGTACCTTAGTCCTCAAACTTTAAAGATGTCTTTTGCACCAGATTTGCCCAACAGAATACATTTTTGATTTCTTGACTGCTACTTTCATGGTCAATGCTTGTGTTAAAATGAAACTCTTGACAACTTTAATTTTTGTCCATTAATCTTGAGGTTGCTTATTGTTCCAGTTGTGAAGATTTTAGTTTCCTTTATGTTGAGGTGTAACTATACTGAAGGCTGTAATCTTTGATCTTCATCAGTAAGTGCTTCAAGTCCTCTTTGCTTTCAGCAAGCAAGCTGGTGTCATCACATATCACAGGCTGTTTTAATGAGTCTTTCTCCAATCCTGATGCCACCATCTTCTTTATGGAGCCCTTCTTCTCCTATTTGCTCTGCATACAGATTGAATAGTTATATGAAAAGATACGACCTTGATGTGCACATTTCCTGATTTTATACCACACAGAAAATTCACTGCTATCACGTTGATTCCTACTGAGAGTGACCCAGTAGAGTTTCCAAGTCTATAAATCTTCATGGAAATAGATTGTGTTCTTTTTCCCATGGAGCTGCTGATGGGTTCTAAACACCAAATCTTTGGTTAGCAGCTGAATGACTTTACCATTGCACCACTACGCAATATCCCTTTTTCTATTCAAATGAGTACTCCTTGATCTATATACAGGTTCCAAATGAGCACAGTTCTGGAATTTCTATTCTTCGTAATGTTATCCATAATTTGTTATGATCCACACAGTCTAATGCCCATGCAAAGTCAATAAAACACAAGTAGACATCATTCTGGTCTTCCCTACTTTCAGCCATGATCCATCAGCAATGATATCCCTCATTCCATGTCCTTCTCTGAATCTGATTTGAATTTCTAGCACTTCCATGTTGTTGTACTGCTGAAATAGGTTTTGAATTATCTTCAACAAAATTTTACTTGTGTGATATTAACAATGTTGTTTAATAATTTCTACCTTATGTTGGCTTACCTTTCTTTGAACTTTGAAAGACTAACTGGAAAGAAGGTGTGGGTTCAATTCCAGACCTGAAGGACAGTTAGGGACCATAGTCTAGTGGTTCCACCAGGCTCTATCAGACCAGCATACCTGGTGCACTTTTATTTTTTTTTTCCAAATGATTTTTCATTTTGTTCTACATTGTTCTCCCTCTCTATCCAGGATCTCCTACATAGATTGCCCTCCAAATGGTTGACAGTGGTAACTGGGCACCATCTAGTTCTTCTGGTCTCATAGTTGTATAGGCTGAGTATCACATGGTGTACCAGTCACTAGGACTAATTCTTTCCATGAATCTTTGGTTTTCTTCATTCTTCTTTGCTGTGCATAAGGAAAGACCCACATTGCACTGAGATAGCTGCTTGCAAGCTTTTAAGATCCCAGTCACTACTCGCCAAAGTAGGAGGTGGAACAATTTTTTGTGTAGAATGTTATGCCAATTGAGCTTGATGTCCCCTGTGACTATGGTCCCCAGCCCACAGGTTCAACTACTTTGTACTTCTGGGTAGCTGGCTGTGACCAAGAAGTGACTACAACCTTGTCCCTTGTCAGCTCTACTATACACCTGAGAATTCAGATCATACAAATACACTTACAGGAACATTGTCTGCCAACCCTATACATGGTCTTGGGTACACTCCCCACTTCATAGACATACCTAATAGTTCAGCATGTCCACCCATCATCTATACACCCCTATACCCATGTTAGCCTTCACTGACAACTCCATACTGTATGTGCAAAAGGGTTCATCTTTGTTGTCTGTAGCTCTCATGTACCTCTCTATGTCTTCCTCTTCCTCGATGCCATGATGTTGATCACTCACATTTGGTACATTGCCCTTCTCTTCACCCAAATCAATACTTATCTCTACCTATCTAACTGTGTTCCTTCTCTTCCCCTCCCACCCCTGGTAACCAACAAAGAAAATTTCCTTCCATAGATAAACCTTTCCTTGACTTTTACAATAACAGATGAATACAATATTTATCCTTTTGTGATTGGCATATTTCACTCAGAATAATGTCCTCCAAGTTCATCCACATTATGCGGTGTTTTGCAGATTCTAGGTTATTCTTCGGCATTGTATAATATTCCATTTTGTGTATGTACCATAGTTTGGTTATCCATTCTTCTATTGATGGATACCTAGGTTGTTATCAGCTTTTGGCTATTGTAAATAGTGCTTCAATGAACATGGGTGTGCATATGTCTGTTCTTGTCATGGCCCTCACTTCTTTAGGATATATACCTAGTAGTGGAATGGCTGGGTCAAATGGTATTTCTAAGTCCAACTTTTCAAGGAATCATCAACAGGCTGTTCTTATCCAGTCATATTTTGTGTTCCTTCCAACTTGGGGCACTCATCTTCCAGCACTATATCAGACAATGTTTCACTGATATTGAGAAGGTTTTCACTTGTCAATTTTGTTTATAAGTAAATTACCAGGTCCTTCTTTCCAGTTAGTCTTAGTCTGGAAGCTCCATTGAAACCCTTTTCGCCTTTGGTGACCCTACTAGGATTTGAAATACAGATGGCATAGCTTCTAGCATCACAGCAAAAAGCAAGCCACCACAGTAAAATTATGATAAATAAATAATTACATATATATTTACATAGATGCATAAATTTCTATACCTCTCATAAAGAGAGAAGTATGTATATGTATCATTTTTAAATGAGTGAATATTTTAGAAAAGGCAAAGAATTATCTGAGGAAAGATTAACATTTGTGATTATGTTACTTTGGTTATATGTTCAATCACGAGATATACATGGTATGAAATATCACTTTTCTTCTTTTGAAGAACTCTTTCAGATCTTGAGTTGGAACTTTAAGAATAATACTAGTCTGGAGGTTTGCAACTAATGTCTTAAAGACAATACAAAATTATTTTTCTCTGCTGAAAGTATGATAGACAAGCTATTCAGGATGAAGTGTGTATCAAAGTAGAATTGTGATTTTGAAACATAGATCAAACATAGATCAAAATCACAAACCATATGATTTTTTAAAGGTATCTTAGTTAAGGAGGTCTTTTATGGCACTCCCTTTGAAATAGAATAATTATAATTCCATACAGGTGAGGCTTAATATTTTATTTTCCTTATGGATCATTTCTATGCTATGTTTGAAAGACCAGTAAAGTGAATATTAATATACCTTCTACCAATTTTTTCTTTTGCACTAATTACTTGGTGGATTGCATCTCCTTCTAATCTGAAAATATCATACTAAGAATAAATCCTAGTAAAATCTATTTGTTTCTTCTCTTAAAATGTTCCTGACTACATGTCTTTTTAGCTAATTGAAAATACATAGTTCATTATTCTTGTGTAGGGTTTTGGGATTTTACTATTATGTCTGGAATTCCACATTAGTTAATTTTTAATAAAACAAATTTCATGAGAAATCCAATGGCTATCTTTTTGGGGAATGTTGATGAAATGTTACTTGCACATTGCAAGGAAAGCTTTTCTTTTCTGTGCAAAGTTCTTAGAGGTGTCAGAAATCATTGTCTACTTCCCCTTTCTTTTTGCCTAGAGCCAAGCAGGGAATTAGGAAACTGAAGAGATGTGCTTTACACACAATGGCCTTCAGTGAATATTATTGATGACTAGACACCTGCTAAGATGTAAAGGCATTTAATCCATATTATTTTGCCTTTTAACTTGTCAACCCAGACATGGCAGCCAGAAGAATTTTCTGTCAAATATTAGCTTTGCATTGCATTACAATTTTTATTTTGCATTCTTGTGAGTTCAATATACAATACAAGTGAGGCTTTAAACTTTATAATTCTTTTAGCTGTATGAAGAACTGGGAAAAAAATCTTTTGTCTGGATCATCAAATCATCCAGAGAGTATGATATACTTATTTGTAATTATCAACTTGCAAAAATCATTTATTATTATTAATGAAAACTCTTGCCCAATTGTTTTAATAACCTTTACAAACGTTTTCTTAATTGTGGTCACTCATCACTTGCTATCAGTATAACATAATAAATTATTTTATTTGTGAGATTATTTTGAAGGATATTTAAAAAAAGATTAATATAGAAAAAAAAAAAAAAAAACCTGAATGACCTATTTCCAAAGGTGGAGAAAATTTTTTCTTCAAAGGAGAAATGTTTGTGTCTCCCCAGCCTAGGTTAGAGTAGAACACATAGTAGGATATTAACATGAGGATCTAAGGAGAAAGCTCATTAAAATATATTAAAATGAATATAGTTCTTTTCTATTTTTTTCTGGTTAAGATAGGAACATAAAGATTATATTTCAATTTTCTGACATTGGACAATGGAATGTATCCAGTATTTTGGGAAAAAGATTTGTTACACATGAGTTTTACAGGCAACTGGAAAATTCTTTTTACAATATTGGTGGGAAATTGTCTATAGTATACTATATCTTCTTAGATTATAGAAAAGTGCTGAAAATAATTTAACTCTATTTCAGTATCTCAGCAACTTCTAATCTGGTATTCTACTTTACTAGACAACCAAAACCAGAGTTCTTTAATTGTCTTTTGAGTTCTTGTGTCTCTCTTAATTGTGCATTGTGCTTGCCTTTACAATAATTTCCATGACTTCTTTTCATTATTTGATGTTTAGAATACAAATTGAAAAGAAGAATAAAAATTTTCTTAAAAATCCACTTAACCAATATATTAATTGGTTTACTTAGTAAGGCACAAACATGAGCCTTAGGGCTTACGGTAATAAATCCAACAAATTCAGATTGTCAGGCCTAAATTGTTTCCCATGTTAAAATCTCTTATTTTGTATACTTTTGTATACTTCCACCAAAAGATATGTAGCAGTGTTGAAACATAACATGTCCAAAGCTGAATTTATTACCATTTCCAGTCAGCCACCTCTCTCCTAGCCCTGTAGCTCTCTGGAATTCCAGACTTCCATTAATGCCATCACCGCCACCCAAACATTTCAGGTTAAACATGCTTGGTGCCATATTTGACTCCTCTGTTTCCTCTCCTTTCCACTTCGTTTAATCCAAAATTCCTTTTCCCTTCTATTTTCATGGCCTTGTTTGGATCCTTTCAGTCTTTTATCTGTAATATTGCTACATTTTCTCTTTCATGCATCTGTCTGTCCACACTCTCTTCTACTTTCCATGTTGCTTCCAGGGTTATGTTCCTAAAGAAAAAAAAAAAAAAAAAAAAAGCCTGGTTATTTTTCTCTTCTGTGTAAAGTCCTCTACAGGCTCTCTCTTTTCAAAACTAACTAAAGCACAAACTCTTCGAGTTTGATATAAAAATTGTTCTCATTCTACTCCCAGCTGAGACCCATTTAGTACTAACCTCCCATCCACTCTCTGAGAGTCCTACTTCCACTGAACTTCCACCAGATCCAAAAGTACGGACACTTTCATATGGTTTTACGTATGCTAAAATAAATAAATAAAATAACAAGTAACCAAGTGTTCTAATTATTTTACATATAACTCAAAGTAATCTTTAAATCTGTCATATTTGATATGCAGAGCTTTATAAGAAAGTGCGATTAATGGTTAAATCTGAAAGAAATACTAGCTCTTTATACACACCAGAAGAAGAAAAATTGAAACCAAAGGAAACTATTTTTTTTTTTTTTTACCAGTGCACTTCACATCTTGGCCTCAGAAATTATGGTTCTATGATCAGTTTTTTTTTTTTTTTAATTTAGTTATATAACTCTGACAAGTAAAGCCTAAGCTGTGAATTTTTGTAAATTTGTTTCTATGCATAGAGCAATAATATTTTAATACAAGGCTGATACTAATTATGACTTTGTGCACTATATCATAATTAGATATTTGAAGTCAACATGTTCAAGAATGCATTGGGTATTTATTGTCAACAGATATTTTAATTCTTAGTTGTGCTAATTATGAATCACAATAAGATTGATTAAAACTATTTAGATAACTTCACATGGATTTTTGAAATATAAGATTTTAGGTATATTTTATTATATTACTATTTAGATACTATCACAAGTATTTTTGAAGCATAACTTTTATTAAGCATAAAAGTGAGTACATGACCTTTAATTTTTTACTTGGTCACAGAGATTTGAATTATCCTATAGATTAATTTTAATCATGAGTTAATAATAATTTACATGAGTGGAGAAGAAACAAAATGCGTGTTTATGAATGTTTGCTTCTTTGATCCTAAATGATTACAAATTTTCTGTTTAAAATATTTTGACATATATTTCACTATTCAAGATACATAGGAAGTACACTATGTCACTGAAAGCAAACTATCCTGTAAGTTTTTTTTTTTTTTCTCTTTAATAGAAGCAGATATTTTAGTAGCAATGTTGACCTGATAATTGCTAGTGGATCTAAATTGGATGTACTTCAGTTAATGCATCAGTAAGTGAAGTACCTTCAATGCAATTAAAAGATTCTAATCTAACCTAAGGAAAGACCTTTTTCATATAGACCACTTTAAATTCAGACTATGATTTCATATGTTTTAAGTGGCCCATGGCTTAGCTGACCCCATTAGTGGGATACAACCCTTCTTTGGCTTATGCATTTACTGCCAAGTAAGCATTTCTGAAAGCTTCTGAATGAACTTCGTCAAACAACTATCATCACCTAATTTCAGAGAAGGGAGCACTTCCGTTGAAAAACAACCAAGATATTTAACGTGGAGATTGCGGAAACACTAGATTATATTAAAAGATAAGAAATCATCTACCAAGTAATAACCTTTAGTACATTTAAAAGAAACTGGATATTAACATTTTTACTTGTGTGTGTATGTGTGTGTGTGTGCAAAATATTTATTCAAATTTCATCGTACATATGGGACTAGACTTGCTGAATGCTTAACATTTTTCAGTTTTCTTCATGTCATTAATTCAGTGATTGATGCTTTTGTGTACCTACGCAGGGCCTAAGTTGTGGGGGGTTTATATCCCTGTATAAAGTATGCTTATCATGTTCTCAGGTGGGATCAGTCCCTGGAGGAGGACACCATGCTTCATCCTACTGGGTAGAAGAGTGCTTTTGCTTTTCTAATTGAAATAGGTCTTTCATTTCTAAATCTGAGAGCGACACTTGGGAGAAGAATGAAAGACTTCCTACTCACTTGCAGAATGGTAATGGTTGGCTTCCATTTATTTATTTATTTATTTTCTTTTGTGAATAGAACCACTTTCCTAGATTTAGGCAGAGTGTGTACATGTTTAGCCTAGCTGATTTACAAGATACTTTCATTTAGGTGGTGTTCCCTTTCAATATTTTTACTGAGAAGTTGGAAGAAACTAATGAGAGAATCTTGCCAGCCAGGTGCCATTTTCAACTACTAATCTCTGCTTTTCTGATCAATGCAAGGCAAATTGATGGTATAAAGGATTTTTTACTAGCTCTGGAGGATACAAAAGTTCAGTTTCAAGTCTCTTTCAAGAAATTTTCTCTGATACCCCTAAATTCTCTTCTGTAGACCTCTGTATATTTCAGCATGATCTTCATCATATTGGTCATGTGAATACCCTGCCCACCGGATGCTATATTCCTAAGAGAAAAAAGCCAGGGTTTTTTTTTCAGTTTTATTCTTCTTCTATTGGCACATATTTGAACTTGATGGGCCTTAAATTAATTGAATTAAAATAGGTTAATCTGGCCCAATTGTGTTGATTATGTAATCACAGTAGCATCAACTGTGATTATTAATGTGTGTTTATTAAAAGTTATGGTGTATTTAGAACTTTTCAAGCAGTCAGCAACTCATATTTGTTTATGCCTAGCCCAGCTGTCTTGCTGACTCCCTAGACCATGCAGTGCCTTGCCATCTACTAATGTACCACAACCGTTCTGTGATACATCTGTTTTCCTAATTGGTGGAACTGATAAGGATAAATGAGCCCAGTCCTCCCCCTGCAGGGGGTGTGTGCTGTCATAAACCCACTGAACACATTCCTTCTCTGGGGGGTAAACCAATGGAAATTACTTCTATGGAGGCGCTTGATTTGGAGCTGTGGCCACAGACCAGCAAGAAAAAATAAAAATAAAAATAAAATAAGAGCATCTGAATTACTTTAGTGATATTCGCATGCCCTTCAGCCACTTTTTCATCTCCCAGATGCAGGCTGGATGCTGCTTTTGCATCTTTTCTTCTCTGTCTCTAATTTCAGGGGAAAAAAAAAGAGAGAGAAAGATAAAGAAGTATTTCATTCCCCTAAAGGACATTTTAATTAGTTGCAAGATAACAGTATCCTTTTGATTTGGCACCAACCTTCATGGTATACAATTTATCTACTATTTCTATTTCCTTTTACCTGTTATGTTGTCTTCGAAACTGTTTGGTCACACAGTCCTCAGCCAAATTCTAGCTAACACAAACCTGTATCATTTTTTATAACTTACTAGTTATAGAAAGCTTCTTTCTTTATAAACTCAACAAGAACCAGCATTTTAGTTGTTTTATTCATTTGTTCCATTCACAATTACTTAGCATAGTCCCAACAAGTAATAAGTTCACTAAATATTTGTTGCCATCATATATATTTTAAATTTATTTTCATTAGTAGTACATGATAACGATTAATATATAGTTTCTTTTTGGTTCCTTTGATTTGAAACTGTCATTTATTGTTTCTAAACACCTATTTGTAAAGAAAAAAAAATCTTGTCCTATTTACCTAACCATGGCTCTCAGCCAAATTTATGTTTAATTGAATTAGTTTGATCATCAGGTTGCAATTATTCAGACTTTACTATACTTAAAACAGTTTTCTTATATCTTCAACCAACAACTCTTTACCATATTCCTTTAAATTCAATCTTGAAATGCCATGTTATCTGCAAAGTGTTTCCTTACTTAAGCAAAGGATACAGCTAGTATTTATCTTTTACTGCCCTGAGCTGTCTGCCTAAATTATTGCCACTATTTAATATCAGGGAGTACTTATTTATTTATTAAAACATTTGTTGAACACCTATTATATTCTGAATTTAATTCTAGGTTTTAGGTGTAGACAAGAAAAAGAGACAAAGTAAAGATGTACAGTATCCTGGCTAAGGATTCATGGATAATTTAGAATTCCAGTTCTATCTATGCTATTTATGTGAGTTTAGTAGCTAATTGGGAGCTCTGATGGTGTAACGCCTAAGGCATTTAACCACTAATCAGAAGGCTGGCGGTTCAAACCCACCAGCCACTCCTCAGAAGGAAGGCTGGACAATCTGCTTCCGTAGTGTTACCACTTTGGATATCCAAAGAGGGGTCGCTATGTGAAAAATAGGTAGAAGTGTTAAACATCTGTAGTCTCTTGTGGCTTTACATTTTTATTATATTTGTATACATAAGGAAGTAGGTTTAAGATTTAAGAAACAAAATATTTAGACTTAATAATTTGTTAGGAGATTTGCCAAAATATTCCGTACAGTTTTATTTTATGTTATTTCTCTTCAATTGGTTTGTACTTTGGGACAGATTTTATTGTAGTTGACATTAAGTTGCATTAGTTTTCCACTGGATTTATCAGAATAAGATTTTTAAGCATGTAGTTATTTAAGGAGATAAACCATTGATACTAATGGTGAATACTAATATATTTTGCAAACAGTTTACTAGCTACTTTGTGCATTTATGATAGGCAGACTATATCTATTGTTGGAAATGCTTAGATGATTTATAGTTTTGTCTTGTATTCCAGGAGACTGTATTTTTATTTTTATGCTTTTCTGTAGTGTTTATATTCATGTATTTATAAACAAATACTTGTTTAGCTAATGTATGTTATAAAAACTAATATTTCTCTTAGTTGTTGATTTCTAAATTTTATCAGAATTAAAACTCTTACTAATCCCTGCTACTCACTGCCATCGAGTTGGATCTGACTCATAGCAACCCCTCCTTGGGTTTCTGAGGCAGTATCACTGCGGAAGTAGATTGCCCAACCTCTCTTCCGAGGAGTGGCTGGTGTGTTTGAACCACCAGCCTTCTCATAAGCAGTCGAATGCCTTAGGCACTGCTTCCCTCTAAATTACATATGGTTCTATGTATGCATTTTTAGTTTCCTCAGCTATAAAGCTGTACAACTGGGTTTAATGGAACTATTTACCTCATAGCATTAAAGTGTCAGACTTAACTGAAATAATTATTTTTTAACTTTACACTGTGCCTTTCATATGATAAGGATTTCATAAATGCTAAATACTGTGATTATTTTTCCCCACCCACTTGTTATTCTGACATCTGTTTTTAAAGAAAAATTATGAAATAAAAGGACAGTAAAAGAAATGAGAAAGCATAGTCATTTAGAAATAAGAGAAATAAACTAAGACCAAAATTTAATAGGGTTACAGATTCTTATGAAGACAATTGATGAATCCTTAAGTGAAGTACTTAATTCATTTAATATTGTATGTGCTGACAATATTCTACTGAAGGAGGTATTTAATATTTAATGATCTCATTATATTTAATAAATCATGAAGGGTATAGATTTCAATAATATAATTCTATCCATTAACAGGAAGAGTTCATGTAAATGAGTATCTGTATAATATTCCTTAAAGACTGAGCACATTTAAAATATATTAAAATGACCTCTAAAAACTGTGTGTTAATTTCTTCATATTTTAAGTAAACAAACCATTTCACTTAAATGATGGATATATTATTTCTATGTGATCACTTCATCCAGTGCAATTTTATATAATGATTTAGTTTGGAAGCACTGTTTTGATTCATTTTAAGGTAGCGATAATTCCTGGGATAAAAATAAATTTCATTCACATTTCAATATTAAAGTATAAAATAATGATTTTTAAATAGTTTGGAGATTTATAACTTTCTAGTATTAAAAAAAAAAAGGATAATTATTAATGATTTATTCCTTTAGCATTTTCTGGAAAAAAATGGTTCCCTCTTCTCCTAAATGATAAATAGTTGCCACTATTAAAAATTTATTTTTACTGTCCTAAATTCAGGAAATATTATATAATTTTTATTAATTTCTTCTATGATCACTTTATACTTAAGTTATAAACCTATGGGGGCTCTGAAATTTTTGTTGAACCATAAGGTAAATCTGGGAATTGAACTGAACTCTAGATCCAAATCGCTTTCTAGGTTGCATCCATCTGCACAATAGGCCTGTTCTTGAAACATGCTGAGGGCTAATTTGTAAAATAACGAAGGATATTGAGGCATTTCTTAACTTTCCTGTCTTCTTAAAACTTTCATAGTCAGTCTTATATTATGAACAAGTTGATAAATAAAATCAATCACAAATTCTAGGTACAAAAACAAATCCTTGATGTTTTGCACTGAGGCGGGGGAAAAGAACTTTTAGAAAATGATGCTTAACATATAGGAATAACTCTTTAATAAAGTAAGGTTAGTGTAGTTAGTAACTGGATTGCACCAGTAAATTGGAGATACGAGGAGACTTCCTAAATAATCTCTTATATTCCAGCCATACTCTTCTTACCCTCATTATATAATTTCAGTCTAATTTCTGCTTGCTAATCAGGATCAATCACACCAGACAATACAGAAGCGCCCTTCTTTACCTATTGCTCAAGAGGGAGGAGGAGTCCAAAATGGCTTGGAGGCATTTTTAACTTCCAGTTCAATGAAGTTAGTACTGTGTCTCCAAGGGGGAGTGTTCCCTTCAAGTGACATTAGGTTTTTTTTTTATATATATATATATATATATATTTTGATTTGAAGTTGAGTGTTGTCAACCCTAGCTCTATGGTTTAGTAATCTCAGATATTTAATAGTTTTAACTGTTTTACTATTTATTGGCAAGTTTCAGAAACCTAAAACAAACTATCTTAAGAGATGAACCATTAACTGGCATATGTAACTTGACAGTCTTATCTTTAGCCCAACTTGGTTCAATATCCTACCACAATTTCTAGGGGTAGCTCTGCTTAGATGGGAGTAGGGAAAGAATTTCCTAAATGAGAGGAGAGTAAATTACTGAAACAGAAGAACTTTCTTGGAAATCAACTGAAATAGTAGAGCTTTATTGGAAAACAAGTGGAATGATAACCCTCACAGTATGAATCAGCATAAAGCTGGTTGCTATGAGGCAAAGGTCAAATAAACCCATGTTCTCCAACTTCTTTACCATTTCTGATACCAATTCTCCTCTCAAGGTACTCTTTCTCTTTTGAGTTTGATAAGTCATTGCAACAATCACAGAAAATTCATAGAAACACCATACCTGCAATACCAAATTTAATATAATAAAATAGGATATAAACATGATTTGAACAGAAACAAAGATATGCATAGGATGAATTTCAAGTGTGGTCACAGCAGGTGGCCTTAAACTTTCAAGGAGACCCATTTATGTCTCAAAGATGACCCACTCACCCTTTCCAAAAACTGATGTTCCTTTGCATCAGGAATCTTTCAAATAGGAACTGTTCTGTGATGTCACTTGACAGACTCCTCTCTTGACTGCTTTTCTCAGATGGCTCCTGGATCTACCTGGCCAGCTCTCATAGAGTTCCTGAATGGCATCTGCTCTGTGGATCACCCTGCTCTGTGAGCAAGCCCCTGCTTGTGGCATCCCAGCTCTTAAATCATCACAGCTTTTGGCGAGAGTTCAGATTTTACACTCTGCTGACATTGTTCAACACTTATTGTCTTTGCTTCTTCTGATATCATAGTAGCCACTGCTTCTGTCACAGATTTACATAGTTGGGGAAGGTCATAGCACAAAGCCCCATGTGCAAGTGACATGCTTCTTCCTGATTCTCATATATTAGGAGGCCCCACTTAGGCCTTAGTGTTCTAGGGCTTCTATTAGCCACTGTAAGAGACCCTGAGGCAGTCTGGGTAAAGATCAAGGTGGGGTCCCCAACCAATCCTGATAAATGCCAACAAGTGGGGGAAGGCAGCCAATATGGGTAAAAGTCAATGTGATGACTCAACAACTGGGACCAAAGGCCAAATTACTTTTTCTTAAAGTGATTGCAAATCATACAGTCCACTGGTACAGTCAATAAATAGAAACCAAGCAAATAGCAGTTATTATTTGGTATCATTGAGTTAATTTCCAAATTATGTGACTCCACGTGACAGAGTTTAATTACCCTATAAGATTATCTTGATGCAATCTTTACTAAAGCAATAAAAACTAAACCAAGCCAGTTTCTGTCAAATCAGTTCTGATTCATAGTGACCCTGTAGAACACAGTAGAACTACCCCACAGGATTTCCAAGGCTGTAATCATTATGGAGGGAGCTCTGGTAGTGTAGTGCCTAAGGCACTTGACTGCTAACCAGAAGGCCGGTGGTTCAAACCCAACAGCCACTCCTGGGAAGGAAGATGGAGCAATCTACTTCCGTAGTGATACTGCCTTGGAAACCCGAGGAGGGGTTGCTATGAGTCGGGTCCGACTCGACGGCACACAACAACAACAACAACAACAATCATTATGGAAGCAGATTGCCCCATCTTTAACCCTGCAGAGTGGTTGGTGGGTTCAAACTGCCGACCTTTTGGTTAGCAGTGAGAGATTAACCACTGACTCACAAATCATTGGAACAGTTTCTGATCAAAGAACACTGTGAGAAAATAGTGTGTACTGTGGGAGAGGAATTGGTAGTAATAGTTAAGTTTAAGTTACTGAAGACCCTAGTTGTGGCTATTACAGGGTCAACATGAAAGGTTAGGTGCTCAAACACATTCTGATGGTCTATGGTGCACCATTAGGGAAGGATAGGCAGAAAGTCATAAAGCTGTGGGTTTTCCACAGGAAACACTTTGGCTTCAGCTCCCTGAAGTGAAAATCTGAAAGCCATTAGAAGAAACACACTGGCTGATGTGAACTGTCAATTTTCCTTTCAGAAACGTTCTAAGAATAGTTAGGATGCTTTATGTAGCTCAACCCATGCTCAGTAGCCTTAGGGACTAGAACAGAGAATAAACTATGACCCTTGTTTCTTGCTATCATTTCTAAATGCACCTTAGTGTGACACTAACTAAATGTTAGAATAGAAACTATAACACAAAAGTGAAAAAAAAATGTTAAAATTATTTTTCTTCTGTTATAATCATATTTCATTGGTTGTACACCCACCAAATGCTACCTATTCTATGAAATTGTTATACTTGTTCAAAAGCTTGCAAATTAGTGTAAACTCAGATTAGTGTAAAGGATGCCAAACATCTTTTCAGCATTATGAGATTCCAGAAAATGCGAATAGGATGTTTCAGTTGTTAGGTAATTTTCCAGATGCCTTTTTTTGTGCTCAGATAATTCAAATGGCTTTCTTTCAGCACTTCAGGCTTGTCATGTATACTATATTAGAGTGTGTAACATTTTTGAAGGAATTTGGCACAGACATCACTTTTCCACTTCTAACTCTCTAAGTTTGAAGAGTGCCTGCCAAGATTTCTATAAATGCATCCTAATAAATGTGTTTTCACCAATTTTCAAATCTCCCTTATTTCAAGTGTCAATATTGCATGTGTTTGAGAAGAGTAGTTTAATTAGTTATGCTTTTTACTGATATCATGAATAAATAAAGTTAGGCTGTATTTATAACAAACCTCAATATTTTCAAATGGTAAACACAACACTGATTCATATGATCATTCATGAAGACAAAAATTATAGAGCTTAATGTGAACATGTCTTGTGCATTAAATGTGTTAAACAGACAATCTCTTCCCCATTTAATGGATTTCGGCCCTTTGTCAAAAATCAGCTGGTCATAGGTTGATGGACCTATTTCTGGGTTCTCAATTCTATTCCATTTGTTCATTTGTCTGTCGTTGTACCAACACCTGGCATTTTGACTACTGTAGCTGTATAGTAGGTTTTAAGAGTGTTAGACCTCCTACTTTGTTCTTCTTCTTCAATAATGCTTTGCTTATCCGAGGTCTCTTTCCTTCCCATATAAAGTTAGTAATTGGTTTTCCATATCCTAAAACAATGTTGATGGGATCTGGATTGGGATTGCATTGAATGTATAGATTGAAAAAGCCGTATTTTTGACAATTTCATCAGATTATTTTAATTGCTTTATTATTTTATATTTTTAAAACCTAGATTATTTATTCCATGGCTTTAATACTTAAAATTTTGTAAATTTTCCTCTACTATATAAGATCATGCTATGTCTAATTAATCCAGGTCCTTATCTATTTTGTACTTCATATAGAAAGCACATTATCTTTTCCTTTTGTCCATAAATTTTAGAATACAGCCTATTGGATAATATACTATCTTCTAAATTAACCAGAAAATTTACAAAATCAACATCATTAAAAAGTATTCTAGTGGTATTCTTTGAAGCATTTTTCACTCAATAAGTTTGAAAAACCTATACTATTCAACAATTTTTTGCAACTACATTGAAATGATGAAGAAGGAAATAATACAGAGAGGGACTATTAGTTTGAAGAAAATACTTAGATGATACTCTATTTAAAGATCCGCTATGTTGCATAATCCTTGTATTTCTCCTAAAGATAGTAATAAGAGTTGTCATAAGCATCATTTAGATCACAGCATGACTGTAGCATAATAATGTACCATAACTCTGTCCTAAAATCAAATTAAAGCAATAACATTTAATAATTCTGTTTATCCCAGCAGTGATTAGATAGTTTGTATTAGTTATTTTCTCTGATTTGTTCAAGAAAGGATAAAATCAATTTACAGTCTCCTGGGATGAATTTCCACATCTTATATTGACTTGAGACATATGTGCTCATGTTTAGATTTCTCTTCTCTGTTAAACTGTGTCACTCTCCTTCATATCAAAATTCAAGTCGTATATGATTTTTCAAATGAGTGCAGTCCTAAATCCTTCTGAGTATGTAAGTTAACAAATAACTATTGACTTAATTTCCCCAATACTTCTCACATTATTGGAATTACAGAGAATTATCTACTCCTTTTTGGAATTTATTTAAAAGCCCAAAGGACTATTTTACTTTGCTTTTTCAAAACAATTTTTAAAATTTTTCAAAAAGCTATTAACGATTTCTTACGAAAAAGTGAAGATAAAGTAAAATATTTGTAGCTTATTTGAAGTTCTCTATTCTATGTATTGTTTTGGTTTCATATTTATTTATGTAGTTTTTGTTCTTGAATATCTGGAGATTATTATTTATAATACTTGCATTGATCTCATGTTATAGTGGTAAATGCTATCAAGCATATTGTTACATATGATTATAGAAATAAACCTCAGTACATTGAAATAAAAAACAAGAAAAACATGGTTATATCACATGTTTATGAACTATATGGTAGTGGTCTTGTGTTTATTTGCACTTTATAATATTCTAAGCAAGGGCTAAATGTGAGAAGGACACGACTGACTATTTAGAGAATATTCTGGCATTTGTTTCCTTGGTTATCATCCTGATGAAGCTAATATTATTTGACTGTGGAGTTAATCTTTTTTCCATGTAAAATTTCAAGCTTCTATTTTACTTGGTTTTGTTGGATCTGTGATGTACGGGTGGGTGATTGTTGTTAGGTAAAATTGAGTTGATTTTTAACTCTTAGCAACCAAGTGTGAAAGACTAGAACTGCCCCATAGGGTTTCCTAGGTTATAATCTTTCTAGGAGCAGATTTTAGGAGCTATGGTAGCATAGTGCCTAAGGCACTTGACTGCTAACTAGAAGGATGGAGGTTCAAAGGAAATAGTGATATTGCCTCGGAAACCCAAGGAGGGGTCCTGTGATCGAGGGCACGTAACAACAACAACAACAACAGGAGCAGATTATTAGGTCTTTTCTGAAATGGAGACACTGGTGCATTTGAATTGCTGACATTTCCATTAGCAGTAGAGTACTTAACTGTTGTACCACCTATGTCTTCTTAATTTGTCCATGATATGAAAATGAAATAGGTAGGGTTTACAACAAAATCAAATATAATTAAGACTTCTTTTTCTTTTGTCTCCTGCAAACATTCATTTTTAATCTACTAGAAGTATATTAAGTTTTTTTTTTTTATGAGATGCAGATAATCAAATAAAGAAATTACTTATGATAGTGGTTACATAGGATGATCTTCTAAAAGTTACTTCTTCATTAGAATGTCTTTAAACTTAAAGATAATATTGCATTCAATTTTAAATCTGTAGTTTAAATTCCTAAAAAAAGTTTTGCTGCCAGCTTTAATATAGAAAATATGGTTTCTAGAACCATTAAATCCCATCCAACTTTAAGGTCCTGATGTCTCCTTTTCATACCTGAAGAGCAGAACTGAAGGACCAGATGCTGGGACTGAAATCTAAGAAACTACGCAACTATTGATCAGAATGAGAAGTGTGAAATTTATTTATTTTTTCATGGTGTTTATAATTGAGCAAGAGTGGGATTTGACTAGCTTGCAGCTCTGTAAACATTTACGTTAAATTTTGAGTACTGCCAATTAATGCTAAGAATAGTTTAACAACTTTTCAGATTTCTCGGGCTCAGTAACAGCCTTAGAAAAAGTTTGGCTCAGAGGTTTCCAGGAACAGACACAGAGCAGTGCATGTTTGAATCTGTGATCAAGGGCCGGCAGCCAGAAGCTAAGATTTGCTGATCTCAATTTGGCATTCATAAATAGCCACCTGGTTGACTAATAGTTATGCCTTTCACTATGCAGAAGTGAATGCTAAAATATAAAAATTTCTGTTGCAACATCTTCCTGAGATTGTCTTCCATATATTTTAATTTCATAATGTGGAGCAAGGATGGGATTTAGAACTTTATGTTGTGTATCTGGTAGAGGGCAAGATTTTCTATTACGGAGCATAGCAAACTCCCCTAACATGACTGTACTTATCACTGACACTCGAAAAATAACTAATCCACAATGTATTTATTTATGAAGCTAATTATAACCTAGATCCTGTCCTATTTTTGAGATCACTTTTGGAGATACTAACTTTATGTGGGGAAATACTGCATATTGTCAATAGGAGTGGTTTTAAATCATGTTTGTAACCGTATTGATAGAAGAGGTACTACCTCTTCTGAAAATAATTATAAAATTTTTTCTATCCATAGTTGTAGCAATTTCCTGCAAAATACCAACATCAAATTTCAGCTTTATTATTTAACTGTGATAAAGACCTTACAAACTTGAAAGGCACTGATTATGATTTTGGCCATTTCAATATAACATATTAGTTATAACATATCAGTTGTTTCTGGTTTTCGTCTTTAAAAACTAAACTGCATATTTTTTTTTTCCCTCGTTCACATAAAAAAAAAAAAATCTTTTAGCAATCCAAAGGTTGCTAATATGCTGAAAATTTTCTAAGTGAACTATCTCTGGTTCTGATAATTCCAAAAATCATGCCTGTCATTGCAGAGTTGATTCTAACTGATGTGTTACAAGGCATAATTGCGCCATAGAGATTTATTGGCTGTAATCTTTAAGAAAGCAGATTGCCAGGCTTTTCTTCCACAACCACTCCCTCATTAATTCCTTTATTGATTAAAAATTATTTATTGAACACTTAGTACTTTAACCCAGGAATGTGGTAGCATTCAAGGCTAGTACCAGTTCCCGTTGTACTCTATTGCATGTTTTAATCATTGTTTCTTTAAAAACTCAGATCTCCGAATGAGTGCATTCCTGATGCACACTAACCATTCATTATTCCTTAGTTCAGGATTTCTCAACATGGATAATATTGATATTTTGGGTGGGTCATTCTCTGTTGTGGAGGCTGTCCTGTGCATTATATGATATTTTGCAAAATTCTGGCCTGTAATCCCTAGATGCCAGTAGTACCCCCACAGTTTTGACAGCAAACGATATCTTTAGACATTGTCAAATATCACTTGGGAGACCCTCACTTGAGAAGCTCTGCTCTAGATAATGACAATATTATACATCTGTATAATGTTTTTATAGTTTAAAAATATTGTAGTATAAGTACAAGAAAGTGAACATACTATAAGTACACAGCTCAGTGAATTTTCACAAATTGAAAAGTTGCATATAACCAGCACCCAGGGAAACACACCAAGACCCACAGCTGAACATCACCAACACTTTGGAAGGTTGCCCAGGTTTTCATGCAGTGATTATCCTTCTTCCAGCAAGGGTAACCACTATCTAGATTTCTAAGCGTTGTTGTTGTTGTTGTTGTGTGCCATCGAGTCAGCCCTGACTCATAGCGACCCCTCCTTGGGTTTCCGAGGCAGTATCACTACGGAAGTAGGATTGCCCAACCTTCCTTCCGAGGAGTGACTGGTGGGTTTGAACCGCCCGCCTTCTGGTTAGCAGTCAAGTGCTTTAGCCACTATGCTACCAGAGCTCCTTTCTAAGCGTACCATTTGTTGTTTTTAAAGAAGGTTCATATACATATTATCACGTGATACTTTTGACTACCCCAAGGAAGGTGAAATATTACCGCTATAATAATTCCACAGGTGTGGAACTTATTTTCAGAGTTAGTCATATCCCAAACTCATAAGGATCCATTTGGACAGTAGGGTGCACTCCAGATATTATTTTCCAGGAATCATTACCTAAAGGTGATCCTAAGATTGTTGTCCTCCTTGTAGACATACGGATCTTATACTGTCACTGACATTGTATTTCAGAGTGACACAGCATAATATCTGTACGTCTACAAGGAAGACCAGTTAATACTACCATTTTTCAAATTTATGCACCAGCCACTAAAGCCAAAGATGAAGAAATTGAAGAATTTCACCAACTTCTGCAGTCTGAAATTGACCAAACTTGCAATCAAGATGTGTTGATAATTACTGGTGATTGGAATGCAAAAGTTGGAAATGAAGAAAAAGCACCAGTAGTTGGAAAATATGGCCTAGGTGACAGAAATGATGTCAGAGACTGCATGATAGAATTTTGCAAGACCAATGACTTATTCATTACAAATATCTTTTTTTCAATGGCATGTATGATGAGTATACATAAGGACCTTGTGAGATGGAATACAAAAAATAAAATTGACTAAATCAGTGGAAAGAGGGGAAGGAGAAGCACAATATCATCACTTGGAACAAGGCCAGGAGGTGACTTAGGAACAGACCATAAATTGCTAATATGCAAATTTAATTTGAAGCTGAAGAAAATTATAACAAGACCCAAAATAGAACCTTGATTATATCCCACCTGAATGTAAAAACCATCTGAAGAATAGATTTGATGCATTGAACACCAGTGACCAAAGATCAACTGAGTTGTCGGATAACATCAAGATCATCATACATGAAGAAAGCAAAAGGTCACTAGAAAGACAGGAAAGGGAAAAAAGACCAAAATGGATGTTAGAAGAGACTCTCAAACAGGGTCATAAATGGAGAGTAGCTAAAGTGAGTGAAAGAAATGTTACAATAAAGCAGCTGAACAAAAAACTCAAAGCATGGCTTAATATGACAAAGTAAAGTATTACAGTGAAATGTGCAAAGACTTGGAATTTAAAAAAACAAAAGGAACAAGCTCAGCATTTTCCAAGCTAAAAGAACTGCAGAACACATTCAATTTTTTTTTTTTTTTTTTCAGCTTCAAGTTGCAATATTGAAGGATTCTATGGGCAAAATATTGAATGATGCAGGAAGCATCAAAAGAAGATGAAAGAGTCAGTGTACCAAAGAGTTGTTGGAATGTTCAACCATTTCAGGAGCTAGCATATGATCAAGAACCAATGGTATTAGAGAAAGTCCAAGTTGCACTGAAGGAGTTGGTGAAAAACAAGGCTTCAGGATTTGGCTGTATACCCATTGAGATATTTCAACAAGGGGATGCAACACCAAAAGTGTTCACTCATTTAGGCCAAGAAATTTGAAGACAGCTACTTGGCCAGCTAACTATTAGAGATCCATGTTTGTTGTCCATTACAAATAAAGGTGATCCAATAGACTGCAAAAATTATCAAACAAAATCATTAGTACTACACACAAGTAAAATTTTCTGAAAATAATTGAAAAACACTTGCAGCAGTATATTGACATGGAACTGCCAGAAATTCAAGCCAGACTTAGAAGAGGGCATAGATGTCAGATAGATCTTGGCTGAAAGCAAAGCATACTAGAAAGATGTTAATCTGTATTTTGTTGACTATGTAAAAGACATTCAACTATGTGGATCCTGAAAAATTATGGATAACATTGCAAAGATGTTAGCACTTCATTGTGCTCATGAGGAACCTGTACATAGTTCAAAAGGCAATAATTTGAACAGCACAAGGGCGTACTGCATGGTTTAAAATCAGGAAAGAATGTGTCAGAGTTGTATTTTTCACTATATTTATTCAATATGTATGCTGAACAAATAATCCAAGAAGCTGGACTATACGAAGGAGAAAGTGGCATCAGGATTAGAGGAAGACTCACTAACAATCTGAGATATGCAAATGGCACAACCTTGCTTGCTGAATGTGGAGAAGACTTGACGCACTTACTGATGAAGGTCAGAGACTCTAGCCTTCACTATGGGTTACACTTCAACATTAAAAAAACAAAAATCCTTACATCACAATAAATAGAAAACAGATTAAAGTGCTCAAGAATTTAATTTTATTTGGATTCCCAATCAATGCCCATGGAAGCAGCAGTCAAGAAGTAAGACAACATGTTGCATCTAGGTAAATCTGCAAAAGACCTTTTGAAAGTGTTAAAAAGAAAAGAAGTCACTTTGAACCCTAGGGTGTGCCTGAACCAACCCGTATCATTTTCAATGGCCTCATATGTGTGTGAAAGCTGGACAGTGAATAAGGGAGACTGAATAAGAATTGATGCATTTGAATTGTGGTGTTAGCAAAGAATATTGAAATAGTATAGCTTGCCATGTTGTTGTTGTTATGTGCCGTCGAATCGACCCGACTCATAGCGGCTCCTCCTTGGGTTTCCAAGGCAGTATATATGATTTTGGACAATCTACTTCCATAGTGATACCGCCTCGGAAACCCAAGGAGGCGTCGCTATGAGTCAGGTCTGACTCCACGACACATAACAACAACAACACCATATACGATTGAACAAATCTGTGTTGAAAGAAGTACAGTCAGAATGCTCCTTAGAAGTGAGAATGGCTAGAATTCATTTCTTACTTTGGTCATGTTGACAGAAGGAACCAGTCCCTGGAGAAAGATATCATGCTTGGTAAAACAGAAGACCACCGAAAAACTGGAAGACCCTCAATGAGATGTAATAGCACAGTGGCTGCAATAATAGGCTCAACATAGCAAACATTGTGCAAATGGCACAGAACTGGGCAGTGTTTCATTCTGTTGTATACTGGGTTTCTATGAGTTAGAACCAACACCTAATAACAGGATTGTTGTCATTTAAAACACTTATATTTTCATAGTGTATATTTTAACAATATAATTAAGTTAAAGTTTAAAATATCAAAAATTTATTTTTAATGTATTTACAAATTAGTCAAACTGGAGCAGTATATATTTCTACATTTTAAATAGTTTTATTTCAAGCTGTAGCAATTTTTGAATGATCTCTTATCAATCATATTAATAATAACTTATATCACTTGATGACTTCATAATACTTACTTTGTTTTCTATGCCTTCATTGAAGATGTTTGTGATGGTTGGAACTGTGTATCAACTTGGCTGGACCACAATTCTGTGTGGTTTGAGCAATTGTGATATGGGTTGTTCCCATGATGGGGTCAGATGTACATGTTTTTAGCAGCCAATCCATTGTAAGGGAGTTTCCCTAGGGGTGTGGCATGCTTCCAGTATCTTTGTGGACCTGGGAACAGAGGCTTTCTTCTTCGCTGGATCGGGATTCTGTTGTGCTGCCTACAACTGTCTGTGAGTGAACAATCCACCATTCGGCCTGGAGATCTTAGATTCGTCATTCGTTGGAATCAACAGCCAGTATACTGCCTGCCAACCTTGAGCTCATTAGCCCTTGCAGCTGTGTGAGTCGGGGAAAAGCTTCCAGCTTGACGTTTGATCCAAGAACTTGGGACTTGCCAGCTTCTATAAGTGTGTGAGCCCTTTTCCTAAGATAAATTTCTCTTTCTTTCTTTCTCTATATAAACTTTACTGGTTTTGCTTCTCTAGAGAACACAGCCTAACACAAAGTTGAATTAAAAAAATTAAAAGATGAATAGGACAGACTAGTACAAGCTTTTAAGGCTTTGTGCCATAATGGAATATAAATTTTAGTTGAAAATTCTACAAATAAATTTTCTTATACAAATAAACAAAAACACCTATCTTGAGTTGCTTTTCAAAAACACCATTTTGAATAAAGAAATTTGTGTGTGTGATATCATGGTTAGCCACACCATGGTAACACTGCCAATAGAAAAGCAAAGCCCATTACATCTTGTGATAGAATTTTGTCATCCAAAGGATTATTTTCATATGTTTGCACTGTATGATTAGGGCCAACATACTTCTCTTCATCTTCTGTCCACAAAATGAGAGACAATGTTATTATTTTTTAAAACATATTCACCCAGATAATTCAATCAGTCCTCAGAGTTTTAAGATTTAATGGAAAGGTTGAGGAAAAAACTTAAAGTCTTTCAGATTATCTGTTTGGGTTTCTATGTCTTATAGCTGGTCATTTATTGTTCTCTCTCTTTCTGTGTCTGACTCTGTCTCTCCTCCTTATATCATTCTAACTATCCATTTAATTCTCCAGTTTCTTTGTCTTTTTTTTTTTCTTTTTACAGTTGCCATCAAGTAGATTCGAACTCTTGTGTTTCAGAGCAGAGCTGTGTTCCATAAAGTTTTCAATGAATGTTTTTCACAAGATCACCAAACCCTTCTTCTGAGGTGTCTTTGGGTATGCTAAAACCAAAAACCAAACTCACTGTCATCTAGTCAATTCCGACTCATGGAGACCCCCTTTCAGTTTGTGAGGCGGTGAATCTTTACAGAAGTAGATTGCTGGAATTTCTAAACTTTTGGTTAGCAGCTGAGCACGTTAACTGTTTATACTGCCTACGGACTCTGAGTTCTTTAGTCCATTTAAAACTTTGTAAACAAAGTTTTACTTGGTTCACACTAAAAAAATTTTGTATTTTTGAACCTGCTACTCTAATTTTTGTCTTAACCTAATTTTCTATCTATCAACCTAATCTGGGCATATCTTTAAAATATTATAATACCATAAACCTATTTTTTTAAGATAATAAAAAATTAATACTAAGATTTGGAAGCTAAATTCACTTTCTTTGCACCTCACCCACCCACTGCCCTGGAGTCAGATGCGACTCATAGAGACCCCTCCTTGGAAAAAAACATTCATTTGTTAATCTGTCTCTTTTCCCATTTCTACAGACCATGACATTTATCTCAGAGTTGCTTTTAAAATAAATGAGCTAAGGCCCATTATGCCTTAAAATGAAAGAAATGACAATACCTCCTAAGAGGAAATGCTGTTATTGCTGATAGCTTTATAGGGGAAAGGAATATTAAATAACATTAAAACATTAAATACCTGAGGTCTTTGAATTATTTTCTCTTTAAACAAAATTTATGTGGAATATAATTATGTTAAAATATAATATGTAAATTTAATAAAATACAATTAAAATATGACTATTTAAAAAATGTATATATTCTCAATTCTACCCACTCCCCCCCACAGATTTAGAGTGATGAAACACTTTTATGTCATTAATTAAAAACTACCAAAGGACTCAATTAAAAGAAAACTGCTAAACATGTTTTTATTACTCTAGTATATCCAGAAAAAATTGATTACTTCTGTGATTAATAGTTACTTGTAAGATTAACCAGTGCTATTAATTTTCATTTAGCATTGACATTATATTCTGGTAAGATGGTAAGTTCTTTCTTAGCATAAATTGTTCACTATGATATTTATGTTAACAATTTTAGTTCATTTATAAATACTTTGTTGGATTTCTACCTTAATGTTTGTGTATATAAATAATATCTGTTATAGCCACGATCTTTGCAGTTTTTTTTTTTCCTCTTTCTCTGCGCTACATGTGCATTTTATTCTTTTCTCCAGGGATTCTACTTCTTTAGTGTTACCTTACTGCTATGCCCCTTGCTTTTTTTTTTCAAGGTTTCACTTCCTGCTGTGCACTATTATATTCATTTCTGTCTATGAGTGACAGCAAAAGGGAAATTCCTAGACTCTTGATCTTGTTAAAGTCAGTGTTACAAAGATCAGAGTTAGAGTCAGTTTCACTTTGCTGCCCATCACAATCAGAAAACATGTTGTAAAGGCATACAGATTCATTCAAAAGAACCAGAGACTGACCAATTCTTAGATATCTTAGAAACAACCAATGTTTCTGGAAATACATTGAGAATAGCTAGAGTATATAGTTCCTTTTTATTTATTTATTTTTGCCTTTGCTTTTTATTTCTTTACAACGTTGGCCTTGTTATGGCTAGCTAATGAAAATGTTAGAGTTGAAAGTATTTTTATATAGACTAGTTTTCCAGAATTTCTAAATAAATGGTTTTTACATGGCTTTAATTTGAGAAACTTTATCATAACAGGGATGCACTTGTTACCCACAATCCTAGATTTGTTGTATGTTGTTAATGTGCCATCAAGTCGGACCCAACTCATAGCAACCCCTCCTTGGGTTTCTGAGGCGGTATCACTATGGAAGTAGATTGTCCAACCTTCCTTCGGAGGAGTGGCTGGTGGGTTTGAACCCCAGCCTTCAGGTTAGCAGTCAAGTGCCTAAGGCACTATGCTACCAGGGCTCCTACAATCCTAGATAGTTGGAAGTAAAAGTGACTAAATACTAAAAAGCAATGTTTAAATTTTCATTATAATAATTTTTTCCTAGGTTTATTTTTCCTTTATTCTAAGATTATTTGATATGAGATTACATGATTTCTAAGAGTTAAGAAGAAACAAACTTCAGAACTTTTCCTTGATATAAAGTAAATAATAAATCATAGTAATAATAAAACATAGTGTTTTACCAAAATGACCTATGTTTGCTTTATCTTCAAAGATAATGTGCTTTTTTTGAAGATGCTACAACTTCTGGTGCTAGGAATTTTATGGAAAATCTAGGAAAATAAGGGAAGTCATTAAAAATATTAAATGCTGAGAGAATTCACCATATTTGGTGGAAGAAAAGGATCTGATAGCAAAATGGAATCTGTTTTTTTAAAAAAAAAAAATTATTCTGTCAGGCAGTTAGAAAGTTTTGTTATTATCAGTCTGTTACAAATGTGACTACTCACACACATACACACTTACAAAACACCTTTTTCATGAATTTTCTGCTATTACGTACATAATTCTTACATGCAGTGTTGTAAAATAATAAAAAACTCCCAGAGAATTCCTTGGTGCATTGTTATATAAATCACCCTTACCTTATTGTTCTAAGATTTGAAAAGATAATTTGATAATTACTGTCCAAATTTTAAGCATTAATTCTGGAAAAGGAGATGGAAATTTATGTATTCAATTTCATTACTTACCTTGTGGCCTTAAAAAGATAGTTTACTTTACATGTGTATGTATGTTTCTTCTTCTGTAAAATGTAGATAGTAGGCTAATTTGAATTTGTAAAATGTGATTCTAGCTTCTAAGTTGTAAAAGTAGAAAATTCTAGTAACCATGTTTGTAATAATTACATGTAGGGTAAAATATTCTTTTTGTTCACAAACTTTTTAAGAAGTAGTAGCCAGTTGCCCTTTAACCATGAAATTGTGTGGTTATAACACAATATCTTATAAAATTGAATTATAGATTGCTGATTTGTTGATAAAGTGGAGAGATTAGGATTTTTTTTTTCAGTTCACCATTGTATTTTTTGCCCACATGCTCTTTAAAATTGTCTAAACCATTTAACATTCTGGTTGTAGAAAAGGTATGGCAAAAATAATATATACATGCAAGCTCCTTTTGAGGCATAGATCAGGATGTCAAATTTAGATTAGCGGTTTGGGGTAAATTAAGGACCTAAATTATGGTTTTTGAAGGCCCTGATGCAAGAGAAGAATTTTAGATAGCCAGTTTATCAAGAAGTTTTTGCCAAGATTTGATCCATCTCATGAAGGTTATTTTAAGCCATATTAAGAAGTTTGATTATATCCTCAATTAGGTATATCTGTGAAATGGGCATGTGTCCAAGAACATGTATAGGATTGGCAGACAGTGGTCCTCTAAGTTTATGTGAATGATCGGAATTCCTAGGTGTATAGTAGAGCAGACAAGGGACAAGGTTGTGGTTACTGCTTGGTCTCAGCCAGCTATCCAGAAGGACTGAATAGTTGAACCTGTGGGCTTGGGACCATAGTTGCAAGGGACATCAAGCTCAATTGGCATAACATACTATACAAAACATTGGTCTACCTCCTACTTTGATGAGTAGTGACTGGGATCTTAAAAGCTAGCAGGCTGCCATCTAGTTGCAACGATGGGTCTCTCCTCGTTCAGAGCAAAGAAGAATAAAGAAAACCAAAATTCATGGAAACAATTAGTCCTAGCAACTGGTACACCATCCGACCTACAGCTTATATGACTATGAGACCCAAAGAACTAGATGGTGCCCAGCTACCACTGTCATCCATTGGAAGGGGATCTATGTAGGAGATCCTGGGTAGAGAGGGAGAACAATGTGGAACAAAACTCAAAATCATTTGGAGAAAAAAAAAGGTGGGGGGAGGGACAAGGTTTGCTGGTCAGATAGAGCCTGGTGGAACCACTCAGACTATGGCCCCTAACTGCCCTTCAGGTCTGGAATTGAACCCACACCTGTGATTTCAAGCCAAACAAAAGACAGGCATATGAGTTGAACATTTACCTCAAGTAGATACACTTCTTAGAGCGAACAATCACGGGAGAAAGAAGGGCTGCTTATGCACAGGGAGATAGCTCAGGGGGCAGTAGTGCATGGACACAGGGAAGAGGTAACTATAGAGAGGAAGTGGGAGGGGAGCCGTTGCATTGTGGTAAACTGTGGTCAATGTCATGAGACAAAGTATATGTGAATTGCTGTATGGAAAGTGAATTTGCCCTGTAAATCTTCACCCAAATCACAATTAAAAAAAAAAAAAGAGAAGTTTGATTTTATCCTGAAAGATATGTGAATTGTTTTAATAGATTGCAAGCGGTGCTAAGGCACATAGCTAATTTTATCTTTCCAAAAGCTTTCTGCGGCAGCAGAGTGGAGGACTGACAAGAAGGTGGTTAAGACTGACATCCAGAAAAATGAAGAGACTTTTCTGACTTGCTACATCAAAGCTGAAATGTTCAATGGCCACTTCAGTGATGTGGTATGGAGCTCAGAAAAGATGTTAGTCTACTTTATAGCCTCTGGACTAATATTTAGGCTGCTTAAAATTCTGATGCCCTTTGTAATCAGAGATAACAGAACTTTTGATTTGTGCCACATTCCTCAGATTACAGTATTCTGAAACAGATATTAAACTTTTTTTAAAAAACATTTTAGTGTGCTTTAAGTGAAAGTTTACATAGCAAACTAATTTTATCAATAATTCATATACAAATGGTTCTGTAACATTGGTTGCAGTCCCAGCAATGTGTCAGCATACTCCCTGGGTTTCCATTCATCTTGTTTCTCTTTCTCTCCCTGCCTTCTTGTCTTGGATTTTGGGGGACATGTTGTCCTATTGGTTTTATAGAGTGGATTTTTCTAAGGAGTAGTAACAGTGTTACTATTATCTATGTCTTTAGGGCTATCTATTATTTGGCTGAAACGTGGCCTCAAGGAATGTTCTTCAATTTCAAGTTAGAAGGTTGTCTTATTGTCTTGGGGGTTCCGCCAGTCTCTTTCAGACCAGTAAATCTTGTCTTTTTTTTTAAATGAATTTTAATTTTGTTCTACATTTTTTATCTATTCTAACTGGGATCTTCTATTGTAGCCCTGTCACAGTAATCAGTAATAATAGCTGGATACTATCTAGTACTTCTGGTCTCAGATTAGAGAAGGTTGTGGTTCATGTGGGCCATTAGCCCGTTGGACTAATTGCTTCATTGGATTTTGCTCCAGATGGGAAGAGACCAATAGTTAATTGTTACATGGCCTCTCACAAAGTTTTAATACCCCAGATATTACTCACCCGACTAGGATGTAGAACATTATCTTTATGAACTATGATTTATCAATTGACCTAGCTGTCCCCTGAGACCATGGTCCTAAGTCTTTAAGTCCAGTATTTAAATTCCAGTGTCTAAGTAGTTTCTACAGCTGTGCCCTTTATGTATTCTATGTATGAGGAGGCAGGCAGCATTTACAAATATATGTGTAGAAATATCCACAACTATACCTATATATGTACATGAGTAGTTTCCCATATGGCATCTGTCACCTATTTAGCATAGATATTTATTTTTGTTGTTGCAGGATTGTACATGCTGTGGCATTTACCATTGTTGTTCTTTATTCTTGGGTACCTTTTGGCGTTATCCTTTGCCTTGGTCACTTGTGTTGACTTCCTCATTATTCTGTATTGTCTTTGCTTTCACCAGAATTAACTCTTGTGTACTATTGAGTTAGGGATCTCACCTCTCTGCCCTCTTATCAAAGAATAGGCAAACTTTTTCTTACAGATCATATAATAAATATTTTTACCCTTGTTGAGTTTAGAGTTTCTGCTACAACTATTTAGTACTGCTGTTGTACCAGGAAAGCAACCACAGATAATATGTAAACAGATTAATAGTGTCAGTGTTCCAAGAGGTTTCTTTGGATGGT
>NW_006921812.1:3475148-3516133 GCF_000298275.1 Orycteropus afer afer | reverse complement strand
TTTCACGCAAATTCTTCTGCTAGTTGGGGTTTAGTCCAAATCTGCATCCTTTCCTTCAAGGCTCAGGGGTCCAAGATTATCTTCTGTGTCTGTATTTATTGGTTTCCCTTTTCTTTGTTGAAGAGTGTCTGTACAATCCTTCTGCCTAGTCCGCCATCTTGCCCCGCCTCCTTAAGGTTATAGCTTTGAGCCAACCCATAATACCTCAAAAAGAAAGGCCTGACAGTTGACCTTCAAAAAATCAGCCATTGAAAACCCAATGAATCATTATCTTCCTCTGATACATATTGGGTCACTATGAATTGGGATCAACTCACTGATGACTGTTTTTCTCTGGTGTTCTAATAAAACTTTATCTACAAAAATAGGTAGTTGGACCTCTTTCTGTAATCTGCTTCATGGAGTATGACTAATGAAATTAAAACCACATGGTGTTTTGATTCATTACATTCAGTGGACAAAGTAGACCTCTGCCTTCAGTACCTACACTGGTTAAGAAAAAAAAAAAAAAAAAACCTCTCATTCTCTGTTATTTATTTATTTATTTATTTATTGTGACTTTGTTTCAAATCTACAAAGCAGATTCATTTTACTCTCAACAAACAGTTCATGCATATTTGGTTTCATGGCCCCAATTATAATCCCCAAACATAAAAAAGCTCACCTCCCATCTCCTCCCTGTGACTGGCCCTTCACTATGCCCTTCATATGTATGTATTCCTGTCTGTCCAGATTTCCCTCCATGTGAATTCTGCTCTTCTGATGCCTCATGGTTGATTGATCTAAGGGTTGCATCTCCCTGGGGTAGGTGTTCTGTTTTGTAAGTCTTTCTACTGTTGGGCTGAGATCTAACCCACAGAAGTGAGTCCATATCCAGGCCTGAAGGATAACCTGGGGTCACAGTCTTGGGGGTTCTGCCAAGCTCTATCTGGTCAGTAATTCTGGTCATTTTTGTGTTTCTGAATTTTGTTCCACATTTTTCCTCCCACTCTATCCCAGATCTCCAAATTTGATTCCTTTTGAGTGGTTGGTATTGGTAGCTGAGCACCATCTAGTTCTTCTGGTCTCAGGGTCATGGAGGCTGAGGTCCTTGTGGTTCACCACATCTTTGGACTAATTGTGTCCAAAGGACTTTGATTTTCTTCACTCTTCTTTGCTCCAGACAAGAGGAGACCAATAATTGCATTTTAGATGGCTGCTCAAAAGCTTTTAAGACTCCAGTCGCTACTCACAAAGGTAGTATGTAGAACAAGATTTTTATGTACTATGTTGTACCAAGGAGCTCTGGTAGCATAGTACCTAAGGCATTTGACTGCTAACCAGAAGGCTGGCAGTTCAAACCCACTAGCCACTCCTCAGAAGGAAGGTTGCACAACCTATTTCAATAGTGATACTGCCTCGGAAACTCAAGGAGGGTTCACTATGAATCGGATCCGAC
Organism: Orycteropus afer afer; assembly: GCF_000298275.1. Lineage (NCBI taxonomy): Eukaryota > Metazoa > Chordata > Mammalia > Tubulidentata > Orycteropodidae > Orycteropus > Orycteropus afer. The sequence goes on along the minus strand of NW_006921812.1, from coordinate 3,514,695 downwards.
TCAACAGCACACAACAACAAAAACATGTTGTACCAATTGAACATGATATCCCTGAGACTATAATCCTGAGCCCGCAGGCCTGGTGATTCTCTCCCCAATATGTTTAGTTGTCTCTGAGAAGCTACTCCAACCTAGTCCTCTGTTACTTCTGTAATGTATGTGGATAATTTTGTGGCATAAGTACATATGTAACACTGTCTTCAGCCAAATCTATCCTTGGTTGTGGGTATATTTCGTTTCACCTACCCCCACCTCGTCTTCCCATGTGTGTATGCATCTACCCATAGCCTAGGGTTTGCTGCCACTGGTAGGGCAGTATTGTGCACGTAATAGTATTTGCCTCTGTTGTCTATATCTTTTGTGCACATTTCTATGTTCTTGTTCCTATTGTCATTGTCCTGGTCACACACTGTTGTTATATTGCCTTTCCCTTCATCCAAATCAACATGTGACTCTTAACTATTCAGAAATTTTCCCTCCTATCGCTGATAACCAACAGAGTGAATTTCCTTTTTGTATCATTAGTTTGGGGAGCTCTGGTGGCACAGTGCCTCTAAGGCATTTGACTGCTAACCAGAAGTCTGGCAGTTAAAACCCACCAGCTACTCCTCAGGAGGAAGGTTGGGCAATCTACTTCTGTAGTGATACCACCTTAAAAACCCAGGGAGGGGTCGCTATGAGTTGGATCCGACTGCACGGCAGTGAGTTTGGGGTTTTGTTTTTTTTTTGGTTTATCATTAGTTTATATCATGGTCATGAGACCAAGACCAAGACCAAGAACTAGACTGTAGTAGGATCAGTAAATCAGGAAAAATGCAGTAGACTATTAAAATAAAATTTTGTGCATTCGTGATAATGAGCCAGCAGCATTGGCTATGAATATGACATTCAGAGATGGAATAATGCAAGTTGTTTTACCAAGGAACAGGTGGCTCTAGAATCTAATAAAAATTTGCACTTTAAAAATAAATAAATGTCTGATTTATTAACCTGTTTGTTTAGGTCCTAAATATGAAAGCTGTTATTATTTTCCTGTCTATCTTAATGAAATTGTATGTATTATTTTTCAATTACCTACTCTGGGTACTTTAACAACACAGTTTTAATATCTTAATGTAAAACAGGACACAATTATGATTTTTACCTTTTCACTTCTTAAGGGATTTTAATTAAGTGGGAGCTTAATATTAATTCTAATCTCAGCTCCATTAATAATACCAAAGACAATGCCCTCCTACTAGTATCTACAGTTGCATGGCCAGTGGGAGTAATTGCAAACAGTCACAGGAAAAGAATTGCTTTTAAGACTTGACTGAAACATGGCCACAAACAATGCAACATAGCTGGATAGCTGTGAAATCGAAGCTGCCAGATCAACCTTGCATGCAGCTTTAAGGAATACTCTTTGCTTAAAAACAAACTTAGAGCTAACTCTGAGTTTGAATGAGTTAGGAACAGAAAACAGGCTTAGAGGAGGATGCTGAAGATTATAATCAAAGGACATATTTTGTGTGTGCCCAGTGGGAAAAGCACTTTGGGGACTACATTGGCTGTTTGAGCCACAAAAACTAAGATCACATTCACTGTCAGAGAGATTGTCTGCAAACCTAGAGGAAAACATCAAAAGAGTTCCTTTTCTACTATCACAAGTGAAGAAAATAAACACAAGATTTGATTTTTTTCTTTGAATAACAATTAAACATATGATTTCTTTGTTGTTTGAGGAAAAGTTGAAATTGCTGGAAGTTCAATGTTTTGGAATGCAATTCCTATGCCTAGCTCCCTGCCTTTATATTTATGATGCAAGCCAGGAATATGGTCGTGGATGGAAAAGCATGCCTGGTTTGAGTTTCCATGAGAGGAAATTGATTAGAGGGCAACTAACAAGAACAACAAGTATGGAAATAATATTTATTAAAAGCCAACCTAAAATGTGTGTGAGCATGTGTAGATAGATAGATAGATAGACTATTTCAATGTCAGTGTTGATGAATCTAGGGACCTTGGTAGTGCAGTGGTTAAAGCACTCGACGGCTAACCATAAAGTCTGTGGTTCCAACCCAGCAGCTTCTCTTAGATGTAGCAGTTGGCTTCTCTAAAAATTTACAGCCTTGGAAAACCTCCAGAGCAGTTCTACTCTATCCTATTGGGTTGCTATGAGTCAGAATCAACCAAAGTTGATTATTGATGAATTAGTAATGCTTTTAAAGAGCCCATTATAATAATATCCAAATATAAAAAATATATATAAAATATAAAAAACAAATCAGCCATGCCAATGTTTTAATGTGTCTAGTTTGTTTAAATACATATGCTCTCTAGTGTTTCTGAAATCAATAACCTAATTTCTTTTTTCATCTTGACCATCACACATCCCTGAATTGAGTATCCCTTATTTTCCATTCACCTATTAGTGTTCAATAATGTGTTTCTTAGATTTGAAAGTTAAACCAAATTTATTTTTAGCACATTTTAATTTTACTTATTAGTGCCAGATACACATGTTACTAAAATTATTCAATTTTCATGACAGTTACCTCTTCTGTAGGTAAGAGGGCATAAATATAATACTAATAAATACAACAAAAGATCAAGAAAATCCACTCATTCAACAATTATTTACTCCCCTACTAAGATAATTTTAGTTTTACATTTAAGCTTGTGGATATATAAAGATGTATATGACACAGTCTATTTTATTTAAAAATTCATAGCATAATAAAGAGGTTAGCAAGCTTTTTCTGCACAGGGACAGATGGCAAATACTGTCCCTTTGTGGACCATACAGTATTTGTGGCAAGTCCTCAATTCTGCCTGTCGTTGCACAAAAGCAGCCATAGACAATACATAAACGGTTGTGACTGTGTTCCAATAAAATGCTATTTCCAAAAACAGATAGAGGGCTCTATTTGGGTCAGAGGCCAAAGTTTCTCAATCAACCCCTGATCTAATGGGTAATAGACATGTATAAAGAAATATTAAATTTAAGCTTTTTTAATACTACATTAGTGGTGTTAACAGGATGTAGTATTTAAATCTGTCTATGGGGATTCTTTGCATGCATGTTGACATTTTAAATAAACACTAAAAATCATGTAGAGATTAATGAGGTAGGGAAAATAGAGATGAACAAGTGAAAAGGCCTGGACACAAACACAAAGGCCAGGTTGTGTGAAACAGTTTTAAATCTAGAATTGGAGCATAGCATGGATGCCTGGAGAAGAGATTGCCAATAGTGTTGGCTCCTCATATGAAATCCTAAGGAGTTTGTTATTTGTTGAGTAGCCATCAAATATGTTAATGTACAGAGAGTGAAAGAAGAAGTAAAATGACCGTTGTATGTTAGGGAATCACCTTTGGTAAAGACTGAGACTGGAAGGGTCTAGATGACTTTTTCAGAACAGCTAATGTAAATGCAGAATTTCTAGGAATTTGGAAGTTGGGTTGGATACTTCAGAATTGATAAATATTTCTATCTAACTATCTGAAAAGACTAACTGCATTTGAAAAGTATCAGTGCCTTTGAGATCAGATGGTTTAGCTACCTAAAATGCAATCATCAATGAATGCAAATTATGTTTGCAGATGACACCAACTCCAGGCATTACTTATTTTATGCAAATAATGGAATGAGATAGGGCACCCCTTAAATAATTAATTCCTAGCTAAGTATCCATATAGGTTATATCCCACTCTTTTTTGTGTATATTTTTAAAGGTATATTTAGTTCTTGTTTCATTTTGAAAAATTATATGTGAGAGAAGAGTATACCCCCTTTATTCCCAGTTTGATATGATCTCATTTCATAGCACTATACACAATAATTTTGCAGTTGGATGTTGAATTACTTTATGTTTTACAATTAACGCCTATTACTTGATGCTAATTATCAAGATGCTTCTTGTTAAGCTGCTAACTGGGGCTGCTTACTCTTGGAGTCTTATTGCCTGACAAGGTTTTTACTTCACTGAAAGTCTTGAGGGTCTAATTTTCATTATATCAGAGAGGAGGAAAAACTATAGAGAATTAGGAGCAGAGAAAAGGCAGAAGTAGAATCAAACAGGGAAAAAACAAAATAGGACATACACAAAAACAAGAAACAGAGACAATAATTAATTGACTTCAACTGTTTATAAAGGAAGCAAAAGGAATCAAAGAAGGGTTTACCTTATGTTTTTTATAAGAAAGGGTACTATGGCTCTGTATATAGGTCAATTTGATTATCTTTTTCAAGAAAAGTTGGTATAAGGCTCATGTTTTCCATTTCTGCACTTCTCAAATAGGAATGAGCCATGATGAGGTCCAGCAAATGAAATCTGTAGTCTGCATTTTAGAGCTAAGTGTAGCAAGAAAAAGAACAAGGTCAGCAAACATGAAAACCTAAGTATTATAGTGACTATGAAAGATTAATGGACAATAATATATGAGTTATCTATGAGTGATAAAATATGAGTAGAAGATAGAAAATAAATCACACATGTGGATTTTATGGATCTACCTAAGAATCAGAAATCCTAGGTACTGAATTTAAAATTACAACTAACTAAATGCATAGTGCCTAAAGCATTTGACTACTAACCAGAAGGCTGGCGGTTCAAATTCACCAGCCACTCCTCAGAAGGAAGGTTGGACAATCTACTTCCATAGTGATACTACCTCAGAAACCCAAGGAGGGGTCACTATAGGTTGAGTCCAACTCGATGGCAGTGAGTTTTCTTAAAACGTGTAATGTTATATAATTCACTTAATTTCTCTGATCATCATATGTAAAATAAGAGGAATAAATCACATGGCATTGATCATCACTTTATTGATTTATTTTCAAATAAATTCCAACTCTAGGGCCTTGCTACTATCTAATTTTATTTTCTAAAATATAAATTTCATAATATTCATTATTTCAAGCCCCCAAAAGTGTCATAAAGTAAGTTCTTACCATTAAAACAGAACACTTTGGGTCACATTTTTGTAAGAGCTCCTTACAATATTGGTAAATAGATACTACCCAACAGGGATTTTGAAGAAAGTAAAACACTTTATAAAATATAAAAATCCACAGTGAGTATTTGAGAAAGTTGAATAGTGGGTAGAGTAATGTTACTAAAACAACCCAAGATCCCAATGTATTACCACATTTTCCGTTGAACCTCCCTCCCTGCAACGTAAGAACAGACTCATGAATCATGAAGATGACACAAAAACTGAGGTTAAACAAACAAAACAACAAGATAACTGAAGCCTAAGACAATAGTTGGTATAGTAACTAGACTATATAGTTCACAAATACCAAAGGCCAGTATTTCATTATATACTGGTACCAGCATGATTAAATAAAAGCAAAAACTTAAACTATATCAAACAATGTTAAGGTCTAAAAGCCTTCTACCTATAACATTCTATGACTCTATTACTGACACTGAAGCTAACATACCATTTAACTCCTTCTTCTGAGCATTTAGAGCACTACTGTTTTTGTTACCTAGTGGTGCTGTAATCGAAAATACCACAGGTGGGTGGCTTTAACAAACATGAGTTTATTTGCTTACAGCTTTGGAGGCTAGAAGTCTGAGGCAAAATTCCAAGCTCTAGGGGCTAGATGAGAGCCCCTCGGCCTTGAGCTTCTGCTCTGCCTCTTCCTTCCAGCCTGCTGGAGCTAGAGGCATCTCTGCACTCAGGCAGCTGCTGGCTGCTGAGGCTAACAAGCCCAAGGTCGACAAATAAAGTGACACAGTACCAATATAGGAGTTCTGGTAGCATAGTGCTTAAGGCACTTGACTGCTGCTAACCAGAAGGCTGGTGGTTCAAACCCACCAGTCACTCCTCAGAAGGAAGGTTGGGCAATCTACTTTTGTAGTGATACTGCCTCAGAAACACAAGGTTGGGTTTCTCAATGACACATAACAACAACAACAACAGTACCAATATTACCAAACAGCACGGAAGGCCACTAGTTCAAGTCCAGAGACAGTCCCAAGATTGGCAGGAAATATGGCAGGCTGTTAAATGAAGACTTGGCTACATGCAAGTTGGAAGCTGGCCAAAAAGCAGCAGAGATTTTTCTCAAACTTTTCCTTATATACTGGAAGTAGATCACATCCCAAAGAAAGCTACTCAACTGCTCTGGTAGATTCCACTATAAAGCTGATTACCAATCTCATCATGAGAAGTAACTACATGTAGTAGCTGCCCAGCCACTCAAAATCAGACATAGCCAAGTTGATATATATAACCTTTACCACAACTACAAATTCTTGACATTAAATTTGCCTTTCCAAAAAAAGAAACCAAATTCAGTGCTGTCCAGTTCATTCTGACTCAGAGCAACCCCCATTCAGTTTCTGAGGCAGTAAATCTTTAGGGAAGTAGATTGCCCCATCTTCCTTCCACAGAGTGGCTAGTGGGTTGAGCCACCAACCTTCTAGTTAGCAGTCAAATGCCTTAGGCACTGCACTATGAGAGCTTCTCCCACCTAAAAAAAAAAAAAAGAAAAAAATTCCTTACAACACTGTGAAGACTTCTGTTCTAGGCTTTGCTTTGATCTGCCTTGGTTTTTCCCTTCACATGGTATTTAAAGACAATCATATGTGTCTTAGATATGAAACACACTGCCATCAAGTTTGATCCGACTCATAGTGACCCCTCCTTGGTTTCTGAGGCATTAAAACTAAGTAGATTGCCCAACCTTCCTTCCAAGGAGTAGCTGGTAGGTTTGAACCGCCAGCCTTCTCTAAATGTAATTTATATTGCAGTGGATGGTGTAAAAATAATTTGAAAATTCCTTTGCAAATTTTCTGATTTTTTTTTTCTTCTTTTCCCAGATGACTTTGTTTAGGCCTTCATCCATATTCTCCACCAGGCTGTGGATTTACAAATCAACTTGATTTACCATGATAGTCTAAAAAGCCTATGCATCTGCTCATCTCTTTGTTCTCTGTACCACCTGGTGCTTTATTCAAATAATATATTTATTTAGGTAAGGTGTTCAGCTATTGTTTGCTTGTAGGAAGGATTTAGATAGAAATTATTTTACTGCACAGACTTCAGAATAATGGAATACAATTCACTTCTTTGAGTGTGAAATCACATATAACTCTTTAGAAATTTTGTAATTTCATAAACATAATGGACACATAGATTCCTTGTTACATGTTATAAAGTTTTGTAATCTATTTTTGAAGTATCATGTGAAAAAAAATGGACACAAAAATTAAACATTGTATTTGTTTCTGATAAAGCTACTAGAATTTAGCAATCTTCTAAATATCAGAAAAAGAGTTCAGAGAATTTTAAGTGTATGAAAGCCTGGCGTGCTTGTTGTTTTGGATATATGTATTCTATTTACGTGTAAAATACATTCAGTCAGAAAATTTTAAATTATTGGTTCAGAGCTATGACACTAGTTGAACTACTGAGATTTAATGGGAAAGGATCTGTTTTTCTTAATATTTTAAAGGGAGTGATAGAAAAGTCATTTTTCAGACATGATTTACTTATGTATAGTTTAGATGCAAAGCATGAAAACATCAGAGTCTTACTCCTCTATCTTTGCTGCAGTCAGCTTTTGAAAATGATGATAGTCGATGAGTGCTTTGACTTTGTCAACATTAGTGATGTATAGCCTTGTGTAGTAAACTTGAAAGCTTTTCCAGTTTGCTCATACTGGATTTGACCCTGTGCAAAAGGTTTTTTTTCTTCCTGTGGTATGTTAAGTGTTGTGCAAATGCAGTATTTTCAATAGTGCTCAATTTTTATTTCTGAAATGTTTACTTTATCAGCAATCATTCTTTGTTTTTAGCTACTTTTTAAGACTTTCATTTTCATACAATGTAAAATAACATATATTTAAATCTTATCTATAACATGCAAGATGTATTTAATTATATAAAATAAATTACAAAGTAATGTGAGATTTTCTATAATACTTAAAGAATTTACTTTGTTTTCAGTAATAACAAAATATATATCCATTTAAACATTTTATACATATTTACATAAAGTACAATAATAATATAAACACCTGACTTTCTTCTAGTGAAGACATTGCATATTTATAAAAAGAAAAATAACATTATATGTAATAAATTCTTTTGTAATTTATTATTATATTATATAAAATGTAAGTACATCTTCTGAAATTGATCTTATTAGTAAAATCCCAGTATCATTCAGATTGATGGAGTCAGTTATCTGCATTGCCACAGGACAAAAGCATACTGAGATTCATTTGTTTGATATATAGTATACAATTGTTCTGTTTCCATTGGTGTTTTACTGGAAATAATATAACATTTTTGATACATTTAAAAAAGTCAAGATCAAAATCAAATTCTTGATTTTTTAATTTTTATGCACTTTTTATAGATATATATTTATATATATACATATTTATTTGTGTATGCATATAGATAAATACATATATGTTTATATAAAAATACTTATATGAGTTTTTTTTTCATTATCTGATCTTACCCACTCTGAAGATTATTATAACCCTCACTGACAAGAAAATACAAGGTTCTTAGAATCATAGAAAATAAAAGTCTACAGTTTGTGTTTGGCTTATAGCAAGTACAAAAAATAGGTGCAAGAAAACACAAGAAAATAATCTAATTTATCTTACTTGTTTGACCTGTAGTTCTGTCCTGCTGTGCCCAAATAGTTGTTGAAAATTCTGTATTTCTGATCTTCACCTAGATGTGGGAACTCACCTGGAATCCTTATTTGGGAAAATACTAGAGTAAACAGAACTAGGTACTTAACACATTTTATATTAAGAGAAAAAATAACTCAAAGATATTATTACTTACGAGGCCCAAGTAGAAACCTAATCTTTAAAGGGAAAATGTTGTAAACACTTTATTAAATGGAACCCACACTGGTAGATTATTTTGAGCTTATTTCATTTATGTGGTTACCACATATTAGATCTAGGAATATCCTTATTAAGATATATGGAGGCTGGTTAGCTGACTAAACCAAAACCACACCAAACTCACTGCCATGGAATTGATTTGACTCATAGTGACCCCTCCTTGGGTTTTCAAGACAGTATGTCTACGGAAGTAGATTGCCCAACTTTCCTTCCAAGGAGTGGCTGGTGGGTTTGAACACCAGCCTTCTGGTTAGCAGTCAAATGGTTTAGGTACTACACCACATATTTGCAGTCTACCGTCATCTCGAGCCTTAACTGGAACTGGAGAAATGGCTCTAAAATCACTCATGTGGTTGATGGCAGATTTCCGTTCCTAAATTGAACTGAACCAAGTCTGACCCATAGCAACCCTGTTGTAGAGGGTACAAATGCCCCATATAGTTTCTGAGGCCTTAATTACTCACTGGTTTTTGGCCAGAGGCTTGAGTTCTAGTTATGAAAGCTTCTTTCAGGACTGTTCACAGCATAACAGCTTGCTTTCCCAGAGGGATAGATCAGAGTCTAGAGAGAGAGAGAGAGAGAGAGAGAGAGAAAAGCGAGCAAACATAAGACAGATTCTAAGATGGAAGTCAATGTCTTTTACCACTTGATTCAGGAGATGGCAAACCACCACTTCTTTTACATGCTAGTGGTCAAATAGAACAAACTGGTGCAATTTTTGTGGGCACTATTTGTAAAGCATAGGCAAGAAACAATGGGAGCAATCTTATTATTATTATTTTTTAAATTTTTATTGTGATTTGGGTGAAACTACAGAGCAAATTTGTTTTTCTTACAACAGTCCACATACACTTTGTCTAATGACATTGACTGTAATCTCTCACAATGCAACAGCTCTCCTCCCACTTCCTCCCCATAGTTACTTCTTCCCTGTGTCCTTCCCTTTCATGCACTCCTGCCTCCTGAGCAGTCTCCCTGTGCATACACGGCCCTTCTATTCTCCCATGATTGATCTCTCCAAAGAGTGTATCTACCTAGTGTAAATATTCAGCTCATATACCTGTCTTTTGTTTGGCTGGCAGCCACAGGAGTGGGGTCAATTCCAGATCTGAAGGGTAGCTAAGGGCTATAGTCTCAGGGGTTCCCCCAAGCTCTATCAGACCAGCCAGACTGGTCCCCTTTTTTTATGATTGAGTTTTGTTCCATATTGTTCTCCCACTCTGTCCAAGATCTGCTACATATATCTTCCTATGAGTGGTTGACCATGGTAGCCAGGCACCATCTACCTTTTCTGGTTTCATAGTCATATAGGTTGAGGATTGCATGTTGTATCAGTTGCTTGGGCTAATTGTCTCCATGTGTCTTCGGTTTTCTTCATTATTCTTTGCTCTGGGCAAGGAGAGACCCATCGTTGCACCTACATGACCACTTGCAAGCTTTTAAGATCCCAGTCGCTACTTGCTAAAGTAAGATGTGAGCAATGTTTTTGTGTAGTATGTTTGGCCAATTAACTTTGATGTCCCCTGTTACCATGGTCCTGAGCACACAGGTCCAACTACTTGCTCCCTCTGGGTAACTGGCTGTGGCCAAGAAGTGACTACAAACTTCTCTCTTGTCAGCTCTACTATATATCTAAACATCCTTACAGAACATACAAATACACTTGTAGAAACCTTGTTTGCCAACCCTATACATGGTCGTGGGCACATTCCTCCCTGCATAGACTTACGTAATTATTCAGCCTGTCCACCCATCTGTTCACTCAGGGATCAATATTTCTCATCACTGACAACACAGTATATGTTTAAAAGGGTTCATCTTTGTTTTCTGTACCTCCCATGCCCCTTTCTATGTCTTCCTGTCCCTCAATGCCACTCACATTTGGTACATTGCCTTTCACAATTGCAACAGTCTTGGAGCCTGTCTTTCATTATTCTATTTTCCTTTTATGTTTACTTATTGGAAAGATGATTAAACCCTCAGCTGCTAACAAAAATGTCAGCATTTCAAACCCACCAACCACTCTGCAGCAGAAAGATGTGGAAGTCTCCTCTTATAAAGATCGCAGCCTTGGAAAACCCAGTAGGCAGTTCTACTCTGTCCTGTACAGTTGCTATGAGATGCCATCGATCAATAGCAATGGTTTGGTTTCTGGTTGGTTTTCATACAAAGACAAAATCATTTTCTAGCATAACTGGTAGACAAAATTTTACAGTTTGATAGTATTATAGTATTTTCTTGATTTTAGAAAAGACCAAAACTGCCCACAGGTCATTAACTTTTTATGTCATGCCATATTAACACACAAACACATACACACACCCCTACATACACTATTTTATGTAGCTTTAAAAATTGTGTTAGTTAAACCAGAAAAAAAAAAAAAAAAACCTAAAAGTTATTTTCTGTTGTTCAACTATGCATTGGAAATGCATGTCACTTCATAAAACTAAATTTATAAATAACAATTTACTGAACTTGTATTTACCATTTTTTTACTGTTGTTGTTGTTATTTGCCACCAAGTTGAACCTGACTCATAGCGACCCCTCCTTGTGTTTCCGAGGCAGTATCACTACGGAAGTAGATTGCCCAACCTTCCTTCCGAGGAGTGGCTGGTGGGTTTGTACTGCCAGCTTTCTGGTTAGCAGTCAAGTCACTTAGGCACTATGCTACCAGAGCTTATTATTTAATCGTGGTATGAAACTTCTTCAGAATTACTTTGTTTCATCATTATAGAACTCTATCCTTGGTGGCTCCATGGTCAAAAGATTGGCTGCTGACCAAAAGATTGATAATTTATGTAGCAGTGGCTTCCAGAAGAAAAGACTTAGCAATCTACTCCTGTAAAGATGATTGCCTAGGGAACCCTGTGAGCAGTCCTGCTTTGTCAAATAGTGTTGCTGTGAGTTAGAATCAACTTGATGGCACACAACAACAGTAATTCAAGTTTTAGAATCTCAATCAGTCCAATACATAACCTCAAGCCTGTATAAACACTTTGGCATTTCTGTAATCATATCTTATATTGAATGTCCTTCCAAGCAAATTAATATTTGTTTGAGCCATTACTATGTGCAAGATATTATGCTATAGAGTTAATACAAAGATGTTTAAGATAATGCTTTGCCACAAGAAACTTTGAATCTTGCTTGGGGAGGGAAAGATAAAAAAACATATTCACACATGATTTCATTATTTGATTGAGATAAGATGAATATCACAAAGGAAGTATAAAGAAAGTGCTTTGTGAATTCAAGGAGGATGGTTGTCAAATGGTCTTTAACAGGGAGAAAAATAAAATGTTTATGGAATAAAGTTCCTCTGAGCTAGGTCATAAAGGATGAATAAGGTTTCTGAAGGGGAAAACTAGAATAGAGTATTCCAAGTGGACAGTACAGAATTAGCAAAAGTGGAGAGGTAAAGAATATACCTGAGGAAGGCAAAATTGTTTTCTTTGACTGGAACTTAAAGAGTAGCAGTGAAAAGATAAAGATATTATCAAGGAGTATTCAGAATTATTTTAAATGCTGGTCCAAGGAGTTAATACTTAATTTGGAGTAAAATGGAGATCCATTTTGAACATGGGAGAGATAAGACTAGATTTATTCTTAGATTAATCTAGAAGCATATATCTGAATAGATCATAATAAAACAAGATGGGTGATTCCTTAGCTATAAGACAAGATAGTTAAAAAATTTTAAAAAAATTCTTCCCTATACTTTTAAATATATTGCAGCAAAGGTCTAGCCTAGAATGCTTAAGGTTAGAAAGGAAAGAAGGCCACTTAAGTAGAGACATGTGGAGACACTAAGTGCATGGATAAATATTTTTATAAAAAATTGAAGATAAATACATAAAAACAGTCAAAAGTATGAATGATTGGGACAATCACAGAAATGTGAAGTCAGAAAAGCTGGCTTAGGGAATATAATTGTGAGTTTGATTTTTTCTCAACAAGAGTAGGATTCAGTAGACTCTCCTTTGCACATTTTAACCACAAATAAAAACCTGTCGGTCTGTGTTTTGGGAAAAACTTGGAACTACAGTGAACATCATAATTTTGAATAGAGGGAAAATAGGAATGGAAATGGATAAGATACTTGTGTGAAAGTGTGTTTAGAGTAAAGAACCAGCCTCTAGATTGTGAGGATAGAGAAAATCAATGAGACCCACCAAAGAGTAAGATGCAGGTTTCAGAAAATGTGTACTTTGTGATATATCCTAAGAGCCAAATCATTTGAAGGAGAGATCATTAGCAATTTGAGATGCTATAGAGAATTTTAGAAGGTGAATATATTTCAAAAAAAGAAAGGACACCTAGTAGAATTATTAGAAAGTAGATGGAAAGAAGAGATGGAAAACGAAGACAGAGTATATGGATTTAAAGAATGAATGACTATTAAGCAAAGGGAAACCTTAGAAAAATACTACTTTTTGAGAAATGTAGGTGAAAATAAAATAGTATGTCATAGTATAGGAACAAAGAATTGAGATTAATTTTGGTGTCACAACCAGTGCAAGTGTTGGAGAAGACTGGACATTGTTGAAAATATTCCCAATTTGGGGTACTGTTGCATGAGGTTGAAACTATGATCTTAACAAGTAATACACTCAAATATTATTTCTCTGTCACTTTTATCTTAATGACAGAATAAGTATTTCCCCAACTGAATTCTCATTTAAGTCAGAGAAAAAAATAATTCTTATCCTGATACATTGTTTAAAATGTTAAATTTTAAACACTCAGATTCAAATTTATATTTTCATCTCCACAAAATCTTTCCAGCCAAGATTCCATAGTCTTTCTTACCTTGTCTTGATTTTAAAAAGTTTCATAATTGCATGTCTACCTAAAATCTAAAGGAATATAATAGAGATATTATTAAAAGTAATTCTTAATATTCAACATAATACTATTGTGTTTAAGATTCAAAGTTGTTTCCATTACTGAGAGGAAAAGAATAGCAAGCTTATTTAAATTGAGGCTTTTCTTTTGTTACTATTACCCAAGTTAAATGTGGTTGAATGGTAGAGTACTGACATTAGAATCAGAAAAAAAATACGCTTTAGCATGGGGAATCATAGAATCAAGAAAAGCCTCTCAATAATTCTGCTTAATGTTTGGCTAAGGCATATTCCCAGACTATCCATATTTGATTATATAACTGATTTCTCAGACTCTCATCACTTTTTGGAATCCTTGGCAACTCTCTAGTGGGATAGTAATAAATATTTTCACCCAAAAAGAACATGTAAATGTTCTAAAGATAGTTAATTCAGTGTTTGTGGGTAGGTGTGTGTGTGTGCATGTTATTATAAAATATAAATAGAATGAATATAAAAAATAAAGATATAAAGAAAACACAGCTTATTGGAAGTACATGGACTTTGATATCAGAAATCATGGGTTCATACTAAGGTTTGACATTTATCTTTGTGTAACTTAGGAGCTCTGGTAGCCTAGTGCCTAAGGCACTTGACTGCTAACCAAAAGACTGGCGGTTCAAACCCACCAACCACTCCTCGGAAGGAAGTTTGGGCAATCTACTTTCATAATTATGCTGCCTCGAAAATCAAAGGAGGGGTCGCTATGCATCGGGTCTGACTCCACGGCACATAACAACAACAACAACAAAACTTAGGTGAAAATAAGTGATCACTCTGAATCCTGGTTTCAGCCTATAAAATGAGGATAATAATACGGTTGCCTCTTAAGGCTATTGGAAGTATCAAATAAAACCATGGATAATTTGAAGTTGCTTGGGGGACTTTTTTTTAGTATTGTTAATGAAGACTGGCCTTTCAGTACATGCTGTTTGTGCCATCTTTTATGGCAAGAACTGTTGACAAATTATGTTTGGTAATGTTATTTAAAAATCAGTCCTATCTTTTCATTAAGATATGCTGATTGATGTAACAAATAACTCCAAAATTTCAATAACTTAATACAATGACGTTCATTTCTTGCTCACATCACAATCTGATAAAATTTGTGAAACTCTCCTTCAAGCAGTAATTCAGGAACCGAGAATGTGTGCATCTTTTGGTTCAGTGATCTTGTGGCTTTAAGGTCATCATATCTTTTGTCGTCTTCAGCCAGGAGATTAAATGAAAAGAGTATCAGAAAGCTACATTGGATACTTAACTGCCTGGGCTTAGAAGTGCAAACACAATTTCACTGTCCAGAACTGGTCATACGGCCTCCTTTACATATGATAGTGCTAGAAAATGTAATTTCTGGTTAAAATGTAGTTATGGGTGGGAGGACAAAACTTAGGTGGGTACTTGTGGTAGTCAAGATTGTATGTCAACTTGGTTGGGCTATGGTTTTGAGTGCTTGGGCAGCTGATGTAGTTATTCCCCATGATGAGATTGTAATCTTTGGCATGGTGCAATCTGCTGTGAGCAGCTAAGTGGCTGCCTTTGGGATGTAAATGTTTCCAGAATATAAGGAGAAGTTTTAAGAAAAATATCTAGCTTTTAGCATATCTGGATGCTGCATTTGGCTGAGCCTTCATCTCAGTGGTCTGCCATGTTGCCTGCCAATTTTGGGATTGTTCCTGGACTTGAGTTAGTAGCCTGCAGTGTTGCTTGCTCATCTTGGAACTGTGTCATTTTACCTGTTGATCTTGGATTCCCAGCCTCAGCAGCTAGCAGCTTCATGAGTTAGAAAAAGCGTCCAGCTCTAGTGGGCCTGGAACAGGAGGCAGAGCTGAAGCCCAAGGTCAATGGGCCTTCACCCTACGTCTAGAGCTGCCACTCTGAATTTGGACTTCTAGCTTCCTTAACTGTAAGAGAGTAAATTCCTGTTTTTAAAAGCCATCCATTCATGGTATTTCTGTTATAGCAGCACTAGAGTACAAAATGGTACTGTATGGACATTTGAGATTGTCTGGGACTTTCCAGGTTTTAACATTTAAATCACTGCATCTTGGGAAACATTTCAGCCTTGAGCACACCAGCATAACTGCCTAAGGCATTTGACTGCTAACCAGAAGGCTGGAGGTTCAAACCTACCAGCCACTCCTCAATAGGAAGGTTGGGCAATCTACTTCTGTAGTAGTACCACCTTGCAAACCCAAAGAGGGGTCACTATGAGTCAGATTTGACTCGATGGCATTGAGTTAGTAACATTATGATAAATGGAGGAAATATTGAAATTGTCAAGGATTTCATTTTACTTGGATCCACAATGAAAATCTGTGGAAGTGACAGTTGAGAAATTGAATGACGTATTGAGTTGGGCTAATCTGCTGCAAAAGACATCTTTAAGGTTTTAAAAAGCAAACATGTCATTTTGAAGAAAAAAGTGTAGCCATGGTATTTTCAGTCACCATGAGGTACATTACATGCATACATAAAATGGGCAATGAATAAAGAAGGCCAAAGAAGAATTGATACCTTGAATTATGGTATTGGCAAAGAATACAGAATATACCATGCACTGCTAGAATGAAGAAATCTGTCTTGGAAGAAATACAGTCAGAATGCTCCATAGAAGCTGGGATGGCAGGACTTGATTTCATATACTCTTGACATGTTATCAGGAGGAATCACTCCCTGGAGTAGGACATCATCTTTGGTAATGTAGAGCCTTAGCAAAAAAGAAGATGGCCCTAAAAGAGAAGGGTTGCCACAATGGCTTCAATAATGAGCTTAGGTATAGCAAGGATTGTGAGGCTGGCAAAGGACCAGCAGTATTTTATTCTCTTGTACATAGGGTCACTGTGAGTCAGCAACAACACATCTTTATGGAAGGAGACTGCCTCATCTTTCTTCCACGGAGTGGCTGGTGGGTTTGAACTACCAACCTTTGGGTTAGCAGCCCAATGCCTTAACCACTACACCATCAGAGTTCCTTCAGCTTCTGACAAAGAGAACAAAATAATGTAAACATCAGGGTGTAATAGATGTCACTGTACTGAAAAAGAAGGGAGTGAACTTACATGAGAACATTGGAAACATCCTCATAGCAATACTGTCTTCTAATCTACATTCCAGGTACCCACATAAAAATCTTCTGAGTATTTGGTCTTTATCATATAGCTTGCCTAGATTATTGGAGTTTATACTTGTAGCTTCAATACATTTTCTACTTGTAACTTTAGGACCTAGTATGACTATAGAATATCCTTAATTTATGAAGGAGCAAAACTGGGTTACTGGTCCTCCTAGGTTTCTCTTAGTTTCTTTTTAGCTGCTACCATGTTTGTCCCCCAACTCAAACAACTCCATGCACATCAAATCAGATTTTTGAAAGTAGATCATGAGCCTTTTCTTTTTAGTCTGTGCTACTCTAGGTTCCACTGAAATCCACTCAGCATTATAGTTGATGGACGGATGGTATTTGTGTTTGAGGTGCATTAGCTAGGAATCCAACCCACATCTCATGCATACCAAGCCAAACCAAACTCACATCCACAGAGTCGATTCCAACTCATAGTGACCACCATTGGGTTTCTGAGGTGCCAAATCTTTACGAAAGTAGATTGTCCAGTCTTCCTTCCATGGAGTGGCTGGTGAGTTTGAACAACCAACCTTCTGAGTAGCAGGCTAATGCCTTAGGCACTGTGCCACCAGTGCTCCTTGGTCTTCTGCATTGTTGTTGTTGTTATGTACCGTCAAGTCAGACCTGACTCTAGCGACCCCTCCTTGGGTTTCCGAGGCAGTATTACTACAGAAGTAGATTGCCCCATCTTCCTTCTGAGGAGTGTCTGGTGGGTTTGAACCTCCAGCCTTCTGGTTAGCAGTCAAGTGCCTTAGGCACTACGCTACCAGAGCTCCTGGTCTTCTGCAGGGGAGGTGAAAATTCTACCAGTGAACCACCACTGGCCTCTTAATTAACTCAGTGTTTTTATTTAAAAGCAAAGGTTATAATTCTCTTCCAACAAATAATTGTTTCAGGATTGTTAGTTGTTTAATCTTCAAGTTCTACAAGTCAATTACTTTCACATGTCATGTCTTAGGACTGAAAACCACCTTCATTCTCTATTACACTATTGAGTTTGCATGCAGTGCTATTATTACTCTTGCTGCACAGCACTGAAATTATTCTAATTTGCTTTTGTCTTACTGGTCTGGAGTTCCATTAAGGCACTGCCCATGTCTTCCTCATCAATAATAGATCAGTTTATGTCTATTATATGTACCACATAATAGAAATTCAATACATTTTTGTAAGAAAAGAAAAGAAATACACAAATGCAAGAATTTATTTCATCGAGCATTGTCTTGGGGAGCCTTGGTGGCCCAGTAGTTGAGCACTCATCTGCAAACCTCAAGGATGCTTGTTTGAACACACCTCCTGCTCCTCAGGCAAAAGATGAGGCAGTTTGCTTCCATGATTTACAGCCTTGGAAACCCTGTGTGCAGTTCTACTCATTCCTATAGGGTTGTTATGAGTCAGAATCACCTCAATGGCAGTGGGTTGGGTTTCTTTGTATCAGGTTTATGTGGGAGAAAGATGCAGCAGTCTGCTTTTGTAGAGATTTACAGCCTTGGAAACTCTGTAGGGCAGTTCTGCTTTGTCGTATAAGGTAGCTATGAGTCTGATTTGACTTGATGGCAATGGGTTTGGGTTTGAATATTGTCTTAAGGATCCTTGGTGGTGCAGTGGCTTGGCTGGTAATCAAAAGTTGGAGGTCCAAACCCACATGTGGCTCCTGGGAAGAAAAAAACAGGAAATTTGCTACAGTAGAGTACAACCTAGAAATCCTATGGTGCATTTTATTCTGTCCTATAAATTCCCTATGAGTTGAAATTACTTGATGGCACTTAACAATAACAGCAGCAACAGTATTGTCTTCAGCTTAAATGTAGTGCATTCATTAAGATTGCTGAAGTGTTCTTATTTTCTTAAACTATTTCTTATTTTATTATATTTTACAGAAGTGATCTGAATCCTGAATTTCTTAAAACATTTATTATCTGAGTCACCTTAGTAGTTATGCTTTTAATTTCTTATGTATTGGATAAAGGTTTTACTTTATATAAAAATTGCAAAGGAAATTCAAATGTTGAGATTTCAGAATAATTCATTGCAGGAGCAAAGTATTTCTACTAAAAAAGACTTGTGTGTTAAGTGCTACTAACATGCAAAAGGATTAAAGAAGTGCTCAATTTTAAAATGTATTCCGATCAGATTCTAGGGAGGGAGACATGCCAAAACCTCTTAGGATTTTACTTAGGTGTTATTGTTGTTTCATTGGCCCCTTTTCAGCTGAGAAATCTTCCCTACCATTTGTTCTTATTTCCTCAGTAGGATTTGGTTGTGGGGTATTTTTTTCCTTTAATATGTCTTCTATCTTTTCAAACATGATTTTTATTTGAGATATCTGAAGCAATTTTTCTCTTTCCTCTTTTCCTGAAACAGGGCTGTATAGATTGCACCGATTTTATGTTTTTTTCACCTGCCCTATCTGTTTTCCCAGTAGGTTTATTACTAGTTGTATAGATTGGGTTCCTTGTTTTATGAGTTTAAAGGATAAAGTTTGTAGCCTCTCTCCCTTTACTTGAACTGGACTATTTTAGAAAATTCAAACCACCATTTTATTCAACCCAAGAATTGGAGACACCCATTACTATTTAGAACAGTAACTGTTATAGCATAATATATATATATATATATATATATTCAGGGTGGTAGTGTTTGTGTGGATTAATATTTTAACATGGAATAAAAGCCTGTCCCTTTTAAATACATACATACATATATATATATGTGTGTGTGTATGTAAAATTAAAAAAATAAATTAAAACAAGTCCATGAGAGACAAAATATGACCTTGCTTATATCCCTTCTGAATTTAGAGACCATCTAAATAATAGATTTGACACATTGAACACCAATGACCAAAATCCAGAGGAATTGTGGGATGACATCAAGATCATCATCCATTGCACATTGAACATCATCCATGTGCACGTCGAATTCTGGATGTAAGATACAGACAAAACCAAACCAAAAACCAAACCCATTGCCATCAAGTAGGATCCGATCCATAGCAACCCCTCCTTGGGTTTCCAAGGCAGTATCACTGCAGAAGTAGATTGCCCAACCTTCTTTCCAAGGAGTGGCTGGTGGATTTGAACTGCCAGCCCTCTGGTTAGCAGTCAAATGCCTTAGGCACTACACCAAGATATAGATGACAGATGCTAACACCAACCAGTATATCCACAATACTGCATTACCATTAACACCAAACACCAGGCTACACATAAACATCTGGGAGGATCAGAAGGGAGTCAGTGAATAGGAGTGTACTCTAGACCAAGGATAGATTCAGTGGAGTCTAATTTTGCACAGATACCAGTGATAAAAAATACCTGCAATCCTTACAGAAACAATGGAAGACAGATAGATAGTAATCCCTCACAGATAGGCAGACACTGTGGGAGAAAGATCCAATGGATCTACTGACTTGGGGGACACCAGACTCAATTGGCACAACAAAATATGTAAAACTATTGTTCCTCATCCTGCATTGGTGAGTAGCAACTGGGTTCTTAAAAGCTTTCAAGCAGCCACCTAAGATGCAGCTAATGGTCTTCTCTCATCAGAAGTGAAGAAGAGTGCAAAAAAAAAGGGCATTTGGAAGCGATCAATGCTAGGACGTGATGGCCTTTGAGACCAGAAGAACTAGATGGTGCCCAGCTACCAATGCCCACCACTCAGGAAAGGATCAAATCTGGAGATCTTGGATAGAGTGGGAAGAAAAACGTGGAATAAAATCCCAAAACTCAATAATAACCAGAATTACTGGTGAGACCCCCAATACTATGGCCCTGCAATACATTCTGGGCCTTGAATAAAACTCAGTCCCAGGGGCAGGCTCTCAGCCCAATAGTAAACAATAGTGTACATGCAGAGCACTCAACCCAGAGTGATGCACCCACATACTCTACGGCAATGTATCCCTTGGAGCAATCAACCATGGAGCACCAGTGGGGCGACATTTGCAGAGAGAAAATGCAGGACACACAGGAGTGCATATCTATGAGGGGTATGGTGGGGAAGATTACTGGGCAGGGAGGGGAGGAGACTGGGTTAGGTCTGGGGATGGTAAATGGGGAGTGAAACTAAATGTACACATAGTGTTGAATGTAAAACAAACTCTGCTTTGTAAACTTGCACCTAAAGCACACACACACACACACACAATTAATTAAAAAACATCATCCATGAAGAAAGCAAAAGGTCATTAAAAAGATATGAAAGGAAGAACAGACCAAAATGCATGGCAGAGGAAACTCTGAAACTTGACAATATAAAAGAGCTGAATAGAAGATTTCAAAGAGCAGCTTGAGAAGACAAAGTCAATTATTATAATGAAATGTGCAAAGGCCTGGAGTTAGAAAACCAAAAGGGAAGAACACTCTTGGCATTTCTGAAGCTGAAAGAACTGAAGAAAAAATTTAAGCCTCGAGTTGCAATACTGAAAGACTCTATGCGCAAAATATTGAATGATGTAGGAAATATCAAAAGAAGATGGAAGGAATACACAGAGTCACTGTATCAAAAAGAATTGTTCAATCATCATCCGTTTCAGGAGGTGACATATGGTCAAGAACCAATGGTATTGAAGGAAAAGGTCAAAGCTGCACTGAAAGAATTGGTAAAAAACAAGTTCCCAGCAATCGACAGAATAGCCATTGGAATGTTTCAACAAACGGATGCCACACTGGAGGCACTCACTGGTCTATGCCAAGAAATTCTGAAAACAGCTATTTGGCTAACTGACTGGAAAAGATCCATATTTATACCCATTCCAAAGAAAGGTGATCCCACAGAATATGGAAATTATTGAAATATCATTAATATCACACACAGATAAAATTGTGCTGAAGATAATTCAAAAACGGTTGCAGTATAATGACAGAGAATTTCCAAAAATGCAAGCTGGATTCAGAAGAGGATGTGGAATGAGGGATATCATTGTTGATGTCAGATGGATCGTGGCTGAAAGCAAAGAATACCAGAAAGATGTTTGTTTGTGTTTTATTGACTAAGCAAAAACATTCAATTTGTGGATCATAACAAATTATGGATAACATTGAGAAGAATGGGAATTCCCTAACACTTGATTTTGCTCATCAGGAACTTGAACATAAACCAGGAGGCTGTCGTTTGAACACAACAAGGGGATATTGCATGGTTTAAAATCAGGAAGGGAGTGTGTCAGAGTGGTATACTTTCACCATACTTATTCAATCTGTATGCTGAGGAAATAATCTGAGAAGCAGGGCTATATGAAGAGGAGCATGGCATCAGAATTGATACGCAGACAACACAACTTGCTTGCTGAAAGTAAGGATGGGTTGAAGCACTTACTGATAAAGATTAAAGACTACAGTCTGCAGTATGGATCACACCTCACCATAAAGAAAACAAAAGTCCTCACAACTAGACCAATAAGCAGCATCATAATAAATGGAGAAAAAGTTGAAGTTGTCCAAGATTTCATATTATTTGGTTCCTCAATCAAACCAGTGGAAGCAGCAGTCAAGACATCAGACATGTTGCACTGGGCAAGTCTGCTGCAAAGACCTCTTTCAAGTGCTGAAGAGCAGAATTGTCTCCTTGAAGACTAAGGTGTGCACCCAAACCATGGTATTTTCAATCACCTCTTAGGCATATGAGAGCTGGACAATAAATAAGAAAGATCGAAGGAGAGTTGATGCTTTTGAGTTGTGGTGCTGGCAAAGAATACTGAAAGTACCATGGGCTGCCAAAAGAATGAACAAGTCTGTCCTGGAAGAATGCAGCCAGAATGCTCATTGGAAGCAAGAATGACCAGATTTAGTCTAACTTACTTTGGTCATAGGAGTTCTGGTAGTATAGTGCCTAAGACACTTGACTGCTAACCAGAAGGCTGGCGGTTCAAACACACCGGCCAGTCCTTGGAAGGAAGATGGGGCAATCTATTTCTGTAGTGATACTGCCTCGGAAACCCAAGGAGGGGTCACTATGAGTCAGGTCAAACTCAACGGCACATAACAACAACAACAACACATGCACACTATATATATTATATATATAGTAAATACATATTTATACATATATATATATATATTTAATGCTCTTTTAGTTACCCATTATTATCACTTTTTTTTCCTGATGTTCTTTTAGTATTACCTAAAATGGTTTTATATTCACTATATTTTGTTACATCTATTTCTTATGTATTTAAGAATATATTTCTCTCCATTACAGATAATTGATTACTCATATTAATAAAAGTTTGCATTTTACTCTTCTAGTCATTGGTACATGTGAAGTAGGATTTCTAGAACTTTTCAAAATTAAGAAATTAATTTGTCTTTCTCATTTTATGGAGAGAGAATATGAAGGTAACAAATAGATATTCATTCTCACAATCTAGTGGCACTTTTAAGGAGCTCTAGTAGCACAGTCCCTAAGGCATTTCACTGCTAACCAGAACGTTGGTGGTTCAAACCCACCAGTTGCTCTGTGGAAGGAAGACTGGACAATCTACTTCCATAAGGATTTACCACCTTGGAAACCCAGTGAGAGTCACTATGAGTCGGAATGGACTTGATAGCAATACATTTAGGCATTTTTAAGTGTTAATTCAAAATGCATAATTGGAGTATTCCCTATTGCCAAAATGAGTGAGACCTATTTTTATCTTCAATATATGGGCCACAAATAACTTATAATTTTATGATTGAAAAGGACAACTGTAAAAATAACAATAGCTCCCATTTAAGGGCAAGCATTATGAACCCAACACTGGAATATGCATTCTCTCATCTCATCTTAAGTTAGATTCTTTGAAGTTTGTCTTATAACTTTTCCAGTTTTATAAACAGGAAAGGGAAGCTGAGAAAATTTAAGCTCAGGATTATAGGATTATTCAATCTAAGAGTCAGGGTTCAAAATTCGTCTGAGTCAGGGTGCTAGATTTGTCTGATTCCAGAACTTGCCCCATTAACAGTTATCTTTTATTGTCTACCTAATGATTATTAGTAAATTCCAAAAACATCTAATTGAGCACAAGGATAATTAAGCATAGAACGAACATAATTTGCAAATATTCCACATTCCTGTTTGATGGAAGATCATTTATATCATGCTTGTTGTTGTTGTTGTTGTGTGCTCTCGAGGCAGACCCAACTCATAGTGACCCCTCCTTGGGTTTCCAAGTCAGTATCACTATGGAAGTAGATTGCCCAACCTTCCTTCTGAGGAATGGCTAGTGGGTTTGAACCACCGGCCTTCTGGTTAGTAGTCAAGTGCCTTAGGCACTATGCTACCAGAGCTCCCATGTCATGCTATTATCACATCATAAAATGAGTTATTAAAAAAAATTGCACTATTTACCATTCCTCATTCAGTTCATCTTTTTTAAAATATAGAAATTCAGTGATCTGTAAAACCAGCAGTGATTTTTGTCCAAAGGAAACAAGAATCTTTCACGTTCTCCCTGAGTCAGTTAAAATTATAGTTAGCTTATGTTATTTGGAATATAAGTTCTAACCTGTTCTTAACGTTCTTATCAGGTTATCTGAGGCCCTGTGGAAGCAGTATAGTAAAGAATCTTGTTGATTCAGATCTCAAAATCATGGAAAACTTGAACATATACCTTATTTAAACACGGTTTATTTCAAGCTCAAAGATATATTTTTTGCTCTAGAGTCACTTTTCATTTTCCAGGGGTAAATTTTAGAAAATATTATTCGTATTTAACAAAATGTATTTGACTCTAATAGATATGACATTAACCTAACACCTTGAGCTTATTAGTTTGGGCCAAATATTTATTATAATTATTGCCAATCAATATTTGTGAGCACTGGATGATGAAATTAATAAGTTTTTGCAGGGCTTAGAGTTTATAAAACATTGTTAGATAGGCCAGCTCACCTGGTTCTCAAAGCACTTCTGTGCAATAAGCATTGTATGTATTTTTATACCCAAGTTGGCTGAAATGATGAGTGATGGAGTTATTATTAAATGAAGTTTTCATGAAACACAGTATTTCTAGTGTTCCATGAGTAGAATTGAGCTTTTGGTTCATTGATATATCTGTTATATTAATGAGTGAGAAAAATTAGGCCCCTAAAATTGAAGTGACTTACTCAGAGATACAAAGGTTTTTCTGGCTTCCAGACTTTGTCTACCTTCTTTTTACCTTGCTAACCAAAAAAGAAAAAAAAAAAAAAAATCACTACTGTTGAGTCAGATCTGACTCATAGCGACCCCTCCTGGGGTTTCCAATCATCTTTCTGAGGAGTGGCTGTTGGGTTTGAACTGCCAGCCTTCTGGTTAGCAGTCAGATGCCTTAGGCACTATGCCACCAAAGCTCCCATTTTGCTAATATGTTATTCAAAGGTAATTCACTTCATGATTCAGGTTCAGAGAAGACTCCTGGGGATATTTTTGGTTTACAGTTTAAAGATAATCACAGGATAATAGCTTCAGAGTTACCTCCAACCCTCATGGCTCCAGAAAATGTGGATTCCATGAGAACTTGAAATTGTGTCCTACATTTTGCCTCTTTGCTGTTCTTGTTAACTGCCATTGAGTCTGCTCTGACTCATAGGGATCCTACGTACAACAAAATGAAATATCTGGTCCTCCTCCATCCTAACAAGTGTTCCTATGACTTGAGTCCATCTTTGCAGCCACTGTGTCCATCCATCTCATTGATGGTCTTCCCCTTTTTCAGTGACCCTCCACTTTGCCAAGCATGATATCCTTCTCCAGGGATTGGTCCCTTCTGACAACATGACCAAATAGGTAAGATGAAGTCTGGCCATTCTCATGACCAAGGAACATATCAGCTGCACTTCTTCCAGGACAGTTTTGTTAGTTCTTCTGGCAGCCCATGGTATTTTCAGTATTCTTAGCCAACACTGCAATTCAAAAGCATCAACTCTTCTTCGATCTTCCTTATTCATTTCCCCTTTTAAATCAGGATTATTCTACAGAATCTTTGATCAGAATGTTCAGTAATGATAGCAAAAACCAAAAACCAAACCTACTGCTATTGAGTTAATTCCAACTCCTAGTAGACCTGTAGGAAAGAGTAGGACTGACCCTGTAGGGTTTCCAAGGTTGTAAATCTTTACTGACGCAGACTGCCTCATCTTCCTCCCGTGGAGTGCCTGTTGGGTTTGAACCACTGGCCTTTTGGTCAGCAGCCAGATACTTTAAATGTAGCACCAGAAGAACTTCTCCAATCTTCTAGTCTTATACCAAAGGGGCAATTGTTCATGGAAGCAGTTCGATAAACATTTCGTTTTCTCCTCCTGTTCCTAACTCTCCTTCTTCCTCTGTTTCTGTAGGAGAATAGACACCAATTGTCGTACCTTACAAGGACATTTTCAAGCTTTTAAGACTCCATGCATTATGCAATGAACTATGGAAGCACTAAAAACAGCAGAAATACTAAACATGATATTAAGCCAATTAACTGGAATGGTCCATGAAACCATGACCCTAAGCCTCCAATCCTAGGAACCAAATCCCAGGCGACATTTGGTTGTTCATAAGTAGCATCAGTAGTTACTCTTGTTTTGTTTTGATTATTGTAAATATAACTGTATATCCCACAACTTATGCCAATTCAACTTTTTACAGGTGTAATTTATTGACAGGAATTACATTAAGTGGCTGTCCAATATAATCAATGAGATTTTTCATCACCATAAACCAAAACTCAGTGCTCCATAAGCAATAACCTCCTCCTTTTTTTCCCTCTCTTTTATCCTTGGTAACAACTAATAAACTTTGTTCTGTATAAATTGGTCTCTTCTTCCCTTTTTCTATAAGTGAGATTTTATAATATTGGTCCTTTTTTGATTGGCTTATTTCACTCATACATAATGTCTTCAAACTCTATCCATATTGTAGCAAATATCAAGACTTCATTTCTCTTGATTGTCTTCTTTCTGAGTAGTATTCCATGATATGTATACACTACATTTTGTTTAACCATTCATCCATTGATAAGCGTTTAAGTTGCTTCTATCTTTGGCTGTTGTGAATAGTAGTGCAAAGAACACTGCTGTATAAGTATCTGTTTGTGTCTCTGCTTTCAATTATTTTGAGCATATTCCTAAGAGTGGAATTTATGCATTATATGGTGGCTCAGTAATTAAAGAATTGGGCTGATAACCCAAGGTCAGTGGCTCCAACCCACCAGCCACTGTCTGGGAAAATGATGAGGCTGTCTGCTTCCATAAAGATTTACAGCCTTGGAAACTCTATGGGGGCAGTTCCACTCCATCCTATAGGGTCACTATGAGCTGGAATTGACTAGATACCAGTGGGTTTGGGTTTTTTGGTATGGTAATTGTACTTTAAGTTTTTTTAAGGAACTGCTGTACTGTTTTCCACAACAACTCTACTATATTGCATTCCCACTGGCAATGAACTAGGGTTCCAATTTCCTCACATTCTCATGAGACGTTGTTCTTTTCAGGTTTTTTGTTTGTTTAGACTTAGCCACTTGGTGGGAGCAAAATGATATTTCACTGTGGTTTTCATACATACAAAAAGTTTAAGTGTGAGCCAGTTGCTAAATAAAATGTAGAATGATTAATATTTTATTTGTAAAACATAGAATATTTTGTAAATGTGTTTTGTTGCAAATAATTGAATAATTTTCAACTTTATTCAGCTATATATCCAATAACTCTGAATAAAGCTTATTTTCAATTATTTTATTTGCTATCTCACCTAATAATTTATGAAACACTGAGATTAATCCTCCTTATAACTTTGTATTTTGTCCAAATTATGGTAATTCTTCTTTATATATGTACTACCAATCCTCATGATTTATTACAGGAAATTGAATGTTAAGAGAAATTGAAAACAAAATGCATAAATGAAGCATATCTTCAATGTGTACCCCAAAAAGGCAATGCACCACAAATTGCAACAGTTCTTGAAAACATTCTTAATTGAATAGAGTAGTTGCCTAAGGGGAGTCAAGCAACAATTCCTTATTGTCAGAGCTGGCAACAGGTTTTCATAAGCATTATTATTTTATATTTGGTTGAAAACATGCTAGGAATACAACTACATATTAGTCTGCTCTCTAGAAAATAGATACTTGGTTTGATTTTAAATACTGTAGTGTGGTCATGATGTAATAAACTTTGAATAAGCTACCATGATAGACTAATGAAAATGGGCATCTATTTTTGTGGTATGTCTTTGTCTTATTGCATCTTTCTCTGCATAGTATTCTTGATGTTTCTGCGTATAATGCTTTATGGTACTATTTCTCAGTGTTTTTTAGAAGTCTCTAGGAACATAGATGACATAACAGAAAACTTCATTTGAATAATTTTTATAGTACTATCAATATATAGCAATCTACTTCTGTAGTGATATTGCCTCAAAAACCCAAGGAGGGGTCACTATAAGTCCAATCTGACTCCACTGCAGTGAGTTGGTTTTTTTTTTTTTTTGGTTTTATCAATATATAATTAATTACTTTTTATTAAACATGCCTTACCCTTTACCTGTGCTCTTTTTATACTGCATAGCATATTTTATTTTATACTTTTTCTGAATTAAAAAGTGAGTCCAACTATTCTTTATAAAGCTTGGTCTGAAAATTAGAACATTGTCAGAATAATAAAATCCAGTATTTTCAGGTAACTTATCTTATGCCACACGTTATATAGAGAGCTTTCCATAAAATTTATTTAATCTTCTCATCAACATTTTGAGATAGGTGTATTATAGACAGCAAAACAATGAAGTCAGTGATATGGCCCATTGGTTGCACAACATGTTAGTGGCATATCTCTTTTGCATACAAATCTATGGATATATTTGTTCAAATCAGTCTTAAACTTACATAAATCTATGTCATCAAAGTAACTCCCTACAATTTTATTTAAAATTATGTATAAACATAAATAGATAGATAGGTAGATCGGCAGATAGATAGATAGATAGATAGATAGAATGTGTGTGTAATGCTTTTAGCATTTTTTTCTTTTAAATCATATTTTAGTATTTTGTACTAATGTCTTGGTATTAATTGAAGTCACATACTGCTTCACTTATATGAACAAGTTGATTACTTACTGATTTTTTTAATTGTGAGCCAGTTGCTAAATGACACATAGAGTGATGCTTATTTTATTAAAAATATTAAAATATTTTGAAAATGGTTTGATGCAAATAATTGCATATTTTTCAATCTTATTCAGAAACATTTCCAATAAAGTTGAGTAAAACCTGTTTCCAGTTATTTTCTTCAGTATTTATCTCATAGATTAGGAAACATCACAGTTAATCTTCTTTGTAATTTTATTTAAATAGTAGAAAGATTTAAAGGAGACAGAGTGGAAGAAAACAAATACACTTTAAATTCATAGTTTATGAAAGGTACTGGGTTCATTCTTTACATCAACTCCCATCTAATCCTAGCAAGATAGTACTGTTCCCAATTTACACATGAAGATCCTAGATCTCAGAGAGGTTAAATACATTGTCACACTACACAAGTGATGTGATAAGGGCTGGATTAAAACTCAGTGCAGAACTCTAATAGCTTTGTTCTTTATAGTGGACCAACCATGTGTAGCTGTGACCTTCTCTCTAAGCTGCTTCTCTCATAATAGTGAGGGAATCAATAACGACCAATAAATATTTAACAGGTGTCAGATTTAAGGCAGCTCTTTTTGTTAGTCTGTATCATTTAATACTCACAGTAACCATGCAATATAGACATTTTTTTCACTTTACAAGTAAGCAAACTTGATAAGAAAATTTCTGTAATTTGTCTGTAATCTTAGAGCTACTTAATCAGTGACTGAAAACTTCAAGTCCAAATTTATCTGATTTGAAAATATCTTAGCATTTCAGTTCTGGGCTCCACTTTTAATGCAGATAAAAGCAAATTAATTTTAGTAAATGCACAGATTAGAATATAAATCTGATAATATTTCAGTATCAGTGTACACAAGGCTGGTATATTTAGCTATGTAAGAACAAAGAATCCCATCTGCCTATTAGACAGGAGTGAATTTTCAGTGTAAAAACTCATGAAATCATGAAACAAGGAAGAATAATCCTCCCATCTTAATTTCCACTCCAAGACTGTCATAAATTTGGCATCTCAAATTGTAAGAATTATTTCAAAAGTATTATCCACATCCCTAGAATATGTATGGCTTCTTAATTGGATATTCAAATTTATTCATATAAAGTTTTACTGACAGCTATTTAAATGTGTTTTAATACCTTTTATAGCATTTATTTTTTTCCCCACATACAGAGTTTAGATCCAAATATGACTGCTTACCTGTCCTTATTATTAAGTAGACTTATGTTCTGGAATTCTGTATCTGTTTGAAAAATAGAGATCATTTAAAACTGTTTTCTTTTATTATGATATCAAAAATTCTTCTTTTGTTTTCTTGGTTCTGACTTAATTTGGTGTTGAAAATATGTCAGTTAATTGTTGTTCTGTGCATACAGTTCTGGTAAACCAATCACAACTTAGATATTATCCATTCATTCACCACATTATTCATCATGGTTCTGCCTGGCATTTCACCAATCCAAATAAAACATTAAATGTAACTAAAACACTGACTTTGCTCTGGTTTGGCAGCAATTACTTTCATGTGATGAGACACATGGATCTTTCTTCAGGCTCTTTCTCTTAGATGGATGTTAGTTTGAGGTTAATTCAATGTTAGATGTTAATTATTCTTTGCCTTAGTTTAGTTTACTTTGCTAAATTTCACAAAGCAAGGAAAGAACTATCTTAGATCTTGAAAAGAATAGGTTTCAGAAGCAGTCACAGACCATTCATGTAGTCAATCTGTCAGTTAATGTACTGGAGGAAGGGTTCCTCACCATCATGGTCTTGAAATAGAGTACCCATTCAATGCTAAAATGTTGGTTGGTTTTTATCTTCAGGATTGCAATTCTTATTCATTTCAGATCTCATGCTTTAGATCTATTCTCCATCTGCTCATCCCCTTCAAACTCTTAGTATCAAGCGGTCTGGAAACGTTATATTGCAGTCAAATTGGACCCTCACCTTAAATTAAAGGATACTTATTCTCAGTCAACCCTTTCAACAAGGACATTTCTCCTATTTCTTCACTGTGAGAATCTTACACAGGTGATAGTCTTGGCATCCTCATAGGACTTCATCACTCTGTTCACATTCTTCCATCTAACTTCAAATTGGGACATTATTCTGGGGTATTTCAATGACCTGCCGATGTCAAATTCTTAGCTTGCCACAGATTTGTTTTACTTTCCTTGCTTTGGCTCTAATAATCCTCAAATCTACCCCACTTCAGCAACCAACTCTTCTCGTCCCAGGACATTATCATTCCCAGAACTACCCTACATTTAATATTGTGAATTCCAAGTTCCACTCACTGAGTGGAACTTTAATGTGGCATCTGTTTAATGTCACTATGCTCCTTGTTTCACCTCTTAGCAACGCTTAGACCTTAACCCCTCCCTCCTATCCTAGTCAACCACCTTTCCTACTTTTATTTCTTTTCTTATGTAACTTGGACCGCATGATGAATCAACTCAACTGCTTCCTTTCCAGAATTTTGTTTATTTTCACTGCTTTTATTCTCCCACCGCCGCCCCATCCTAACATCATTTGTAAGACACTGGTAGGGAAAATGACAACAAACCAGCACATTTATCCAAGCATGATTTCCAACTTCAGCTGCTTATTAATCTTTATTGTGATCAATAATTGATTCCAATTACCACTGCTATTCAAAAATATCCTTATTGTCTTTACACTGAGTCTACTGTTCCTGCTTCAATAGGTAAAATATTAACAAGTCCTCTACTTAACAGAATAAGTAATAAACCTTTCAAAGATTATCTGCCTTGGCTTACTGTGACCCTTCACTTTATTCATGTCTACATGATGGACTTCTTTTCAGTCCCAAGGAAAGACAACTTTTTTCAGCCCACACTTTTCCTTGCCATTTAGACCTTCAATCTTGGCCACCAAACTCCTCTATTACCTTGTTTTTCCACTTAATGCCTCTTTTCTCTTTTCTGAAAGATTCTGTCATCTTTAAAATGCTTTCAGCCTAAAGATCTACATCACTTTTTATTTTGTATAAGAGTCTGTGTTGCAGTGGAAAACAAATGGTATGCTAAAATTAGTTTTATATGAGGACAGTTTCACAAAGGAACTAATAACAGATGTGTAGGAAGTATGTAGGAAAATCATAAGGTACAGTGAGGCTACAAGGAGCTCTGGTGGCATAGTGCCTAAGGCATTTGATTGCTAAACAGAAGGTTGGCATTCTAAACCCATCAGCTACTCTGCAGAAGAAAGATGAGGCAATCTACTTCCCTAAAGGTTTATCACCTTGAAAACCCAATGGAGGTCACTATGAGTCAGAATCTACTCAATGGCAGTGGGTTTTAGTGATATTACAAGGGACTAAAAACAATGGGTACTTTACAAACTCAAGGATAAAGGCATGAGGGAAGGATGTGGTGATTACTGAATATGAAGGCAGAGAAAACAATGCTGAGGACTGCCTGTAGGATCTTTGACTTTGGGTTGATGGTTGCAGCCACTGTCCCCATCACAGTTATGGGTCTGGGGAAATATATACCTAGAACAATTTCAGAGACTCGCTCTCTGTTCTTTCTTTCATTTCATACCAGTGCTTTTCATGGGCTTAACCCAACAGGTTTCTAGAGGGCAAGGGAGCCAATTGACTTAATATGTTAGCCTTCTGAGGTCGAGAATGAGTTAGAGAGTTAGAGAAGGATGGAAGATTAATCTGTATGGGCATATGAAAATATTGACCATATCCTGATATTTTTTTTTACTTTCTGCTCTCTCCTGAAGTACTTTTTGATCCGAGTACAAAAGATGCTGTTATGGGAGGCTGTCAGGGCACTGCACATGTTCTCCCTGACCTGAATGATCATTCTCTTCCTAAGCTTCTGAAATCCATCTTCGTTAGCCACATTAAATGTTTTTTATTTTTAAATAATATTATTTCCTCATTTCCATTCGTGTTAATCACCCACTCTTTTCTTTTTCTATGTCTTTACTTTTATCTGTACATTGGTATTTTTACTTTTTATGGTTCTGTAAGTGCTTTTATAGCAAAGACTGTTTTATCTTTTTATATTCTGTACTCAAAAAACATTTCCATTGAGTCAGTTCCAACATTGGATGACCTTTTGTGATAACAAGTAGAACAGCTGCTGCTGCTAGGCAGGTTTGAACCACCAAACATTAGGTTAATAGTAAAGAGCAAAGTGTTTGCACCACTCAGGGACCCCTTGGTCTATGTTAGCTACTCAATATTTGTTTTATTAATTTCAACATCGTCTGTCTCTTTACCAGAACTAATTTCCCTAATGATAATTGCTATGCTATGGTCATCACTATATGCCGAATATAATTTGTCATGAGTAATCTGTTTGGGGAATAAATAGCTAAGTGGCTATATTTGGAATGAAACAGGAAGTTTCGATAGTCCCAGGTTACGGACTTTTATCTTGAGTTACATAAATTGGAAAGATGACCTGGAAACAAGGTCACAGAGAAAATGTTGGTATCAAAGAAAATTCAAGTGAATTTGTGGGCAGGGAACCATATTGCCATTCTGGAGACACAATCTGTCTTTCTTCACTGCTGTGATTGCAAAAGCACCCAGACAGGAAAAGTTATGTAGGGACATTTGAAATCAAAGCACACATATTTATCAGTGAGGATACATGCAGAATAAACCAAAACTGTGAGATTTGTTTATAAAGAAAATGTGAAAGAAATGATCCAGCACAATCTTGAATTTAAATATATTAATTTAGGCTACTGCACATTTTTCCCTTCATTATTATCTATCAATCATTTATGCATTACAGTAGAATATTTGCCTGCACCTGTTTTCAGTCACCTGAAAAGTAGAGTCTGCATTCTTGAATTGTGTTCGAGTAGGTTTTGTCAAGTTGATCATGTGGAATATCATACTTTGGCTTTTAGAAATAGTTTGCTCAAATGATTTACTTGTTCACATCCTATAGGAACATCCTTGCATGACTGACTTTGACAAAGAAAAGAAAATATACTAGAATACGTGTGTTGTGACTTCTGCTCCTTTTGTAACAGATCTCACATTAATATTAGCATCGAAGTTATGAGGGGATAAATTGTTTTTTTCTTAATAAACTTGTTCTTGGCTTTATTTTCTCTTATACTGAGAGATTTTTTGTAGAAATTATTTCTCTTTTTTTTTTATTTATAACTATCAGTGTTTTATATTTGATAAGAAAAATTTGCAATCAAATTAATTTGCAGAGAAAGCCCATTAATTCATAAGCTTTTTTATTATTATTATTTAATCCAAATTGAAATGCATGGTTCTATATTTATGTGCTATAATTTTTGTTTTTTAAGTCAATAAAGTCATATTATTTTCACAAAAATATGAATTAAATGCTTGTGAGGGCTATATTCTCTAGCTATCTACAGTAATTAAAAGGTGGTTTTATTCCCTAACCACACATTACATTTCACAGTTCTCTGATTGGAATTTTACTCCCATGTTGCTCATTGAATGGGAATTTAAAGCTTATTTTTAGGTATCTCCTTTGTGTTTACATTGTTTACTTCCAAAGTCTTAGAGACAGCTATAACTAAATGCCAATGTAGAGAATTTTCAGCACTGAATGAAACTGTCAACTTGTAAAAATATATCCAAGAAAAACATTATCCCTTTTTCTACTTGCTCCTCAAAATACTGAGCATAGCATTTCTGTATCTTTTTTTGTATTCTGATTGCATTACCTTAATTTCATTATGGGATTATGATTCTGGGCAATGGAAATGTTGGAGAGATAAAATGATAGGAGAGAAATTATATAGAAAAGGAAACTTTGTAAGGAGAGAGGAGTGAGTCATAAGAGCAGACAGAGGAAGGAATAACCTTGAGTATCTGGAAATGTCTTTAGATTAGTTAAATGTTTGAGTATGTGTGATTTGTTTGTGGGGAATAAAATGAATACTATAATATGTCTATATCAAAATAAGAAATAGCCTAAGAAATTAGGAATCAAGAGAATATGTACATTATTCAGGAACTCTGGTGGTGCTGTGCTTAAAGCATTCGGCTAACCAAAAGGTCAGTGGTTAGAACCCACTACCTGTTCTGCAGAAGAAAGATGAGGTAGTTTACTTCCATAATGAATTACAGCCTTGGAAAACCCTATGGAGGAGTTCTGCTGTGTTTCATAGTGTTGCTGTGAGTTGGAATTGACGTGATTGATGGCAGTGGATTTAGCTGGGTTTTTTTGGGGGGGGCAGGGTACATTAGTCAAGAGCATGGTAACACAGGACAGTTATGAAATCTACATCTAGATTTACTTCTATTTTCTTACGAGGAGGCACTGCTAGATATATTCCTTTGCATGTGTCCCTTTATACTATGTAAATATTGGATCCCTGAATACTTCTGGTCATTATACTTATCTATTCTACAGCTTTGGAGTGAGTGTTTTTCATCTCAGGATATTTTTTTTTTCAAATAAATATTATATTCATCATAACAACAACTACTATTTGTTCCAGCCTTCTACATACAAGGCACAATGCTAAGCATCCCACCTCACGTGTATTACCACTTATATTAGTTTTAAGGGAGAGGTAACACTATCCCTAGTTTGCCTAGTGTACAAAAAGAGAAATACACCTTCTGATAATGCATATATAAGAATGTTAACTTTTGATGGTTATATATTATTCCTGTTCTGTTCTTACTTTTATTTAAATTCTGTTTAACTCTGTGTATTTCCGTCTGTGGTGCTGAAGCATGGTTGATAGTACTTGGCTAATGCATAACATTTCTTAAAAGAAAATGGAGAATAGTGTTGAAATTTAAACTAGAGATAGATGTCAATATATCATTGTTAAAAACAAATGTTGAAAATCAACAAGATAGATTTTAAATCATTGGAAGCAATTGACTAAGTGTTAAAAAAAAATAACTTAAGGATTCTGGAGGTATATAATGAATATGTCTATTCCATCAGGAAAGCAAGATAGTTACTGAAAGGCCATTTAGATCCTCACATCTAGTTTAACATCTGTTCACATCTTGCAATGTCCCAATTTTGTTACCCCTTTCAAAGAATGTCTGCCAATGCCCTCTACCTCAGTAATGGCGTGTAATGTGAGAGTTTCCATTCCTGTCTCTTCAAAAAAGATCACTCAACTTGACTAGGTAGTAGACCTTTCTCCCTCACTATGAAGAGGGATTTTTGTTATGTCTGTTTCCTCTATCTTGTTACATTATATATTCCTTAGGACAGAGCCTTGCCCAGGAATTTTACTATTTAATAACTTAAAATGCAAACCCACTCACAATCTTTGCATTTAAGAAAGTTGCCCTCTTCTAGATGTGACTCTGTTGTGTCACATGGCCCCCCTTCCACTTCTTCTCATTTCCTTTATTCTTTCTTGCTTTATTCACTCTGACTTTTCTTACTTTAAGGAGCTCTGATGACATAATGGATAAGACATTTGAATGCTAACCAGAGGATCGGTGGTTCAAACCTAGCACCTGCTCTGCAGGAGGAAGATTAGGCAATCTACTTCTGTAAAGATTTACAGCCTTGACAACCCAATGGGGATTGCTATGAGTCAGAAATGACTTGATAGCAGTGTTTTTTTGTTTTTTTTTTTCCTTACATTAACTATTTTTCCTCCATTTTATCTCATTTCTTTTACAAAGAATTAAAAAGACAATTACTGGGGCTAATGTTAACCTTAGTGGTGCTCTGAAAACCAAAACAAAACCTACTGAGTTCTTAGAGCTCAAAGTGAAGAACAGAGAGGCCTCTTAAATAGAAAAGTGAAAATACCAAGCTGTCATTTGCAGTCTTTTCTTTGTACTTATTTATTTAAGTGATGATTCCATAATTTACTTAACTCCCTGTAAAATTTTGAAAATTCAGTTTCACAAAAACTAGCATGAGTGCAGAACAGTGAAAAGAGCAGGATATGGTCATCATTTTTCATTCTGAAGATTTTAGGCTTACTCTTCACAGTAGTTTTTTTTTTTTTTTTTTTTATGTAAAGTGAAGGACATGTAGACATATCACAGAGAGTCATGTGAAAATTAAATTAGGAAATTGTTGTAGTTATGTGCCCTCGAGTCAGACCTGGCTCATAGTGACCCCTTGGGTTTCTGAGGCAATATCACTACAGAAGTAGATTGTCCAACCTTCCTTCCAAGGAGTGGCCAGTGGGTTTGAACAGCCAGCCTTCTGGTTAGCAGTCAAGTGCCTTAGGCACTATGCTACCAGAGCTCCCTAAATTAGAAAATATATATGTGTATAGAGGAGCTCTGGTAGCATAGTGCCTAAGGCATTTGACTGCTAACCAGAAGGCTGGTGGTTCAAACCCACCGGCCACTCCTCAGAAGGAAGATGGGGCAATCTACTTCCACAGTGATTCTGCCTCAGAAACCCAAGGAGGGGTCTGTATGGGTCGGGGTCTACTCGACGGCACATAACAAGAACAACACATGTGTATAGGGAGCTCTAGTGGCATAGTGGATGAGGCATTTGGCTGCTAACCAGGTCGATAGTTCAAACCCACCTGCTGCTCTGCAGGAGGAAGATGAGACAATCTACTTCTGTTAATATTGATAGCCTTGGAAATCTAATGGGGGTCTCTATGAGTTGGTATTGACTCAATGGCAGTGAGTTTTGGTATTCAAGTTCTATTACATAAAAAGCACTTGATAAATAATAACTAGCTTAGTTTACTTTATGATTTCTTATTACTATTGTGTGTGATGTGTCTCAGGGTATAGCTAGATGATGTGTGTAGGAAATATCTCATGAACTTGTTACAAAGGACATACTCCCTAGGTGTCATCTGGTTTCAAGTGATATGTATTTTTATAACAAATCCAACCAGTGGTTCTGACGCTGGTGGAAGAAAACCCTCAATGGTTAAGAGACTTAGGATTTAGATCTTCCTGGACCTAACATTCTTGGGTGCTTAGTAATGTGTGACTTTAATCTAGTTATTTAACACTTTAAACTTAAGTTAATGTTGATTAAAGGAGATGTCTACTTAGCACATAGTAGACACTCAGCAAATCACATAATTTTAACCTAGTGGGGATATTTCCAAATAAAGAAGTGATTTGATGACCTCCTCAGAATCAAGTAGAATACCAAGCCTAAAGAATAAATATTATTCTGACCTTGGATTATCTATATTACAAATTCAGACGAAATCATTTTCCGACACCTTTGACTTTACAAATCTTTACTGAGTAGATTCTTTTTTTAAAAAATAATGAAATAAAGAAAGGGCTTCTAAAGGTCCAGTAAAGGAGCTCTGGTAGCGTAGTGCCTAAGGCCCTTGCTTGCTAACCAGAAGGCTGGAGGTTCAAAACCTACCAGCCACTCCACAGAAGGAAGGTTGGGCAATGCACTTCTGTAGTGATATTGCCTCGGAAACCCAAGGAGGGATTCTATGAGTCAGGTCTGACTTGATAGCACATAACACAGCAACAGAGGTACAGTAAAACCTGTGAAAGGTAGAACCTGTGTAAAGTGGAAACCTGTCAGAGCAGGAAAACTCAGATATTTTCCACTAATAGAGAGCAATAGAAAAATGGTAACACTGTATCCTGTTGAAGAAGGAATACTTCCAAGAGCAAGAAAAACAAGACAGTTTGTTGAGTTCCAGCTCTCACAGGTTTCACTATAGTCAAAAAACTCCAGCATCATTTTGTATGTTGTTTTTTCTGTTTTCCTCAGAGGGATAAATACACAAACATACACACACACAAATTATCAAATTACTTAAATCAATTAAGGAATTGTGTATATTTGATAAGATTCTTGAGACTAAGAGAAACACTGGAAGAAACATAATCTGAGCAAGTTGTGGAATTTTTTTTTTTTCTGTGATTTCTAGTTTAACGGAATTCTTTCCATTTAAATTTCTAATTGAGGGGAAAGTCTAACTGCCTTAGTTTTTTTCCTACAATCCAACCCTTCTCCCATATAGCTCTAACAAATAATTTCTAGCTTTTCAGATATAACTCTTTTCTTAGGTTTTTAGTGCTGCTATAACAGAGATACCACAAATGGGCCTCTTTGACAAATTTATTTTCTCATGGTTTATGAGACTCGAGGTCTGACTTCAGAGGACTGGCTCTAGGAGCAAACTCTCCACTCTGTGGTGGAAAACTCCTTGCCTCAGCTTCTATAGCATTCTTCTTGGCTCTCTTTGGAGATCTACCTGTAACATCTGTCTTTCCCCATGTTATCCTTACTTGCTTTTGACTCTATGCTGCTCTTTATATCACTCAGAGGTAATTAGATTAGGAAATACCTTACATTAACATGGCCTAAATATTGTAACAAAGAAAATCCTGTTCCCCAAAAGGATTACATCCACAGGTATAGGGGTTAAGATTCTAACACAAATTGAATTGAATCACAATTCAATCCATAACAGGTTCTACGTAAGTGTCCTTAAAGCTATAGTATCCTCACAAATGGGTATTAAGTATACCTTAACCAATGTTTCCATAAGCTCTAACTACATGGATTTTAGTTTCTGTATTTTCCTATATTCCTCTCACCTTACACTTTCATTTTTGAGCCTCACCAATATTATCTCTCTTGAAAAA
>NW_006921812.1:3464573-3475048 GCF_000298275.1 Orycteropus afer afer | reverse complement strand
ATATAAAGGCAAATAAAGAATGAAGGGGCCAGTGGGAGAGTTTGTTTCATCTTTAATGTTGTCAGCACCGAATTAATTTAAACATTGAAAGGGAAAGTAATCCATCTTGTTCTTTTCTCCCAATCCAATTGGAATCAAGAAGCTGTGTGTGGTCTTACCACTTTTTGCTTTATGCCTTAATTGTGTGACAATATAGCGTAGTGCCTAAGGCACTTGACTACTAACCAGAAGGCTGGCGGTTCAAACCCATTAGCCACTCCTCAGAAGGAAGGTTGGGCAATCTACTTCCATAGTGATGCCACCTCGGAAACCCAAGGAGGGGTCACTATGAGTTGGGTCCGACTCCATGGCACAGAACAACAGCAACAGTAGTGAGGGTGCGGAGGAGGAAATTTGGCATTGCCCAGCCATAGTCTTGACTGCCAAAAATCAGTACCTCTTTCATACTTAATAAAAATACAAATGTTACAGACCTGAGGTTGATTTAAAAAAGACCAAACCCTCAGGCAGCATAAATGAATGTAGTTCCAAGAGTCTGAATTCAGCGAGGACAAAATTCCATGAGTTTCACCCAAGGAGAGAAATAAATATATGTGTTAAGTATTCAGAAACCTGTTAACAAACCTGAACTCAAAGAAAAATTTGTGCAAAGATTTTGAAAAATACAAAGGAAATGTGACCTCTTTACAGTTAAATTAACATTTTGGTTTTGTGCTCTTTCCAACCTTTGCATTTAAATTTGAAATCTGAGATTTTTAAATGTATAAAGTCTTTGAGCCCATGCAGATCTTAGACTCATAAGTGGATCAGAGAGTAAAATGTTCCTTACTGGAATATCCTTTACATAATGTAAGTATGTGCAGCATTCATTTGCTTGTTTGCTTGTTGTTTGCTTTAATCAACAAGTCTATCCTTGTTCAGATGCTGCCATTATCTGGAATTGAAGTGATATGAGTAGAGACTCATTAATGCAGATCAGTGTCTGAAAGTGAGCAATACTTACAGACAGATATTCTTGTTTCCTTCTCTCAAATATTCTCTTGAGTGAAGAAAAGCC
Source organism: Orycteropus afer afer (assembly GCF_000298275.1). NCBI lineage: Eukaryota > Metazoa > Chordata > Mammalia > Tubulidentata > Orycteropodidae > Orycteropus > Orycteropus afer. The sequence continues at coordinate 3,473,991 of NW_006921812.1, read as the reverse complement.
AAGGGTCTAGTTGCCAAAAGAGAATTAAGCCATCTCAAACAAACAAACAGTAGATTTAAACCTTTTTTAACTCTGGTCTTTGTAAAGAAGAAGATTAACCATTTTTGAAATAGATATTCTGCTACTTTGCATTCTGATTATGGTAGCTGATGGCAACCATACAAGCACAGTCCCCATGTTTAATAATAATAACACATATCTTCAGTCTTACAGAAACAATGTGATACATTTTCACATTCAGTGCTTTAAGCTCTGCTGAGTTGGCATAGTTTAGACCCAGAAAAAAGAATATATAAATTGGAATGTATGTGCAGGGTCGTTTTATTACATGGAAATCTTATTACATGATGTAAGAAATAATACGACAGGAGTTTGGCATGAAATCAAAACTCATTGTACAAGATGAGATTTAAATATAGTATCATGTTTTAATCTATTTTTGCCTTTGTCAAATTGACAGTCATCTTTTGTCTTGTAATTAAATATTAGTTTGGACCCTCAGGCCTCTGAGACAAATTGGTTGTATTCTTATATGTTAAACACTGACTTAATTCAGTTCAATCTTTTAATTCTTCTTTCTTTAATTACTTAGTAGCTCAAACTAATAACTGGTTTTGTTTCTTTAAACTTACCGTGTAGTCTTGCCAAAGCAAATTGCTGTATCTGATTTCATGTGAACACCAAGTTGCTTAGCAACTTAAATCTGCCTTGTATTTCATCTTTTTGCTTGCTCTTTAATCTCTAAAAATTTATCATGGTGTAATTTTAGTCCTATATCTATATTTATTCAGATTAGTTTTTTATTCACACAGTAAACAATTTGTTTTCCACAGACTTTTAAGGGATGTGTGTGTGTGTGTGTGTGTCCATGTGTGTGTGAGTGAGTGAGAGAGAGACAATACAAGATTGAAGTAAGAGAAGAAAAAGAAAAGAGGATGTATTTATAATATCCTAATCTTGTAACTTTAAGGTCCTTAAATCTCGTTCTCTCTTTGCCTTTCATACATAGTTCACAAGTCCCGCGCTGTCTTCCAGGTATAGGCTCTTGTTTGTAACCTCAAGGAAAGAGGAGTTAGTCATCTATACGAGTTCTGAACAATTTCGTGCATAATTGGCATTCAGATTCAGAAGACTCTTAAAACAGATACTATTCGGAGCCTTGTGTGGTTTTATCCCCAGAGAGAAATTATCCCTTTGGGAGGTTTGTCATTTTGGCAGGAAGAAAATGGTGTTACTATTTCATACTTTCATTGTGTCGTGGTAGACAGGCAGTGACTTTTCAGCCAGGTCCATAGGCTAATTGTAGAAATGATGGAAAATGTCAGAATTTAAAGAAAAAAAAACTGTCTTGAAGTAAGTGACATTTGTCACTTTGCTTATTTTCTGCTATTTGCTATAATAGGCACCAAACTGTAAAGGAACATTTGAAGGAGAATAAAGATTTGTTTCACACATGCATAATATTGAAAGAAAATGAGCTTTAAATATTGGTGGACATTCCTTCAGAATATCATTACCCTACATTATCCTCTCAGTCACTCTTCTTCATCAGGGGCCCAAAATAATCTCTCCAACCAAACTCTGCCTTCCTCCATACCCACTCTTGTAAATGCATATTCAGAGGTGTGTTGCTTGCAAATCAGGAAAACAAATGGCGATAGGCATAGTGAAGGCCCATTAATTTTGTGCCTCCTTTCTGAGAAAAACTGCTTCAACCCAGCTATTGTTTGTCTTAGGCATGTAAACATTCATCAAGCATAAAACTGCAAATTGTGGGGTCCAACTATATTTTTTAGTTTATTTTTATTTTTCGGATGGAGGCTTATATTTAAATAAGACAGTTAAAAATGTTTGTTTAATGAATGCTAAATTTTAGATTATTTTAACTCAACTTTGATTTTTTAGAACATTCTCATAATTTTCTGCTCTGATTTCATTTTTTTTTTTTTTTTTAGAAACTCTGTAAGATATGCAGGAGCTTTGGTGATGCAGTGGTTAAAGCATTCGGCTGCTAATCAAAAAGTCAGTGGTTCAAAGCCTCCAGCTACTTCATTTGAGAAAGATGAGGCAGTCTGCTTCCGTAAAGGTTTATGGTCTTGGAAACCTTATAGGACATTTCTCCTCTGTCCTATCAATATAGTCTTCTATGAATCTGAATTGACTGTGGGGGAATGAGTTTGGTTTGGGTTTTCTGTAAGATGTGACTGTGTTTTTTTTTGGGAGGGGGTCAGATTTCATTTCTTCTGTATGTCTTTCACTTGCAAAATTTCAAAATAATAGTGTTTTTTTTTATTGTTCAAAGTGAGTAGCATGTGAAAGTGTATCTTTTTATGTGCATTATCACAGAATGGTTTGTAAAGCCTAAATTCACATCAGTTTAATAGTTGTATGTAAATGGTAGCACAGTCTTTCTTCCCCACTATGAAACCGCCTACAGGAAAGTTTGATACATACCTGTACACCAGCCTGTCAACTTCAGAAACATATAGTTCCTGTTTGCCTTCCATCCTCATCTTTCTTTCCTTGTTAAATTCCCACTTGTCTGGGGTACTCAAAACAACTTGAAGATAGCTTATTTCTACCATTATCTGTCTTGTAAAACCAAATATCTACCTTGCAAAAGGGCTTGCCCTGATGCTCCTAAAACTTGTAGTTCTTTGAGCACTAGAAAAGAACTTCAGTTTCTGGCATAAACAGGGAGTAGTGTTTACTCCCGATTGTATGCCATACTGTATGCCAGGACCTCTAAATCTTGCGTTACACAAACCTGTTGCCATGGAGTCAATTCCAACTCATAGTTGGACTTGAGACTTGAGTGCTAGACAGGCACAACGTGAAAGTACTATGGTTCATTAGTGTCTCTCTAAATATTTGTGTCTTTATTAGAGATAGGAACTGCCACCTTGCTCCATCTCAGCCTCCTGCCAACTCAAACTTCTTTCCACTGATACAATGAAGGCTCCCATACCTATGACTCAAGAGTAAGAGTTTCTGAAGCGACAGGAAAAATACATCTTAATAGCAGCAGCTGGGCAAAAACATGCTATATGTAAGGGCACATCTATTCAGTGGTAAATGGAATACTCCAGAAAAGAGCTGGGAAACATCAGTTGTAAAATATTAACTCCCAAAACAGTTTACTTTTTCTACTTGGTGATGATCTCTTATAACACTGAGAGATTGAAACGTTCTTCTGGCAAAGGATTTCAGGTTAGTTGGAAGGGTCTGTCCTCTCTCCATTATAGAAGGATCCAGTCCAGAAAAAAAAGTTAGCTGGGATTGCTTTATCAACTTCTAAAATTTCTTCCTCTCAGCACTGTGGATATTCTTTGATGTATGTCATATTTCTTTCCCATAATTTCTGCCAAATCTTTTCTGGGGTAAGATATTGTGCACTGTTTTTACCTTTTAGGAAAGACTTACCAATCAGAAAAAGATGGTTCCAGGAAAGTCAGTTGCCAAAAAAAATCAGTGAAATTTTAGGTTGGAGATTTGGCATCAAATCTAAGAATGTCCCATTTGAGGGAAAAAAATAGAAGAAGAAGAAGTTTTAGTGTCTTTTTCTTTTTGAAAGAAATTCAAGTGAGAGAGAACCAGTTAGTGAATGGATATGCATTAGAAAAAGATAATCCCTCAAACTGATACATTTTTAACACTTTTCAAAAGTGGAACCATTCAAAGAATATTCTGTGATTTTTTTCTTTTTCTTTTTCTTTTTTTTTTACAGCTGTCATTGTGTAAATAGTCTGGCACTCTCTGAGAGGTCACCTTGTCTCTACATGACCTTGTGTGCCTGGGATGTATTTTTAAAAAGCCACCTCATTTTTGACTATTAGACTGGACTGTTTGCAGTTGATTCCCAGCAACTGTTTGCTTTATTGCACCATGTATGTGGTTCATTGTATTTTTCAAATATTTATTCTAACACCTATCTTTAGTCACCCTAATTTCACTCACTGGTAGGGAAAATACTGTTGCTGGATATGTATTAATGTGGCACAAGATTTTTCACTTTTGACATTCTTGTTTCCTTCTAAGACTTTTGATGGAACCACTGGCCTGGCTATTTGTTACATAAAATACACATTACCAAACCAAAAACCAAACTCAGTGCTGTTGAGTCCGTCCCGACTCATAGCGACCCTTCCTTGGGAAGGAAGGTTGGGCAATCCTACTTCTGTAGTGATACTGCCTCGGAAACCCAAGGAGGGGTCGCTATGAGTCAGGTTTGACTCGACGGCACATAACAACAACAACAACAACAATCTTTATGGAAGGAGCTCTGCTAGTGTAGTACCTAAGGCATTTGACTGCTAACCAGAAGGCTGGTGGTTCAAACCCACCAGACACTCCTCAGAAGGAAGGTTCGACAATCTACCTCCATAGAGATACTACCTTGGAAACCCAAGGAGGGATCACTATGAATTGGATCCGACTTGACGGCAGTGAGTTTGGTTTCTGGTTTGGTATCTCTACAGAGGTAGATTGCCCAGTCTTCTTTCCGAGGAGTGGCTGGTGGGTTTGAACATCGCCAGCCTTCTGGTTAGCAGTCAAGTGCCTTAGGCACTATGCCACCAGAGCTCCTACATTGGCAGTACTAAATATTCTATTTATGTAATTCATAGAGTTATTCATTCAGTTTGTTTTCATACTATCCTCGTTTTTTAACGTGCTGGGTATATATACATGGTGTTTTCCAAGGGGAGCTTGTTTCAGTGTGAAAAAAAAATGAGTTTTATTTCTATTTATTTTCATTTCATCTTATTTTAAATTTGATTTTTTTTATGTATTTTGTAATGTTCCTAATGTGTAGTGTAGTATATATGTACATTGTATAAATAAAAGCATATGCATATGTAGAGATAGTACTCAAACAATTTTCTGTTCCTAGTGTACAAGCAAATAAAGACTAGAGATCATTGATCTAGGAAACAAAATTTGGTGACATCTTTCAGGACTGTTTCACTAAGGGAAAATGTTGATAAATGTCTAACTCTCTCTTGAAGTAGCAAGGTACATAGTATCAATTTTTCTTTTTGGAACATGACTTCAATCTTTTTTCCTAAAAAGGATTTATTAGAAAAAGGTTCATGTAATTTAACCAGAAAGCACAATTCACAATCTTTGGTGCATTTTTCATACCGGTTTGTTCAGTAGCATTCTTTAATAACCACCTTAAGGACATTTGACAGTTTTTTTTTTTTTTTTTCCAATTTCTGTTTTGTTTCCGGTTGAAAGAGCGTCCCAAAAGATTGAAAAGGGGGAGGACAGAAGAATCTAGGACAGGTGGCTACATTAATTAACAATGTATTATGTATATTTTTATTATAAGTAGTGGTTTATGCATTGCAAAACTAGCAAACAATGTGCTCAAATCCCATTCCTGAGAGGTCTAATTAGTTCTAAGAAAGTTTAATAATTCTGAATGCACTGTCAGTCATAAGTCATACTTGTTCAATTGGCCTCTAGTGGTGATTTTTTTAAAATAGCCAAAGGACTTTATGATGTTACATTATTCCAAAATACATACAAAAATTCAGTGAACCAAAACTCCTTCTCTTTCAGCTGCCTTATCTCCAAATCCTTTATGAATTTCTTTTTTTTTTTTCTAAGAGATAAATCCATTAATTCATTGTGACCTTAGGCATAGAATTAAGCTCCCATTTCCAGTAGAAAAAAACAAACAAAACCCGTGGGCTCAATTATAGGTATTGGTCTGTTTTGTTGATTTTTATCTTCTAAAGTGTAAAGTATAGGACACTAGTTGCCAAAATTCAGTTACAATTTTTCAGCAAGTAAGCATCTACTAATTAGTTGAAAATGCAAATTTGTCTTATCTCTAAAAGAATATATCAAATCAAAGATGAATTTAGAGAAGGCTGTAATTTTAGAATAGCATCTAAAAATCCTCATGTTATATGACAATTATAAATGACTATAACTTTGATATATTATGAAACTAATATAAAACTTTTTTTTTTTTTTTTTTACAAATACATTAAAATCACACTTAAAATTTCAGTAATACTCATGGAACAGTTAATATTATAAAAGAGTGTTCCAAAAATTACCTAACAAGATTAAATTTTTAAAAAAATAGCTTTCAAAATATTCTAAGTTACATATAAAAGCTATTGTTACATTAGCTTAAGTAGTGGTTAAGATGTGTATTTCCCTTTCAATGATCAGTATATTACAAATTTAAATGTGAGTCTTCCTGTGACTCAAGTATCATGCTTAATATCTAAAATGGTCAATCATAGCTTCGTTTGTTCTGAAAAATAAGAAGAAATTAAGAGTTCTGTGAATTATATTGTTGTTGTTGTTATATGCTGTCGAGTCAGCCCAGACTCATAGCGACCCCTCCTTGGGTTTCCGAGGCAGTATCACTACGGAAGTAGATTGCCCAACCTTTCTTCCGGTGAATTATATATATATAGGGAGCTATTTAAATAAAGAAGGATATTTAACAATCCACTTGATAAAGGACATTAAAAACATTTTGCGACATATTCAATAATATATATAATATATAACATATTCTATAAGTTAATTTTTCTTTTTATATCACATTTCTTCCTACAATAAAGCCTACTCCATTTTCTGTCACCATATTTATTGGCTCTAGCCTTTTTCTTTCTTTCTTTCTTTTTTAATTTCTGTCACACTGCACTTGCTTCAATAAAAGCAAATGTCCTTGCTGACTACCCTTTCACCATGCTATGGTCCATGACCCATCATTATTTTCTCATTCTGTTGAGAAGATAATCAATTTCCTACTCTTCATTTATAAGCTATAGGAGGTTGGTCCCACATGTCTTACAATGGAAATTACAATACAAATCATAACAGTGGGTTTCAGAATTCTAGTTATATATAATAAAGCCTGTCTAACGTTGGAAATTACAATCAAGGGTCACAAAAGCTATTTTGACTTCTCAGATTGTTTTGAATGGGGGTGAAATATATATATTTCTCTTTTTTTTTAATTTTTGGAACCAAATTTAGAAGCCAGATTTGTAGTCATGGTACTGTGTTAGGAAGCGAAATTATGAAAGTTAGTAAAAAGCAATTTATTGAACACATACTAGATACTAGAAACAATATACATTTTTTACATAAGATTCATTTGATCTTTGCAAAAGGTGTTAAAACCAATATTCCTTTTTATATACAAGAAAAATGAGGCTAAGTTACCTGGTGAAGATTCTCAAATCTTCACCAGGTATTTGTATCTAATTCTTACATAACCAACTTACATATAATCACTCTTAACTCAGTCTTGACCATCTTTGAATTATTGAGAAGAATATGGCATTCATAATTAAGCTTGAGAGATGAATTTATGAAATACATTCCTCATTTTGTCTCACATGCATCTACTATACAGATAGGTATGGAATATATATACTATGCTAGGCATTGTGTTCTGTCCTTGCAGGAGACATAAAAATAAAAAGATAAACACTTCTCTTTCAGAAACATGCAATTTATTAGAGAAATAATTCAGATTTAGTGTGCTAAGTGCTAAAAGGATGAATGAAGAAATGGTTCACAGATGAAGATTCACACCATTTTATAGGCAGTAGAGGAAACAGTAGATTTGGTTTTTAGAAATTATGAAATTTTCCATAAGCCTGGAAGAGTAAGACTTGGTACAAAACGGAGAAAAAAGGAGATAGGGAAGGTGTTCTAGATAGAAGAAAAGTATGTTGAAGATATTGCATAAAGTGCATAAATGTGTACTTCACTCTATATGGAACGGCAATGAAATGCAAAAAATAGAAAATAACAAAATTTCCCAGAGATTTCATTGCATAGGGAAGCTATTGGACTATGGGAGTATGGATAACATAATTGTCCCTGGAAAAGACTACTCAGAAAGCAAGACTAAATAATGCTTGGATCAAAATTGAGAAAAGAAAGCCAGTATGGTGGTTGCAATAAATAAGAATAGGGACACTTAGGACTTGAGTTGGGATCACTGCAGCAAGTATGGAGAAGCAGAACTGAAAAGTTCTCAAGATACATGTAAGTGAAATTGAGAGGTGTTGGTGAACTCTCACGCTCATGTGGTATGAGGAGGAAGAAGTTCTTGATGCAAATTCCAAAATTCCAACAAATAGCATAATGAATCCATTTGTGAGTAGCTGTGTTTGAGATTCTGTGAAACAGAATAAGAAAGTTTATTTAGTAGGCAGTCCAGAATGTGATATAAAATGTGGTCTGCATTAGAAAGAGAAAGTTCTGAATCCACAACAATAATAATGAATGCCTGAGGATAGAGAAAATCATCCGGGAGGAATTTTTGGAGGGAAAATTAAAAAAAAAAAAAAAAGCCAGAAGTGAATACATAGAATACAGTATTTACAGTATTAAAGCTTCATTAGAAAAGGAGCCGTGGTGGCATAGTTGTTAAAGCTCTTCACTGCTAATGAAAGTCAGCAGTTAAAACCTGCTAGCTGTTTCAAAGGAGAAAGATGTGGCAGTCTGCTTCCATAAAAATTTACAGCATTGGAAACCATATGAGGCAGTTCTACTCATTCCGATAGGGACACTATGGATTGGAGTCAATGTTACAGCAGTGGGGGATGAGGAGTTGAGGAGTGAATAGTAGAAAGGGAATCACATGATCTCAAAGGGAATGAAGTAGGCAATAAAAATGTTTCAGGGGGAAGGAAGTTGTTAATTAAGTCAAGTGATGAAGAGGTTCATTATGGTGAGGATAATGGACGAAGGTCAATTGATTCAGCATGGAAATCCCTGGAGATTTTAGTGGGAAAAATGTCAGTGAAGGAGTAAGGATGGATGTCAGTTAACCTAAGTTAAGTGTGTTGAAAGTAAATCAGTGAACAATTAGTATAAACTACTTTTCCTAGGACTTAAGTGTGAGTAGTCATAGAGATTATTGAACTTAACTTGTTTGAATGTTCAATTTATTTAATTTTTTTCCTTGAGATGTGAATATATTCTTAGGAATCCTGCATATATTCTTTATTTAGATTGGTGAAAACATCTTTAAGAAATAAATATTAACACTTAGATGATGTGCTGCTTAGTTGTTCCTAGAAACCAATGATAGGGTGAGAGTGGAGTAGGTAATTAAATTCTCATCTAACTTGCTTGGTAACATAATTTTAAGTGATTTAGTATTAACTCTCCCAGACTATATTCTTAAATATTTTTTAAAAGTGCAATTATGACAGATTTTTTTTTTTTTCCCTAACATGCATATTGCTTTGCCACTTGTGATAGTTGAAGATGTGTCAACTTGGCTGGACTCCAGTTGTGAGTGGTGGTTCCCATGATGGATCACATGACTGGGTTCTGAGCGCCGGTCTGCCCGGGGGGAGTTTCCCCGGGGATGTGGCCTGCCTGCAGTGCTATCCCAGGGACAGGCTGGAAGAACGGCATTCCG
>NW_006921812.1:3449976-3464133 GCF_000298275.1 Orycteropus afer afer | reverse complement strand
CTGGTAACCAGGAGGCTGGTGATTCAAACCCACCAGCCACTCCTTGGAAGGAAGGTTGGGCAATCTACTTCTGTAGTGATACTGCCTTGGAAACCCAAGGTGGGGTCGCTATAAGTCAGGTCTGACTCAACAACACATAACACAACATGTATTTTCTAATTTAAATTTTCATTTCTTTGGGCTGAATAAAAAGTGTATCACAAGTTTATAATGTATGTAATAATGTTATGTTATACTTAAGCAGTCCTCAGATTGAGAATGAATTCTATTCCTAAGTCTTTCTTTAAGTCAAATTTATACATAAATCAAGTTCCTATATAATGCCAGTTGGTCAAATATTTGTCTTAGTATATGGAATATAGTTAGTGTACCTCTTTATGCATAAAATAATTTAAAAATGACTTCAGATACACTAAAACACCTTTAACATAACAATATAATAATAATAATAATTTGATGAGACTCACAAAGTACTGCTAGTTTGTTATTACAAACCATTGTATGTACCTTGAATTTTCAGTAGTAAGAGCGTTTACCAAGGTTAGCGCCTACCACCTACCTATGAGTTGCATATAAGTCAGAGGTTTATAAGCCAGAGAAAGCCTGTATATCATTATATACTTGTAATATTAATGGTTTAACCTGTCTTCAGTAGCAGAGAGTATAGTATCACATACTGTAAGAATCAGAGATCTCAGAAGTTTAATCCTAGTTCTATCAAGAATTAGCCTATAAGCCACATAAACTTACTTAGCCTCATATTCCTACTATGGAAATGGAATATTAATTTTTAAATTCAGTTTTGAATATTAAATAATCTATGTAACACTTTTGCACAGTTTCTAGAATATAATATGTTGTAGTTGTTGTTCTTGTTATGTGGAATCGAGTGGGATCCGACTCATAGTGACCCCTCCTTGGGTTTCCGAGGTGGTATCAGCGGTATCACTACAGAAGTAGATTGCCCAAACTTCATTCTGAGGAGTGGCTGGTGGGTTTGAAACACCAGCCTTCTGGTTAGCAGTCAAGTGCTTTAGGCACTACCTTACCACAGCTCCCAGAACATAATATATACGCAGTAAATTATTTTTATTTCCTTTTGAAATTTTCTATCCCAGTACATTATCTAAATTTTAAACAATTGATATTTATTCAAATCCCCCCCAAAAACAATAATAGTTAACTCTTTCATTTTTTAAAGAAATATGTTAAGAAGCAATGTCACTAAAAGGCCTTTGAGGAAACTTTTTTTTCTTTAATTTCCAGTCCTGAACAAAGAACAAACTTTATGATTCAGAAAACAATTATCTTTTAAAATGATTCCTTTAACATATATTGTACGGCCATATTTTTGGTATTGTAAAACCTTAAATAATCTTAGTACAGTGCTGTCCAACCATTGTTCAAATGGGAGCTACATAGAGAGTATTAATATTTTTATGTGTAGCGGTTAATAGTGGAGACGAGTTTCACTATCTATGAGTCTTAGATAAAAATTCTTTACATATCTGTATGTTAAATATTATAAAAATGAGACATGTGTAAAAATGATTAATATTAAATGTGTTTAAAATTCCAAATACAAAATTGTATTCAAATTTCAAGTTTCAAATAAAATAATAGCTTAGTGTGAATATTTCAATGATGATGAATCTCTGATTTCCAGAACTTTATGCAGTGATAGAAACTGTTACTCTGAAGTTGTTTATTATTATTATTGTGGTTTGGGTGAAAGTTTGCAGAGTGAATTGGTTTTCCATTAAACAAACCGTACATATTCTGTTTTGTGACATTTACCCCTTTCACACACACTTGTAACAGCCTTCTTCCTACTTCCTCCCTTCCCCCATCCTTTCCTTCTATCCCCTTCCACCTTCCTAACCCTATACTTGGGCAGATTCCTTGATCTTATATGCTTAAGCTTGATTGTTCTAATGAGTACACAGCCTCCTTGATATTACCGTTCACCTTATAGGGCTGTCTATTGTTTCACTGAGAGTTGAGTCATGAGAGTTAAGTTTAGTTCCTAGCTTGAAGGTTGTGTAAGGGTCATAGAGTCAGGGATTCCACCAGTCTTCATCAGACCAGTAAACCTCGTCATTTTTATGATTTTGAGTTTTTTTCCACATTTTCCCCCACTCTAACCTGGACCTCTTATTGTGATCCCTTTCAGAGTGGTCAACAGTGGTAGCTGGGCACTCTCTAGTTCTTCTGGTTTCAGGGTTGTGGAAACTACATTTCACATGTTCTATTAATCCTTTGGGAGCTCTGGTGGCATAGTAAGGCATTTGACTGCTAACCAGAAGGCTGGTGGTTCAAACCCACTAGCCACTCCTTGGAAGGAAGATTGGGCAATCTACTTCCATAGTAATATCACCTCAGAAACTCAAGGATGGGTTGTTGTGAGTTGGATCCAACTTAACAGCAGTGAGATTAATCCTTTGGATTGATTGTTTCCTGTGGCTTTGATTTTCCTCACTCTTCTTTGCTCCAGATGAGGAAAAAACCAATAGTTATATCTTAGATGACTGCTCACAGGCTTTTAAACCCCAGTCACTACTCATCAAGTAGGACATAGAACATTATCTTTGTGGTCTATGTTATGGCCATTGACTTTAGTGTTCCCTAAGAGCTTCCATGGGAGCTCTGGTAGCATAGTGGCTAAGGCACTTGACTGCTAACCAGAAGGCTGACGGTTCAAAACCACCAGACACTCCTCAGAAGGAAGATGGGGCAATCTACTTCCGAAGTGATACTGCCTCAGAAACCCAAGGAGGGGTCGCTATGAGTCAACGACACATAACAACAACAAACAAACAGCAAGAACTTCCATAACCAGTGACTCATTCCCTCAATGGTTTGGTTATGAGTAGGACGTACTCGTAACTTTGTTTAATGGATATATTTGTAGCACATATAAATACATAGGTAGAGATACCCTCTGCCGAACCTATATATACTCGTGGGTATAGCCCAGTTTACCTTTCCACTCCTGTTCCGATTGAGTGTCTATGTATCCACTTGTAAATTATTCTTATTCCTACTATGGCAGGATTGTGAAATATAATAGTACTCACTTTTGCTGCCTGTAACTCTTGTGCTCTTCCCTATGTCTTCCACTGCCTTGATCATTTTTTACCATCTGCAGCTATCTTGAGCATCACAGAAACAACACACCAGCAGAAAATTCAGGTAAGTCTTTTGACGTGTTTGAAGTCAGAGAGTCTGGGCTGCTCCATTTAATATGCACCCTCAGCTAACCTCTCCATCTTCCCATTAACCACACCTTGTGTTGAGCTCTGAGCTCCTTCATTTTCACTGTCAGGAGAATGAAATTTTTCAACCACTCCATCAGTCTTCTTGGAAATTAGTGTAGTATATAAAAAAACAAAAACAAAAAAAAAGAAAACTGTCGTGGAGTCAATCTCGACTCATAGCAACCCTTCCTTTGGTACTGTGTAGGTGTCTGTTAAAGCAGATCTCAAAGAAACAGAGCATCTGCCTGGCCCACTCAGTCTGGTCTGAAGGGCCATGGATAACAGGACATAGCACATTACACTCACTGACTGAGAATGCTCTGTGCTCTGATTATGCTCCCAGGAGCCTAGAGGCTGCTCCAGGATGAGTTTAAAAATAGAACAGGAAATTCCAAGTTTCCTTGAAGCTCCAGTGTAATTGGAATATATGAATGAAAGCTTGAATTTCACTGTAATTGCCTAACGTATTTGATGACTTCCAGGTGTAAATTTAACAAGCCAAGACTGGGCCCTTAGAAATATCTTCTCCTTGGAGATTATATTATGTATATACATATATGCATACATATACACATAGTATAGTGGCTCTGATGGTATGGTGCCTAAGGCATTTGACTGCTAACAGAAGGTTGGTGGTTCAAACACCAGCTACTCTGTGGAAGGGAGATGGGGCAATCTAATTCCTTAAAGATTAAAGATTACTGCCTCAGAAACCCAAAAAGGGTTGCTATAAGTCAGAATCAACTTGATGGCATTGAGTTTGGTTTGGGTTTTTCTATATATGTTGTTAGGTGCCCTTGAGTCAACTCATGGTAACCTCATATGAAAGAGTAAAACTCCCTGTTAGGGTGCTGTAAATCATAATTTTTACAGGAAGGAGCTCTGGTGGTGTAGTGGCTGAAGCTTTGGCTGCTAACCAAAAGGATCAGTAGTCTGAACCCACCTGCTGCACTGCAGAAGAAAGACACAGCAGTTTGCTTCTATAAAGATATAAGCCTTGGAAACCTTATGTAGGTTACTGTGAGTCACAATCAACTCAATGGCACTTTTTTTTTTTTTTTTTTTTTAATTTCTTGTGGGCTAGAACATTGCCAGGTCCTTCTGCCTTGGAGTGACTAGGAGGGTTCAAACAACTGACTTTTCCATTAGCAGATGAGTGCTTAACCATTGAAGCATCAGGGCTTCTTTATATGTATATGCCTGAAAAACTTGAAAGTAAGGTAGTGCTAGTTAGAAAGGAGCAATGTGAGATAAATAAAAGATATTTAAAGTTGCTAAAGATTTGATTACTGAAATGTCTTTGAGATTCAACTATAACTGAAGATATTTTGCCTGGCTGAACAATGGTGAGCGTAAGTACGCCACTCAATCTATGGCTAATATGAATTGAGAAGAAATCTCTATTAACATGGTTGGAGCCGTGGAGAGTATTCAACTTTTCATTTTTATCTATTGACCTAGTATTACCACAGACTTAAATCACTACTCTACTCCACAAAGCATATAACAGGCTGTTGTTAAGACACTCTATAGGTATTTGTTTGACAAATGTATGTTTTCTAAGACTCCTTTTGAATGATCTTGTTGTTGTTGATTCATGGATTTATTCAATGTTTTTATTTATTACTATTGTTTTTGGTGGCAATGTATACAACCATGGTTTAAAGATTGTTTCTAGCAATGGATCCAGTAAGTCTGGTTTCCATATAAGTTTAAGTTCTGTTCCACAATTTTGCTCCTTTTGATCAGAATCTAGTCATTGGGTCCTTCATGAAAACACTCAATAATGGTAGGTAGGTATTATTGATTTCTTTTGGTCTCATGGTAAAAATGTAGTAGTTTATGGAGGTGATTTAACCTGAAGTCCATTTTTCTCTTTGATTCTTGGGCCTCCTTCTTGCTCTACTATTCCAAGTGGACAGAGATCCAATTGTTGTGTCTTGGGTTAGACGATCTTTTGATTCTATGCAGTGCTGATCCATTTATTTTATCTTTTAAAATATATGATGCTTTCAGATAAACAATTGCCACACCTAATAATAGTATTAGGAGCTCTGGTGCTATAGTGCCTAAGGCACTTGACTGCTAACCAGAAGGCTGGTGTTTCAAACCCACCAGCCACTCCTCAGAAAGAAGGTTGGGCAATCTACTTCCATAGTGATACCACCTTGGAAACCCAAAGAGGGGTCACCATGAGTCAGGTCCAACTTGATGGCACATAACAACAACAACAACAATGGTATTATTTTTAGGGTATATTGTTTTAATTGTATTATACTTTGTTTTAATAAGAAATAAACTCACAACCCTAAAGAACAGAGAAGTTATTTTTATAAAGCAGTTTGCTATTAAGGTAAACAGAGTGGATTTTTCAATTGTTTCCTTATATTTTTAAAACCATTTTAGTTTTAAACACATATTTCAATTAGTTTAGATTTGCAAAATGTTTATGTTAAGTATATACACCAATGTCTTTTATATTACAGAAATCATATAATTACATTTTTCAGACATGAAAAATGAATTAGTGCTGCATTACAACTGGTAACAAATTTTCTTATTTGTTCTAATTTCACTGAATAGCTACAGTAGCCTTCTTGGCACAACTCAGAATAGCTTATTTGGCTCTAAATGCAAAAATTTAGGTTAGTATGAAAAGACCAGTACTGTGCTAAGGAAACAAAATCATGTTTTTAAAATACTGGAAGATAAGGACTGGTATCAAGGATTCCCCAGGAGGATACCAAGTATAGATCAAAATGATTAGTGACAATAGAAGCATTTTCTAAGGTAGGGAAAAACAAACAAACAAATACATACAAAAATATATAAATAAACACACACACACACACACACACATACATGTATATATATATATGAACAAGGGCAGAATTACCATCACTAAACCAAAAGTCTGAAATCACTGTAAGCTCAGAAGTAGTTAGCTACATCACACAATTTTCAAAAATACTAATGGAAATTTTGCCTGATGAACAAAAGCATAATCCATCACCAAAGAGTGATGATACAGTTATTCTTTGGTGTATCCTTATAGTCTGGGTACTCTCTATATTTTTTTAATGTATTTACATAGAGCAAAAGTGACCGTGAAGTTGTAAAAAACAAAACTGAATAGAAATAAATAAATAAATAAATAAACTGCCTATATTAAGTTAGGAGAAGACAAAACTTACACTGACTGAAATCATAGCTTTCCAACTTCAGAAGACTATATTGTAAAACAGGAATTAGACTTATCCCAAAGGATGAGCTTGGGCAAATGAGGCAAAGCAAAACTATATAACAAAGAATGTTCTAGGTATTATGTTCCTAAAATGAAAAAGCATATTCTAGATGTATCGAATTCCCAATGTGTGGAGGGGATTAAGTAGTATTTTGTAACAAGTAATAGTTTGTTAAAGAAATGGTTTAAATATTGTTTTAAATTAGATGAACTTAAATGTCCCTTCTTGCATTGAAGTTCTCTGACTATGTAAAACTTTGAATAAATATGTCTTTACCATCTGGAATGGCTGCCACCCTCATGTTTAATTGGGACAGCCAATCAAACTCTGAGCTCTTTTTGCAGATGGAAATGTTTTTAGTTAATTGAATTTCTTATTTTAACAGAACAGATTCCTGTAGTCCTCATGATTGCAATGAACCTTCTGTGATAGTTCTGTTAAAATAGCATTCAAAATGCTGTATTCTAGTTATCACAGCGCTCATCTACTGTAGGGCATGTGTCATTAAATATAGTACCATACATGTTTGCCGAAAGCCTACAATGTATATGGTGGATATAATAAAGATTTTGTGAATTAAGAACAGAGTCATAAGGGTGGAAGGAGGGGAAAAATTATCTATTGGAGAATAAAGAAGAGTTTCATAATGTAGGCAATTTTAATAATAGATATGATAGGTAGGTATTTGAACTGGCAGAGAAAACAAAAGTCTAGATACAGGAAACAGCTGGAGGGAAAGGAAAAGAGGAAGAGTATAATGCATACAGTTAGTAAATGGTGACTTCTATAAACTGAGAAATAACTCTTGGAGATGTGATTGGAGTATCTAGGATATGAGTTTGTCAAGGCTTAAACATTTTGTACTTAATTAGTTAGGCAACAGGGGCCAATTAAAGGCTTTAAGTAGGTGAGGCATAGGATCACTTAGTAGAAAGGTTAATCTTATAAATTGTGGCATGAATTAAAGTGGGGATGAGGGGGAGAGCCTGGTTTTAGGGTAAGCTGTTAGCAGGCTATTAAAATTGCCTGAGAAGTTTGAAAGTAAAATGGTGCCAGTTGGAAAGGAGAAATGTGGTCTTTGTTTCTAAGTCATGTCTGGCAGCTCTTAAATGTTGTTGGTGAGATAGATCCAAATAAAAGAGCTCTGGTAACCAATCTGGCCCCTAAATGTATAGACATAGACTTTACACTGGGAAGGACAGGTGAGTACTTTTGATGACAAATGGCACTTGCTTTGATACACTACTTAAAAACATAAAACAATTGCTTGCCTTTGCGATGCTTCATGTACCTGAGTAAATATCCCCAAGTCTATATGGATCTTGAGAAAGTAATATTTATTAAATGTTTGAGAGGCTTCACTGCTATGAAAAAATAAATATGACTACCACAGCAAGCAGTGGATGGAGCCTTATGAATAGAATATTTAATGTTCTTAATATCAAGTACTGAAAGGGTTTTCATTTTGTCTCTAATGCACTCCAAGTATTTTAAACTACTACATTTGATGTGTCCTGTCATTGTACTTCTTCCAGACCCTGCAGGATCATCATTCTGTTCATAGTCATTCAGTACCTTCTTACTTGTAATAATGAGCTAAAAGGCTAGCAGACCAATCCGAGGTTTAGATAAATGAGAAAGGACTATGCAGTCTCAAAACTGAGAGTTCAATTGACTTGCTTAAAAACCAGTATGACAACATGTGTTAGGGCTTAATCAGAGCATATGAATCAAGGACACTAAGCTTTATTCATGTGGCATGCTTGTTATTCTAGCACAGTCCTGGGAAACTTTCTTTTCTAAGTCATGAAAAATCTGTTTTCAGACATATCATCAAGTTAATAAAATGGAATTGCATGCGTGCCTTACTTTTCCCCCATCATGATTCACATCATTAGAAAGAGGGTGTCATCAAGTAGGATTTATTAAAAGCTCACATTCACTAAGTGCTTTCATTTTAAATTCAAGACAGGATTTTCTTGCATATTTATATGCATATTTTGTCAGTATGTCCATTATTGAGATTTTATGACAGTTTTTAGAATCTGATGTATATCTTGAATTATTTGCTCCTCATTGCTGGGTGTCCATTGCAACACAGTCACATATCTTCTTCCATTTACCTACCGCTCTTGTTTGCCTTCAATTAACTTTTTTTTTTTTTTTTAATTTCTCATAGTTTAGAAATAATTTTAACAGGAACTTCAGTCAGTGATAGTATAAAATAAGACTGATATGTTTTGTATCTTGGTACTCAAAATGGGATCTGTGGACCACACTTTCAGAAGCTCTGGCATTACCTAGAAGGTTGATAAAAATGGGGACTCTCAGGCTCCTGAGCTACTGCATCAGAAGCAGCTTGTTAACTAGATTTCCATGTGATTCATGGTAGTGCAAGTAGTTCACTCAGATGCTTTGGAGGTTTGAATCCATCCAGAGACACCTTGGAAAAAAGGCCTGGCCATCTGTTTCTGAAAAAATAACCATTAAAAACCTTATGGAGCACAGTCCTATTCCGACACACATATGGTCTCCATGATTTGGAATTTACTCCACAGTGCCTGGATATTTATGAGGTTTAACAAGCACCACTGTGTTTAATTTTTGTAGTATACTATTTTGAAATCAAATTATTATAGTGATGTTTTGTATCAAATGACTAATTGAGGGTTGGTAACTTCTCTGTGAATATAAAATGTAATTATATAATTTTGGTTAATGTTAACATTTTTATTGGTGAAACCATCAGGTGAAAGCTATTACACAAATTAATTATTCCTTAAGTGTTAGTCCCAGACTTTATATCTAGCACTTTTTCTCCTTAATATCCACTGATGCTTTCATCTTTGCAAGATAAGTTATTAAACTTTAAAAAAAAAACTTTCATTGGATGAAAATAGACAGTATGGAATCATAAAAAGAGCATAGAATGGACAGTGACAAGAAATGGTTTATAGTCTCAATTCTATTTTGTCCTAGATATGTGCTCTTAGGCAAATCACTTAAACCCTATAGTACAGAGTAGAATTGCTCCATATGGTTTCAAGCCTCCTTATTTCTTTATGGAAACAAACTGTGTTATCTTTCTCCCATGGAGTGATTAGGGGGTTCAAACCGCTGACCTTATGGTTAGTAGTTGACTACTTTAACCACTGCACCACCAAAGCTCTTTTATATAAAGAATTATTAACTTTAAAATATTTTCAGAGCTTCAAGGAATAGTTCATTTAACACATAATCAAATATCCTTTTAATTACAACATTTTTTAATCTTGATATATTTGTTCATCTGATAATTCCTTCGTGTATGAGTAGCAGTTTATATTTTTAGGTCTTTGATCATATTGACTTCATGTGGGTACCGAGAGAAAGCAGTAAATAAAATGTATGGCTCTGTGCTTTTCTATAGTGGCTACTTAGTCTAATCATTTGGGAGGTTTTAAAATATCAGCATTTAGGTCCTACTGGCTTGAGGTATTTGTGAGCATCAGGTTTTTAAAAGCTGCTCTGTAATTCTAATGCTTAACTAGAGTTGAGATTAGCAGTTGAATTCTTTGTTGGAAAATGGTATAAATGAACAGAATATATTGACAGATTTCTAAACAGACAAAATTTGAGTGCTGTCAACAACTTGTATGTGAGTGTACTTATTATGCCCAAACACGCTCGTCCATCAAACCTGAGGAAATGCGTTGTAAAATCCAAACAACATATTTTGCCGTGAAAAAATATCTAAACAACAGCATGAAAAGTCATTTAAGGATAATCATTAATTTGATACTCCTCATCACTTTCTGAAAAGTTCATTGTTGTCCAGTGTTCCTATTGGTTCATGTGGTGTCACATCCTTTCATTTTATATGTATTCAGGATACACAGCAGAGAAATCATAAGAAGTATTAAATAAATAATTATGTTAAAGTACACTAACATTATAGACAATGAATTTTAGTTACTATTGAAGTCTAGAATATGGTTTTCAAGATACAGTTGGCATTTGAATTTGTCTTTCATCGTCATCATTATTATTGGGTCCCATCAAGTCATAAGTACAACTTAAATAGTTCATAACAAACCATACTAAAGTGTTCAAAGTTGAGCAATATATAGTTGTTCATTTATAATAAGAATGATTAGAAAATATATCATAATTTGTTCAAAAGACAAAATAGGAAAAAAGGAGAATTTTAATATCACAAATAGTTGTTACAGACATCCTCTGATACAAAAGGACCAATCACCTCCTGTTTTGTGATTCATATCATATTTCTGGAACACTGATCATCAGCAGTACTCTTAGACATAAAGTTTTGGTACAGCAGCCATAACATGGCTTGTGTTCCTTTTGCAATACTCTTGGACTTTGTCTGAAAAGTCTTTGTTTTTAATTAATATTTTTTGCAGGATATTTACCAAAAATACATTGGACTGTGTTTGAAAAGTCTTTGACTCCTGAAGTTTAGGTAAATTAATTAGCCCTGCATTCATTTAGAAAAAAAAGTTTTATAGAATTTTTTAATGAAATTATCATAGAGTTTATCACTGTAAGTGTATGTGTTGTAAGTGTATTTGCACACCAATATATACTTAGCTATAACACTGTGAAACACAAAACTGGCTTGTCAAGTAATCAATCTATAAATTTATTTCAGCTCTAGTGGACAAGAAACATATAAAATAGTTACATCAAAGGAGAATCTTCCTAGACCAACTTGAGGTAAAAAATGGAGGTATTAATATATATGTGTACATATTTACACTGACATATGTATGTATACATATGCACACATAAATCTACTTATGTATGCACATACTTGACACATTTTGAGATTGTTGCAATATGTCCACCGTTCCGAAATTTGTCCACATTTTTTGTTAATATGATTTCTAAAGTATTTAATATCAGCATTTCCATCTTATTATATATAGAATAATGATAAACTTTTATTTAATTTTTATATATTTATATACAAACTGAATGATCAAAGCACACAAAAAACTATTTCTACAAGTCTTACAGCTGTCTCTTTAAAAAAGGAAGTGAAGGTGAAATGTTCTCTTCTATGAGAGAAAAATTAATATTTTGTGTGAATTATTTTTCCTTCTTGAAAACTTCCATTAGTTAAGCTTGATGAAGCCATTAAGAAGTGGACAAAATATATCGAATGAACTCCCTGTCTCTGATGATAAGTAGAATTATGTCATTTAAATCTTATTTTATACGTAGGCTAACTAAAGTCCACAGAAAATAAAATATGACCACAAAAATATACAGATAATTAAAAGGAGAGTCAGTGATAAAAGTCAGTTTTGTGCCCTTCATGCTTCACTATGCTGTTTCAGTTGTAGTCATTCTCTGTTTCAGTATTTCTGATTTCTCGTGTCACACTCCCAAAGATCCTAATTCAATGTGCATGACACATTTTGTACTCTTCAGGCTTTTATTGATGCCAAAAATAAATATTGGTTTTTAATCTTTAAAACATCCTGAAATATGTCCTAATCGTAAAAATTAGGGACATAATTTATTTAGAGTTAGCTTGTGATAAAGTGTTTTGTTTAAAAATATTTAATTCAAGCCTTATACTGCTTTTCATATCTTTAATTGAGAATATTTACTATTTAGAATACAAGTCCCAGAATTTAGTTTTACATGGCAGCCAAAATCATTTATATGTGTATATATATATATATATATATATATATATATATATATATAAAATCTATTTTTCATAATCTAAAATTATTTATGAGGAATGAGATTTTTAAATTATAGCTTGAACCAAAGGATTATTTTATTTTATAAATCTTTTAAATATCTTTAAATGTCACTTAAATATAGGGAAAAAAAATTCAAGATGAGTAATACTTATGAAAATACAATAAACAGCACAAAACTAAGTGTGAAATGTAATGGAAATTTCAGTAGTTCCTGAGCAACACAGGAAATAATTACTGCTTTATTCAACTTTTTTTGTGAAGGTTCTTGTTAATGCATAAATATAATAATAAAAGAAAATTGTAAAAGGTACAGCTATAAGAAGGAGAAGAAAAATGTTCATTATTTGCAGATGATATGATTGCTTCAGAATTCCAAGAGAATCAATGGACACACTATTAGAATTAATAAGGAAATTCATCAAGGAGTATAAATACAAGATCAGCATACCTAAATCAATATTGTTACTTTTTATCAATAATAACTAGTTAAAATCTAACAAAAATAATCCCATTTGAAAGAGCAATGCATGAGATACATCTAATAAGAAATAAGCATAAAAGAAATACAGAAGGAAGAACAGTTACTGAACAAGAACCATTCATCTGTAATAATGGTAACAGACTCACCATCAGAAAAGAAAGATACTTGTTTCTGAAATGTTGCTTTAAAATATCAATATTTCTAAATTAAATCACACTTTCCCATTGACTTTCATAGCAATATAAGATATGCACTTTGTTTGAAAAACTGTCACTCCTGTATATTTATAATAATTTTTTACTTGATGAGGGAAATAAATAAAAATACCATTGCCATTAAAAGGTGAGAATGCACACCGCTAGTCATGAACCATCCAAAGGAGAATATTAATGAGGAGTTAATCTCAGCAGTATGATTTGTCACTGGAAACCATACAGATAGCCTGCATGCACCTACAATAAACAAAGATTATACCATGGACTCCTACTGATGATATCCACCAGCACTATTGAAAATACAGTCAATATTTGAATAGTTGGGCACGGATGAGAAATAGTTTATGCAACATTTCATCAAAAATGATAGTTTGTCATTAGTGACAAAGTTGGATATGATATATATCTAAGTACATTTAGAATATCCCAACCTGGCCTATTTCCTTTAACTCTATTCAAATATGTATCTGGGTAATGATAGCTTATAGCCTATGAACAAGTCGCAGTTGACAATCTACCTAAGTAGAGAGAGGAGAATTTTAATTACCATTCTTGAGTATGGTTTCATTTACTCCTTTATTAATTCATTCCAAATATATGTACTACCTCCTGCTGCATTTCAGACACAGTGATGAAGCGATGAATAAGATAGACAAGGCACACATTTAATGCAGGATGCAGTACAACTTTATTATTATCATTATTATTTAATATTGAAATATTGTAGGGATTTTAGCTTTTTTAAAATTTTTTGTTATATTTTTTTGATTGCTTGCTTCTTGATTTACTTAGCTGCAAAGTTCCCTTCAGAATCATACAGTATAAATAATGGCATTGACATGCTTTGGAAGAACATTTTTTCTAAAGTCACACTATAAGAAAAAAGAGCTTTTAAGAAATATTAGAGAGTGGAAAATAGAAAATTTAGGTTCCTCATTAAGACTACACACACCCACACACCCACACCCCCACACACACACACACTTGCAACTCGGACACCACATATCCAGACACTACTAACATAGAACTTGTTTCCAAACTGCTAATCCATTTTATGCATACTAATTTTTAATTTTTTCAAAGTAGCAAACAAACAAACTTAGAAAACACTGTGCATTAATTTTCTGTCATTACAATTGTGGGGAGAAAAACTCATCAACAAATAGTTTCATCATAGAGCTTTGTAGACCTAAGAAAATCAAAACAAATATATATGTGTATGTGTGTGTGTGTGTGTGT
>NW_006921812.1:3426549-3449761 GCF_000298275.1 Orycteropus afer afer | reverse complement strand
GTTTCTCATCACCCTTTTTTTTTGCCATTATTAAAAAAAATACCAGGAATTAAACATAAGTGTTTTCTTAAATTTAACTCTACATATATTCCTACTTGAACTGATGTTAAATCATCTACCCAAAAAAAATAAAACAATCCCACTGACATCGAGGTAATACCAACTCATAGTGACCCTATTGAGTTTCTAAGACTGTAAATCTTTACGAATGTACACTGCTTCGTCTTTCTCCCATGGAACAGCTTGGTGAATTTGAAGAACCAACCTCTGGTTAGCAGGCAAATGCATTACCCACCATGCCTTTAAAAACCTTAAAAAACCAACTTACTACCAAGGAATCAATTCCTTTGCATAGCCACCCCCATTGGGTTTCCTAGGCAGTAAATCTTTACAGAAGGAGATTGTCTCATCTTCTTTCCACAGAGTGGCTGGTGGATTTGAACTGCTGACTTCCAGTTAGCATTCAAATGTCTTAAGCATTGTGCCACCATAGCTCCTTACCATACCACTCAGACTCAAGCCAAACTCACAGGCATTGATTCGATTCCAACTCATAGTGACTCCCATTGGGTTTCCCAGGTGGTAAATCTTTAAAGAAGTAGATTGCCCAGTCTCCCTTCCTTGGAGTAGCTGTTGAGTTTGAACCACCAACCTTCTAGTTAGCAGTCAAATGGCTTAGGCATTATGCCACCAGAGCTCCTTATCATTGCCACTGTTGTTGTTGTTGTTATGTGCCCTCAAGTTGGACCCGACTCATAGCGACCCATCCTTGGGTTTCTGAGGCAGTATGGAAGTAGCTTGCCCAACCTTCCTTCTGAGGAGTGGCCTAGAGCTCGTTAAATCAATTATGGATAGTCCATTTCCAATAAACACAAAAGAGTTAAAAGACAGGGTAAATAAAAACTATATATTAATTTGAAATATGTATTTTAATTTAAAAGCTCTTAGTTATTTAAAAATACATATATGTACAATGGGTAATGAAATTATTATCATCATTTATGTAATTCATAATATATTAATTAATTATAACTGATGTCATTATCCACCACTCATCTGTCAGTTTGTCATGCTATGGCGGCTTGTGTGTTGCAATGAGACTGGAGGCTATGTCACCAGTATTTCAAATTCCAGCAGGATCACCCATGATGGGCAGGTTTCAGTGGAACTTCCAGACTAAGACAGATTTGGAAGAAGGAAGAGGCCATCCACTTCTCAAAGAATTGACCAGTGAAAATCTTATGAATAATGGAGAAACACTGTCTGGAAAACTTTATGAATAGTCCTGAAACATTGTCTGATAGAGTGCTGGAAGATGAGCACCTCAGGTCGAAAGGCACTCAAAATACCACTGGGGAGGAGCCTCCTCAGAGTAGAACCAACCTTAATGATGTGGATGGAGTAAACCTTTTGGGACCTCCATTTCCTGATATGGCATGACTCAAGATATGAAGAAACAGCTACAAACATCTATTAAAATAAGAACATGAAATGTAAGAAGTATGAATCTAGGAAAATTGGAAGTTGTAAAAAATGAAATGGAATGCATAAAGATCGATATTCTAGGCATTAGTAAGCTGAAAATGGGATGGGTTTGGCCGTGTTCAATCAGACAACTATATGATCTACTATGCAAGAAATGACAAATTGAAGAGGAATGACGTGACATTCATCATCACAAAGGATGTTTCAAGATCTATCCTGAAGTACGGTGCTGTCAGTGCTATGATAATACCCATATCCCTACAAAGAAGACTGAATATGCTACTATTCTTCAAATTTATGCACCAACCACCAAAGCCAAAGATGAAGAAACTGAAGATTTTTACCAACTTCTGCAGTCTGAAATTGACCAAACATTCAATCAAGATATGTTGATTATCACTAGTGATTGGAATGCAAAAGCTGGAAACAACGAATCACCAGTAGTTGGGAAATACAGCCTTGGTGACAGAAATGTCCCTGGAGATTACATGATAGAATTTTGCAAGACCAAGATTTATTCATTGCAAATACCTTTTTTTTCAACAACACAAAGGGTGGCTATACATGAGGACTTCTCCAGATGGAGTACACAGGAATAAGATTGACCACATCTGTGGCAAGAGGCAATGGAGAAACTCAATATCTTCAGCCAAAACAAGGCCAGGAGCTGACTGTGGGACAGACCATCAGTTGCTCATATGCCAGTTCAAGCTGAAGCTGAAGACAATTAAAACAAGTCCACAAGAGTGAAAATATGACCTTGATTGAATTTAGAGACAATCTAAAGAATAACTTTGATGCATTGAACATTAATGACTGAAAACCAGAGGAATTGTGCGATGGCATCAAGAAGATCATCCATGAAGAGTGCAAAAGATCATTAAAAAGACAGGAAAGGAAGAAAAGACCAAAATGGATATCAGTAGAGACTCTGAAACTTGCCCTTGAATGAAGAGTAACTAAAGCAAATGGAAGAAATGACAAGATAAAAGGGCTGAACAGAAGATTTCAAAGAGCAACTCAAGAAGACAAAGCCAACTATGAGAATGAAATGTGAAAAGCCATGGAGTTAGAAAGCCAGAAGGGAAAAACACATTCAGCATTTCTCAAACTGAAAAAACTGATGAAAAAATTCAAGCCTCAAGTTGCAATATTGAAAAATTCTATGGGCAAAATATTGAATGATGCAGGAAACATCAAAAGAAGATGGAAGGAATACACAAAGTTCCCGTACCAAAAAGAATTGGTCGATGTTCATCCATTTCAGGAGGTGGCATATGATGAAGAACCAATGGTATTGAAGGAAGAAGTCAAAGCTGCACTGAAGGAATTGGCAAAAAACAAGGCTCTAGGAATTGACGGAATACCCTTTGAGATGTTTCAACAAATAAATATCACGCTGGAGGCACTTACTTGCTTATGCCAAGAAAATTGGAAGACAGCTACCCGGACAACTGACTGGAAGAGATCCATGTTTGTACTCATTCCAAAGAAAGGTGATCCCACAGAATGTGGAAATTATCGAACAATATCATTAATATTGCATGCAAGTAAAATCTTAGTGAAGATAATTCAAAATGATTGCAGCAGTATGTTGACAGAGAACTTCCAAAAATGCAAGCTGGATTCAGAACAGGATGTGGAACAAGGGATATCATTGCTGATGTCATATAGATCTTGGCTCAAAGGAAAAAAAAATACCAGAAAGATTTTTACTTGTGTTTTATTGATTATGCAAACGCATTCAATTGTGTGGATCATAGCAATTTATAGATAACATTGAGAAAAATGGAAATTCCAGAACACTTGATTGTGCTCATCAGGAACCTACAAAGACCAGGAGGCTAAGGTTCGAGCAAACAAGGGGATACTTCATGGTTTAAAATCAGGAAGGGAGTGTGTCAGAGTTGCATCTTTCACCACACTTTTTCAATCCATATGCTGAACAAATAATCCTAGAAGCTGGACTATATGAAGAAGAATGTGGCATCAGGATTGGAGGAAGATCATTAACCACCTTTGATATGTAGATGACACAACTTTACTTGCTGAAAGTGAGGACAATATAAAGCACTTACTGATGAAGATTAAAGACTTCAATTTGTAGTATGGATTACATCTCAGCATAAAGAAAACAAAAATCCTCACAACTGGTCCAGTAAGCAGTATCACAATAAATGGAGAAAAGATTGATTGAAGTTGTTAAATAATTCATACTTCTTGGTTCCTCAATCAACACTAATGGAAGCAACAGTCAAGACATCATATGATGTATTGCACTGGACAAATCTGCTACAAAAGACCCCTTTACAGTGCTGAAGAGCAAAGATGTCTCCTTGAAGAATAAAGTGTGCCCAACTCAAGCCATGATACTTTCAATTGCCTCACATGTTTATAAGAGCTGGACAATGAAGAGTAAAGACTGAAGAAGATTTGATGTTTTCAAGTTTGATGATGGTGAAGTATACAGAAAGTACCATGGACTGCCAAAAGAATGAACAAATCTGTCCTGGAAGAAGTGCAACCAGAATGCTCCTTGGAAATGAGAATGGCCAGACTTTGTCTGACCTACTTTGGTCATGTTGTCAGAAGGGACCATTTCCTGGAGAAGGATATCAAGCTTGGTAAGGCAGAGGGTTAGTAAAGAGGGGAAGGCCCTCAAGGAGATGGACTGACACAGTGGCTGCAACAATGGGCTCACATACAGCAAGGATTGTGAAAGTGACACAGGACCGGGCAGTGTTTTGTACTGTTGTCCATAGGATTATTATGAGTTGTAACCAAAATGATAGCATCTAACAATAATAGCAACATCGTTATGATGAACTCTGGTGGTGCTGTTGTTGAAGCATAGTGCTGCTAACCAAAAGATCTGCTGTCCAAACCCACCAGTGGCTCTGCGTTAGAAAGATGAGACAGTCTGATTCCATAAAGATTTACAACTTTGGAAACCCTATGTTGCAATTCTACTCTGACCTGTAGGGTCACTGGGATTCAGAATTGACTCAATAGGTTTGGTTTTTGGTAATGACATAATTAATATAAAGGATAAGGAAATATATAAATTACATTTAAAACTGTCAAGATATGGCATTCTTATTTCCCTGTGTTTGAATACTCACAACTTGAGTTTAAATGTAACAACTGAAGTGGGTTACCATGGCATGAATATTCAGAAAATTCTCATACCTACTTTAGGAGCTCTGGTAGCTTAGTGCCTAAGGCACTTGACTGCTAACCAGAAGGCTGGCGGTTCAAACCCACCAGCCACTCCTCGGAAGGAAGATGGGGCAATCTACTTCTGTAGTGATACTGCCTCGGAAACCCAATGAGGTGTCACTATGAGTCAGGTCCGACTCGATGGCACATAACAACAACAATAATAATTTTACTTGTCTTCATTATGAGACAGTTTTTAAATGAAATATTAACATTATGAATCATATCAGAAGTAACAATATTATTTAAGTATAATATTATTTCTTAAGCTATGGTCATATTGGTTTACTGTCTATGAAATATTTTAATTTAAAGTGGTACATCATTTGGGAATTCAGGAGTTTAAAAATTCTACTTTTTTTTTTTTTTTTCCCTCCAGTAAGTGAATAAACAAGAGGGTGTTGAACAAGTGGCAGAGGACTGGATTCTCTGTTGACCTGATTTAAGCTCCAAATAATGTTTAAAGTACAGTTAACTTTAATACCATAGCAAATAACAATTTCTCAATTTTCTAATATAACTGTAATGCTAATTGCACACAGAAAACTTTAAAATGTTTTTATGAACCTCCGAAAGTAAAACTAATTTATCTTTGCATCATGGAGACTACACGTTATGTTTCTATCAAACGTCAGTGCATTTTTTATGAGAATTTAATAAAATCAAAACTTCTTGACTGATAATTTAAGGATTTTTAATAATGCCTTAATTTAAATAGTTTAACTTGGGACATGTGTTTTCTGAATTTAATTTCCAATTATCTGAAGCAGGGAAACAAAGAAAATGGCTTTAGTTTGATCATCAGCAAACAGAACAGATTTTAGGAATACAGAGCTAATGCCACATATTAAATGTCATAATCATAGGCACATATGAGATGACATAAGTCTTCCTGAATATCAAACTTGTATATTTTGAAACATCCAACTATTTAGATCATAGAAGAAGATAACGTTGTGAAATTGGACCAAGAGTTAAAATGAAAGAAAAGTGAACTCATAATCGTACAAACTTTTGATGTGCTGTCTTATTTTAGATAGCTTTAAAAATAAATTAATCAGGTGGACAAAGAATTGCATTTGAAGTGGACTGTTTTCTTAATATTTTGAAATAGAGTAAAGATTTTTTAAAAGTAGTCAATTATCTGGAAATCAGAATAGGAGTTCCACTTTGACAAGCAGAATGTCTTAAAATAAATACTGGGGGTGTATTAAAACTCATTAGAAAATGCATAGAAAAAATTTCCTGTTTCACTTGACAGCTCACTCTAACGCATTAGCAGCTTCCTCCTGGGTGTTGGAATTAATTCTGCCACAAATATATTTAGTATGTTTCGTGTCCCCTCCCCAGTAGGTTTCCACACTTCATTCTTGAAGTTATTGCTGCTTTTCCACATCTCGTGCTGTGTAGAGAAATGATAAGATATTGAAGGAAAACTGATTACTTTGGATAGCAGACATAATCTGTTCAATTGTTTTTGGTGCCGTTGCTTCTTTTCCCTAAGGAATCCTCAGAGAGTTTTCTTTGCCTTTGCTAACCTTGCTGCTGGAAGCAAATTTGTATCAATTGTTATGCATTCTGTTTCCAGTGTGCTATGGAGTTGGACTAATATTGCTGCTGTCACTCATTCTCCAAAGAGGATTTTGTTTTATACCAATAAGAATTAAGAGTTTGAGATGTTCTTCAAAGAATTAGAAGAGGATTTATTTATTTATTTTTTAAATGAGAAAGTCACATGAAGCTGACATAGGCTTTCTTCTTCTTCTTTATGTTTTTACACAAGAAGGAGCGAATGATTTATCTTTCCATTGATGAGATCAGCTATTCTTTTCCTTGTTAGAATTTTCCTTTGTATTTATGTTTTAGTGAAGGTAAATGGTATCTTATGTACAAAAATAATAATGATGATGATGATAAAAGAGAGATTCAGATATTTTATCCTAAAGTATAATTTATGTTTGTGGTTAGTAAATAGGGTTCTATATTTTCTTAGGATTTGTGATCTAGTCACTGTTTTTTTTTTTTCTTTTCATTCTTGCCTTTCTTTGGTCTCACTTTTACTATTGTTCTTTGAAAACAACATTCTATTTTGGAAATTTTGTAGTTGTGTGCCATCAAGTCGCTTTGGTTGTTCTAGGTTGTAATCTTTACAGAAGTGAACTGCATCTTTCTCCTGTGGAGTGGCTGGTGGGTTCTAACCACTGACAGTTCAGTCTGCAGCCCAGCACTTAACCATTTGTGTCATCAGGAAACTTTTAGAGAAGTAAAAATTTGGAGGGGTCTTTTATTATTATTATTATTATTATTATTATGTATTTATTCTTTTATTGTGTTTTGGGTGCAAATTTACAGAGCTGAATTTGTTTTATATTCAACAATTTGTGTATATTTGTTTTCACTCCCCGATTACCATCCCCAACCCTAACTCAATCTCCTCCTCTCCCTTCCCTGTGACCTCCACATTCCTGTGCCCTTCTTAGTTGTGCACTTCTGTTTGTCCAGCTTTCCCTCCATGTGAATGTTGTCCCTCTGGTGGCCCATGGCCAATTGCTCCAAGGGGTGTATCTCTGTAGAGTAGGTGGGTGCATTGCCTTGGGTAGGGTATAGAGCCAGCCCTTAGGATTGAGTCTTATCCCAGGCCCAAATTGTATCCCAGGGACATAGTCTTGGGGGTCTTGCCAGACTGCATCTGACCAGTAGTTCTGGTTGTTACCATATTTTAAAATTTTGTTCCATGTTTTTCCTCCTACTCTATCCAGGATCTCTTTTGATCCCTTCCTGAGTGGTTGGCATTGATAGCCAGGCACCATCTAGTTCTTCTGGTCTTGAGGTCCATCATATGCTAAGGCTGATTGTTTCCAAATGCCCTTGGTTTTCTTCACTCTCCTTCACTTCAGACAAGAGGAGACCATTACATGCATCTTAGATGGCCACTTGAAAGCTTTTAAGACCCCAGTCGCTACTCACTAAAGTAGGTTGTAGAACAAGATTATTGTGTATTATGTTGTGCCAATTGAGCCTTGTGTCCTCTGATACTATGGTCTTGAGTTGGTAGATCTGGTGTTTCTCTCCCAAGGTGTTTGTCTGTCTCTGAGGGATTACTCCTAATCTGTCTTCTGTTGCTTCTGTAATGATTATGGTTATTTTGAATCACTAGTATCTGTGCAAGATTATCCCCAGCTGAATCTATCATTGGTCTAGAGTATATTCCTGTTCACTAACCCCCATCTGATCTTCTCAGTTGTCTATGCTTTTATCTGTAGCCTGGTGTTTGGTGTTAGTGGTAATGCAGAATTGTGCATATACTGGTATTAGCCTCTGTTGTCTATATCTTACGTGTACAATTCAGTGTCCTCCCTTTCGCCAATGTTATCATTCTGGTCACAGACTCCATACTGTCCCTACCCTTAGCAAATTCAGTGTGTGACCCTTTGAGGGGGCTTTTTGACATATAGCCAATGATACATATTTGAATGTCCATTGCTCAGAGCAGACCACGTTGGAATAGTTTCATAATTCCCTCTAATCTTCTGGCTGATTGAATGATATATGACCACTGCTCTCCTAGCAAGGTTCAATTAAGAGAATTTTATTAGAATTTAACATGAAATATGCATGTTTTCACTTCAGCAATATGCCTCATATGTTGTATGCAACTGCTTGGATTTCTTTTTAAAATAGTATGTTTATTTCATATTATTTATAGAACATGATAAAAGGAATATATGAAATGTTATCCTTTATTTCACTGACATGGAGGTTTTAAATAAAATCACACTCTATAACAAGTGTTAAGTACTTTTTAAATAATCCCAATTTTTCCTTTAATTGGCATATTAGTAAACTCTTTGTTATCCTAAAAATAAATAGGACAGTGATAGTTGTAATCTGATCAGATGTTTCTGTTTGAATAATTTACATTTAATTTGGAAATTCTGAATGTTCTTCAGATAGAACTATTGAATGAAATGGAATCAAATCTGTGTTGTATTTCCCCAAAATGGTAAAATTTGCTGTTTTGACCATTAAATTTCAACTTTAAGATTCAATGACTATTATTATTTCTTTATTATTATTTTTTTAATCATTTTTCCACCTGGTCCCAAGATTTTTCCTTTGTAGAATAAATAGATTGAACAAGAAAATATCAAATGAACCTTCATGGTCTAAATTTATTTCATTTATAACTGTGCTTTATAAACTATATGATGCTCATAATTAACACTTGATCTGTCAAAAAATAATTTCAAAGCATTTGGAAATTTGAATAAGATTAATTTTTCATAAGACTATTTTCATAGTCCCTTCAAAACCCACATTTTCCTAATGTTAAATTTTGAAAAACTCACCTTAAAGTTGCTCTGATACTCATCATTCTTCTATTCATGGGCAGGTAACCTAGGCCACAGAATATGTATAAAATTCATTTTGGTCATTATCAAAAATGAGTTATTTACTTAGCAATCAACTTCAATTGTATATACTACAAATTCTGAAGCAGAACCTTTCTTTGGCCCAGATTTAGTTCATTTTAAAAATACAATTATTTACCTTCAACAATACCGTTATTTTCCTTAAACCATATCAACAATTTTTTAAGCACCTACTCCCATGCTATGCCATGTTCTAGGGGTTTGATAAATAAACAATCAAAAAGATCAACAAGGTTCTGCTCTTTGAGATTTCTTTTTAGTTGATGGAAAATGTATTTTAGTAGATAAATATAGGTATGAGCATAGATATATATGAGTGAGTATTGGGGCCAAGCAATAAAGATGAAAAATGAACAATTCCAGAAACAAAAACAAAAGGACAAATCCATGATTACTGAGTTGATTCCAACTCATATCCACACTGTTGGACAGAAAGAACTACTTTTTAAGATTTCCAAAGTCAGTCCTTACAGAAGCAGACTGCCTCATCTTTCTCCAGTGGAGCGACTAGTAGGTTCTAAATATCCAACAATTTTGGATAGTACCCAATGCTACAAGACCTCCTAGTTGAATAGGGTAAAATTCAACTTTTTTTTTCTTTTTTTAAATAACAAAATATTAAGGAGACAGAATGACTAGGAGACTACTTCAGACAAGGAGGTCTTAAATAAGCTCTGAGAAGGTGGCATTCATCATTACTAATTAAATGTTCTACTACAAGTGGGTTTGTTATTGTCCCTGAAACACTAATGGGAGAGCTATCTGGTAAGAGTCAGAACAAAATTTCTGTAAGTTTCCATTCCTGATAGGCCATAATGTTCACAGAGTTGGCTAACCATTAGAGACATAGAGTGTACCAAAAGGAAAGGATGAACTCCTGCTAGAATTGAATACTGGAATCTACTCAAAAAAACAAATCCTCTAAGTGATATGATGTTCATCCATATTTGGGAAATTTGGGACAACAGGATGGGTCAAATTGTGGTAAGATGTTATGATTTCATAACCTGGCCTGAACTCTGCTCCTTCACACAATAACTCCCAAACACATACCGACACAGAACAGAGATACACATTGCAGGTGTGCCATGTACTTCTACATCATCAGGCTGTTACATCGCTTCTGACTGAATTACCAACCCCACAAAAGCACTCTTCTTTTCTTCCCTAATGATGTATGTGTGTGTGTGTTAAATATTCTGGGAAAAATACTTTCCAATCACATACTTTTCAGAAGACGAACAAAGCATGTTGGCTTTTGATTTTAGTGTGAAACATTGGCTTCTTATTCTATTCTTGTAGTAAGAGTATTAATAGGAATATTATTTCATGTGTACTTGGAAGTTTATAGAATACATTCATAATTTTGTCTTTTATGAAAAGCATGTGACGTGAGAAAGACCCTTAAGGGTTTTTACCTAGAGATGTGAGAATGGTGTGACATCTGGCAGCACAGTGGGCCTCTTTATTTTATTTTAGGAAACCATTGTTCCCTCTACAGAAGCATCATTAATACCCAATCACAAGAGAGTCTTCTTTCTTTTGTTTTCCTTCTGCAACCTTGTCCATGGAGTTCTCTTTTCATTTACCATTTCCTTCAGGTGTTTGTGTCAAATAATTATTTTCTACCTAGGGGAACCTGTTCCTACATTACGGACAAAATTGGTCTAAGCTTTATTTTTGAAATACTTATTATTTACATTGTTTCTTTCTCAAGAAATTCAGTAACTGTAATTTCTGATAAAATGAGAAATAAATAAAATATTTGTGGACCATATTTGTGCACAAGACAGTGTGCCAAGGGATTATTTATTTAATTATGTTTGCCACCAAATAGTCTTCCAAATATGTAATACGTTTGTTTTTCCTTTCTTGTCTCTTTCTATCTTTCTTTCTTTTTTTTCTTTTTCTTGAGGAGGCTAGAATAGGTTAGGTCAATACAGTCTCAGAAAAAAAAATACAGAATCTCAAGGAAATAAAACATTTTCTTTGATTTACTAAATACTGTTTTTGAAGTAGACAATAGGGAATCTTTTCATTTTTATGGCTTGTCATTGGAAAAACTTTTGATAATAATATCTTCTTTGCAGCTTCAACAATGGAGAAAATGTGGTGAAAATACCTGGTTCGACATTGTTTCCCACTCTAAACAAAGCTAGGGTAATAGTCATCAATCTATCTATCCATTTGTCCATCTGTCCCACCATGTGTTTATCCATCTTCTCCCAATGAAGGATTAGGAAACATCACAAATTTACCTGAAAGAGCTGTGAGAAGACAATACTAGCATGGCTGTGCTCCCAATGCAAGAAAACAGGACTTCTATAAAGCACAGACTTATTACATTGCTTGGAGAGCTCCATATGTTAAGCTAGATGTGGAAGCTGACATTTAAATTAGGAAAGAAAAATTTTGATCTGAGAACCCTGAGGAAATTAATGTTACCCATGGTCTATTAAGTCAGAAAACATGTTAAGAATAATGTTTACCAATAGTGTCTCAAGAACTTTATGGTCTAAGTCATGTTTCTTAGGTTCTATGCAACCCTTGGTGTAATGGAGGCCAGAGCACCATTTGCACAAATGCTCAGAATAAAATGACTTTTCAATCACAAATATTTATAATTTGTTAATAAAACCTGTAAGATATGTAATACACATATCTTAAAGTAATATACATGTGTAATAATTTTTTTTTGGTTGTTTATTTCTAAAACCTATAAGATATGTAATACAAATTGCTCAACCTTTCTTCTGAGGAGTGGCTGGTGGGTTTGAATTGCCAGCCTTCTGGTTAGCAGTCAAATGCCTTAGACACTATGCCACCAGGACTCCCTATGTAATACACATATCTTAATATAATATACACGTCTAATAAAAATTTTTTGGCTGTATTTTTCTAAAAGCTGTAAGATAATGTAATACAAACTTCAAATACAGTTTTATTTATTTGTTTGTTTGCCTTTTTTTTTTTTTTCCTAAAAATCTAGCATTTTTTGAAAGACATCTTTCTATGGAGACATTAACTCAGTGCACTGCATCATTTTCTGAAAATTGTCCTATGGTAATGAATTAGTCACTTTCATGTAAGCTAGACTCAAGCCAGTGGTTTGGAGTAATAGAAACTTTGTCTCATCAATCTCATGAACCATTTAGTCCCCATTTCAAGAGCAGTTTTAAGTCTATTTCTAAATGTGTATTCTATTTTTGTATTATGCCAATCAAATATGCTCTCAAAGGAAAGCTGAGCGAATGGATCAATTATGGCCATTGATGCCTTTCCCCTCTATTTCAGGACCAGTGCTTCTGAATTACTGTGGGAAAAATGTGGATGTTCCCCATAGGGAAGAATAAGTGGAATTAAAAAAGGAGAGAATTGATACTGTAGATTTACAGTTCAGTATTTTAACTTTAATCTTTACTCCCTTGACTGTAGTTATGAAGTTATTATATTCATTTGTGACTTTCCAACAATTTTTAAGATGTTACATTTGTGTCTTTTTTTTCCAATTATTCTCTGCCAAAATAAATTTTATTTTTTGCCAAAAGTATACAGATAATTATTGCTAATGTATGTCTAATTATTAAAATATGCAATACATTACATGAGGATAATCCAGTTAACCTGTTTTATAAAGAAGTCAAGACATTCTTTTAAGCACAAATTAAACACTGAATGCTTTTGCCATTAGTTGTGTTAAGCTTTCTAGTAACTACAAAAATTCTTCTTCAATGATAACTTTTAGGCAGGTATTGGACAAAATCAATACTAAATCAAAATCAAGTTTTATTCCAGGTTCATTGTAAGTTGGTTCTGATGTAAGTCAAATATCTCCTTCTCTTTAACTATTATCATTGCTTTTTTTTTTTTTTTTAACCAGTAAATTTATAAATCTGAGCTTTATTTGTCTTTGAGAGTTGGAAACATTTTATGTAAACATACAGATATTTTAATACTTATATACATAAAAAAGATACACAAATTGTAAAAATTTACTCCAATAATTAAAAAGAGTTGGACAATGGGGACATTTTGTTACTTCCTCCACTTGTGCATGGTTCTGTATCATCTGGATTACCTTTGAGAACGGGGATGGTGCTTCTGGTCAGAAATTAGTGAGCATTGTCTGTGTGATTCTTTTATTTGTTTTTTCATATATTTCACAGCCACATCTCATGAATCTATCAACTTTAGCAAAGTAATCAGCATTGAGTCCATGTTTTCCAGCAACTGAAGCCCCTGACTTAGTTTAGAAAAAACCCGGCTAATTATTTCACTGTAAAACATTTTGACAATTTCTCTCTCTCCTCTGCTAATTATTTCCTTCTCCTTCAGCATTTCTTTCCTCTTCAAAACCTATTACATACTGATCTGTCAATTACTCGTCTTCATGATCCATGAGCTATTCCAGATCAGTGATTATACGTTCTAAATTTACTACTCTTGACATATGATTTTTCCACTGATCACTTTCATCATATTATTTTGATCAAATGTTTGGAGTGTATTTCAGTGGTGCCCAGATAGTACCTTGTTGATATAAGAATTCTTGTGTTCACCCCATATTATCTTTTAAAAAATGACTTCAACACATATTTAATTTTTTTTCATATATTAACATACAGATGGCATAGAATTTGTTTCATTATGGTGGATGAATATTTTAAAAAATGTACTTGTTTGATTTTAAGATTTTTGAAAGAGGACAAGGTTTTTTCAAAAAGAAAAACAGGTAATTAAGTCAAAATAACTGATGAATTTTGGAAAGATAAATGTGAATTTAACTTCATTATAAGTTTAGCTAAAAATGAAAGCAGCAGAATCCAGTTTACTTTTGTCATCATGTGTGCAGGTGATACTTTGTGAATATTGTTGGTATATAGTCATCTTTACTGGGCAAAGAGATATGTTTAATTGAAAGCTGTCACTCTGTTTTTTTGTTTGTTTTGTTTTGTTTTTTTATTGTGCTTTAGGTTCAAATTTACAGAGCAGAATGTGGTTTACATTCATCATTTTGTTTACATTTGGTTCACTCCCCAATTACTGTCCCCCACCCAAATCCACTCTCCTCCCCTCCTTTCCCAGTAACACCCCCACATCCCATGCCTCTCATAGTTATACATTCTTGTGTGTCCTGCATTTCCTCCATGAGAATGTTGCCCCTCTGGTGCCTCATGGTTGATTGCTTCAAGAGCTACCTCTCCATAGAGTATGTGGGTGTATCACCCTGGGTTGAGTGTCACTCCATTAATAACATAATTTTCTGGTCATTGTTTTCAATCACCAGATGGCATAGGATAAGAGTTTTCTTGTGTAATAATAATATTATATGATATATAAGAGCTCTCATATATATCATATAATATTATGCCTAAGGCATTTAACAGCTAGCCAGAAGACTGGTGGTTCAAACCCACCAGCCACTCTTTGGAAGGAAGATTGGACAATCTAATTCCATAGTGATACTGCTTTGGAAACCCAAGGAGGGGTTGCTATGAGTTAGATCCGACTCAACAGCAGTGGGTAATAATGGTATATAAATTAATAATACTACGTTAATCTTCATAGCATCATCTTAAAAAAAAAAAAAAAAAGACACAATCTACATAAATTGTTACCCAGATGGGGTAAGCTTTAATATTTTTGTCTTTGAAATTTGTTTTCAAATACTCATCATAAATGACTACTATGAGAAAAATTCAAGCATTCTTTTCTCATGTGTTATGATAAAATTATATTAAATGTAAATTCATGTTTACATGATGGTCAGAGAGATATTTCCCCCAGAAAACTGAACAATTTGTAACCCTAAAAGTACATATCTTTGAAAGCTTAATCTATTTTGTGTCCTTTAGCTGGCTAATAACTTCCACTTATTAAATATTCCCTGATGAGAAATTACTGCTTTTACTATCCAGTCATCTATTTTAAAAACCCTACTTCACAGGTATTAGGAAAGATCGAAGTGAAAAATAAGCCCAGTGAATGGCTGTTCAATTAGGGCGTAAAACCTTTTTAAGTGCCATTTCAAAAAGTGAGACTATATACTTGATAGAACTTAGAGGAGGTCATGTGCTAAAGAATTACTCATAATGATTTAATTCATTCATTTTATAGATTATAGTTTCCACTCTCCCATTGATGTACGGTGCATTTATGTGTTTAACTCCCATTAACACTAATGGTAGTTTTGTGTATAAAACAAAAATACATTTAAAAGAAATCATCTCTTTTCCCATCTATTAACTGTGTATCTACTTTCCTATCTAGATCTATGTAAAAATTTGAATTCATGCAAAATTTTTTTAAAAGTAGCATGAAAAATGCATTTGAATTATTGGCAGATTTACTTTACGGAAATCTCTTTATCATTTAAAACCTTTTATAAATTATTACCTTTCAGATACAGAGAACTTTATGCATGAGAATATTTGGAATTAGTTGTACATGTCACTTGTTAAATCATTGCAGGACACTGGAACTTTGCAGTTGATAAGCATTTTATTTTAAAAGATAATGGAAACGTTAAAAAACTCCTCTATTCCCTTGGTTAAACATTTTTAAAGGGTTTATTTTCCATTTTTAGATAATATTTTGATTCTCTTAATTCTGATGAGACTCTAATGTAGAGAATACTTAAGACAGTGGCAGTAATGCATCCAAAATAAATTCTCTGATTCATAGATTGCAAAAGTAGAATAAACAATTGCTTGATGTCTTACTGAGGATTTAGCACAAAGTCCTGAAGGTACTCTGAGTTTTCTTTCTAGAGACAGTGGAAATGACTTGCCAGTGCTGTCCAGATCTCAGGTGAGCTACAATAGAACAACACACAACATTTATATGTACTATCCTCTTCTTTCAATGGACTTAGACATACCAACAATTTGGAGAATGGCACACAACCAGACAACATTTCCTTTTGTTATACATAAGGTCATCAGGAGTCCGAGCTAACTCAATGGCAACAAACAAAAACAAATCCTCTTTTTCATGTCTAAATGAATTTATAAAATCTTAAGTAATATATAGGGAAAGAAAAGGAGAAATCATCTCCAAGTTATCTGGTGGCATAGTGGCAGTTCAAACCCACCAGCCACTCTTTGGAGGAAAGATTGGGCAATCTACTTCTGTAGTGATACCACCTCGGAAACCCAAGGAGGGGTCACTATGAGATGGGTCTGACTTGACAGCAGTAAATTGGTTTTGGTTTTGGTATGTTGTAATATATATATAAGGTAGGAGACTATCAAATTGTTAATTTACATTTGGGATATAAATGACAGCTATCGAAAATAATTTCTTTAATAAATGGTACCAAAATTTATCTCTTACTGCCCTTTTGCTTCAAACCCCTCAACCTCCAGCAAATCTCAATTTCTTTCAGTGCAAAAGCTATATTCCTTTGCAATGGACTGTACTCCTGTTCACTAGAAACAAATACATTTGTAGAAACATTGTCTGCCAACCCTATACATGGTCATGGGCACACTACCCCTGGCATAGAAATAACTCATTTTTCAGCCTGTCCACCCATCTATCTCCCTATAGATCAATGTTTGCCATCACTGCCAACGCAGTAGTGTATGTGCAAAAAGGTTCATCTTTGTTGTCTGTACATCCAACGCATCTCTCTATGTCTTCCTCTTCCTCAATGCCACCATGTTAATCACTCTCATTTGGTACATTGCTCTCCCCTTCACCCAAATCAATACTTGTCTGTACCCATCTAGCAGTGTTCCTTCCCCTCCGCTTCCACCCGTGGTAACCAAAAAAGAAAATTTCCTTCCATATATAAACCTTTTCTTGACTTTGTACAATAATGGACTAATACAATATTTGTGGGTTCCTATTTTATTACTATGACTCTGGTTTAATTTCCTTCTTTGTAAACCATGTTAAGAGCTTAAGAAAAACATTGTTTTTAAGGATGCTGTAGTTATTTTAAAAAGGAACAAAATACTGTATTAGTATTCATCATGGAAAACAATTACATAGATGTCTTATAAGGTAAAACTTGTATCACTTAGCCAACATGGTTTGTGCAAGTACTTAAGTGTACTTAAAATCAGAAGGTTAAAGCCATGTGGGAAGTGAATCTCATCAAAAATAATATTTTTTTCTTGGGTATAAATGTCACCTTAGAGCATACTAAGCTAGTTCTCTCATAATGCAATTCAACCATTGAATTAAAATGTGTTAAACACTTGAGAGCTTTTTACACACACCAGTAATATTTTGGCATATACAGTACCTCATTACGTTACAATACTGACATAGACATTTTCAAATGTGTTTGGATAAAGAAGCATGTTAGAATTTACTTTAATTACAATTATAATAGTTGTGATGCTTACTAGAGAGAGCATTATGGTATATCTTTTAGAAGAAAATGTCCAGTATCTTTTTGAAAAATTTTTAAGTACTTTAAAACCCATGGCCATCAAGTTGATTCCAACTCATAGTGACCCCCATTGGGTTTACAAGGCTCTAAATCATTACGGAAGTAGATTGCCTCATCTCCTTCCACAGAGCAGCTGGTGGATTTGAACTGCTGACCTTGTGGTTAGCAGGCTAATGCCTATGTCACTGTGCCACCAGAGTTCCTTCAGTACTTACTATGTACTAAGTAATTTTCTGATGCTCTCCATGTGTTATCTCATTTAATCCTTAAAAATTCCTATGTGATAAATTTACCTATAATTGCCTAAATAAGAGAAAATTAAAACACTAAGAAATTAATAAATTATACATACAGATACAGCCAGGATTTTAATTTAAGAAATTGGATCCCTGCCACTTAGCTGTTAGCCACCAAATTATCAAAAATAAATCTGTTTAAATAAATATTAATTTTATAGTGCCTTTGTAATATATTATACATGTTTCGTTTTAAATGTCCCAATCTAAATGCCTTGGAAAAGCAAATCTTAATTTTTCAATATTGCTTCTATTCATTTCATGGAAGTTAGAGTATATCTCAGGATCAATGTTAGATCAAAGACCTCTTTTACTGCAGATTATCCATGACATCTGAACAAAGTTTAAAGTGTTTCAAAGTTTTTGCAATATGCTCAAAAACTGCTAGATAAATTTTATTTGCAATATTCTTGTATTATGAAGCATTTATTATAATGGAAACATATTTATTGGAAAAGGTGACTAAGGTTGTAGACATAAGAGAAATGTGTGATATATATGTATGCTTCTTAGTGCTAAATATTTTTGGAAGCCA
Organism: Orycteropus afer afer; assembly: GCF_000298275.1. NCBI lineage: Eukaryota > Metazoa > Chordata > Mammalia > Tubulidentata > Orycteropodidae > Orycteropus > Orycteropus afer. The sequence continues at coordinate 3,431,389 of NW_006921812.1, read as the reverse complement.
ATATTGTGTCTGGATGTCTTATGTTTTTCATACAGTCTACCATAACTGTTACTTTCAGGTGCTAAATTGTTTAATGCTTGTGATTTTATTTGTACACTGTTGTCCTGAGAATCACTGGTCATTTTGAGATGGTGATGACTATACACTTATAATTTTAAATATCAGCTATAAAATCTCCACTCACTTATTTAACAAGTATACATTAAAGTTATTACTTCCTTTTTTAATACATCCTAGATCACTGATATAAAATGATCTAAAAATTTATTAAATGTTTTTATTTTAAGCATATTTTCAATGATTCTTCAAAAAAAATTAATTACTTTTTCCATACTTCCAATAAAAGTAAATATGTAATTATATTTCAATATTCAATCATATAAAGAATGGTTTTTGTCAACTGTTGTGTTGTAGTTAGTTACTAGGAACTTATTATCTGATTAAACGTAATGTTGTTGTTGTGTGCCATCGACTCAGACCTGACTCATAGTGACCCCTCTTTCGGTTTCCAAGGCAGTATCTCTATGGAAGTGGATTGCCCAAACTTCCTTCCGAGGAGTGGCTGGTGGGTTTGAATCTCCAGCTTTCTGTTTAGCAGTCAAGTGCCTTAGACACCAAGCTACCAGAGCTCCCATTAAACTTAATAGCAAGCAAAATTACATTTGGAATACCTTTCTTTGTTGTTGTTATGTGCTGTTGAGTCAGCCCCGACTCAAAGCGACCCCTCCTTGGGTTGCTGAGGCAGTATCACTATGGAAGTTGATTGCCCCATCTTCCTTCCTAGGAGTGGCTGGTGGGTTTGAACCGCCAGCCTTCTGGTTAGCAGTCAAGTGCCTTAGGCATTATGCTACCAGAGCTCCTACCTTTCTTTAGTATAGTAATTGTTTAATTTCACTACTTTTCTTTAGTATAGTAAAATTAAACAATTTAATGTTTATATGACTTGTTTCTCACTTTTATCTAGAAATAAAATCTTAGCTTTATGTTTGTTCTACTTAACGTCTACCAAAGGGAAAAAAAAAAATAATGAAATTACCTTTACAACTTTTTGCTCTGTTGACAGCTTTTCATGTTTAATTTTTAAGTGCAGATTTATGTGCATCAAACATTATGTGGAATATGTATGAAAATATGGTTCAAAATAACAGTGCCACTGATCTTAGCAGGAAAAAGCCACTTAGTCAGGGATAAATGCCCCAGAGCTATCCTCTCAGCACTTTTAGCTCTTTGTGCCATTGCCTTCCTTTAAATGATTCTATTTTTAAAAGTTGTCTTGTAAGAAAGAAAAGAACAGAAATCCATATTTCGTAGTCAACCAATAACACTTCCTTTGTGTTTTTGGATATTGCAGAAAACAAGTCATATTGAACTGCATAGCATTAATACAAATAAACCGTTAGCTCGTGCTACAGCTAGAAAGTTGTGATTGTGATTTGGGATCACCCACCAGCTATTCAGAGCTAAGAAGAACAAAACAAAGATGTTCACTTTTGGATTAACATAGCATCGTGCAGAATGCATTAGTATATAGTTATATATAAAGCCAGGATAGAGATACTGTTGTAGCTTTATATCATCGATGTAAAGCATAACAGGAATAATTGAAACAAAAAGCATTCAAATGCAGTTATCTGCAAAAAGCCCAGAAACTGTCTCTCGATTTTACATTCATAACTTTCATTCACAAGAGCCTGGTAAATAGATGTTCTCTGAAATGCCCCATTATTTCTTTTTTTTCTGTAAAATGAGCCTTCTACAATCTATTAGAGGATGATATAGCCATTTTTCCCCTTGGGCATATTCAAGTGTATGCAGATCCCCGCCTAGTGCTCTTTGCGACCTCATGATTTTCTTTCCTGTCAAAAAGGCTTTTATTCATTTTTATTCTTTCCATAGGGCTTTTAAAATAAACCTTAGGTTCTCTCTACTTATACAGTGTCCAATGTAACACAAAAATGTTAACAATATATTTTGGAGGAGTCCCTGGGTGACACAAATGGCTAATGCCTAGACTACTACCCAAGAGACTGGTAGTTCAAACCCACCCAAGATGCTTCAGAAGACAAGCCGTGAAATCTGTTTCCAAAAGTTCACACATTTAAAACCTTACCGAGCAGTTCTACTCTGCACACATGGGGTCACTATGCATCAAAATCCGCTCATGGCAACTAAAAATAACAAGAACAATGTATTTTGGCATTATCAGTTTTATAACAACCTACATAAATAAGAATGTTCTAAGTGGTTTAAATTTACCACAGTGAATTTCTGTTTAAGGATTGTATTATTTTATTGATACAGTGAGTCCAAATGAGCTTAATTAAATTCATTTTTTAGGTATAATTTACTTTTTATTCTCAAACAAAAACTCCCATATACTTAATTCCTTTTGACAACTAAACTTTTATAAACACAGCTATTTCTATAAAATAGTAGAAATCTAAATATGTAAGTTGCTGTTTGTTGTTGTTAGGTGCTGTTGAGTTGGCACTGACTCATAGCAACCCTATGCGCAACAGAATGACACACGGCCCAGTCATGCACCATCCTCACATTCCTTGCTATACTTGAGCCCATAATTACAGCCTCTATGTCAAACTATCTTTCTGAAGGCCTTCCCCTTTTCCACTGACCCTCCACTTTACTAAGCATGATAAACTTCTTTAGGGAATGGTCATTTCTGATAACATGACCAAAGTAGGTGAGACAAAGTCTGGCTACTCTTGCTTCTGAGGGCTATTCTGGCTGCAATTCTTCCAGGACAGATTTATTTGTTCTTCTGGCAGTCCATGGTATTTTCAGTATTCTTTGCCAACACCACAATTCAAAGGCATCAACCCTTCTTTGATCTTCCCTGTTCAGCTTTGTCCAGATTTCACATACGTATGAAACAATTGAAAGTACCATGGCGTAGGTTAGGTGCACCTTAGTCTTCAAAGTGACATCTTTGCTTCTTAACACTTTAAAGTGGTCTTTTGCAGCACATTTACCCAGTGCAGTATGACGTTTGATTTCTTGACTGCTGCTTCCACGGTGTTAATTGTAGATCCAAGTAGAATAAAATCCCTGACAACATTAATCTTTTTCTCCATTTATTGTGATGATCCTTATTGGTCCAGTTGTGCGGATTTTTGTTTTCTTTATGTTGAGGTGTAATCCTTACTGCAGACTGTACTCTTTAATCTTCATCAGTATGTGCTTCAAGTCTTCTTCATCATCAGCAAGCAAGCTTGTGTCATCAGCATATCTCAGGTTGTTAATGAGTCTTCCTTCAATCCTGATTCTGTATTCTTCTTCATACAATCCAGCTTTTCATATTATTTGCTCAATGTAGAGATTGAATAAAGATGGTGATAGAATTCAATCCTGACACACACCTTTCTTAATTTTAAACCATGCAATGTCTCCATATACTTAACTCTAGTTATTTCTATAAGATAGTAGAAATTTAAAGACATAAGAGAATCCATAATTTTAAAACCATTTTACATTCACATATATAAAAACCGGTTGCCATCAAGTTGACACTGACTCATGCCATCCTTATATGTGTAGAGTAGAACTGTGCTCCATAGAGTATACAGTGGCTGATATTTTTGAAGTAGATCCCCAGCCCTTTCTTCCAAGGTACATTTGGATGGAATTGAACCTCCAGCCTTTCAGTTAGCAGTGGAGTGTGCCAACCTTACACTTCCCAGTTACTCCTTCACATATATAGGCTGGGATATTTTGTGGAATGTCTTCAGTGGACACAGTATTTACTTGGGTTTTTGCTTTACTCATATATTTCATCTATACTGATCGAAGGGATATGTCTTCATTCTGTGAATTATAGAATGATAGCCAAAATTTATGAAATTATACTATTTTTTCCTTAGGTTATCCACAGGAGATTTTTATATATTCCCATGCAAATTTAAAAAGAATACAATAGACATAAGGATAAAAAGTTAGAGGGATGTAGTGTTAGAAGTATTTAAGCACACTGCTATGAAAACAATCTTATAGCAATAAGGCAGTCTTAGCAGCAATATAGTCAATGTCCCCAGGGCACATATTTCAGTTTCTGTGGCTGTTTTCCATTCTTGTGCTATAAATAGCAAAATAACGTGTTATACAGTAATAGCCTGAGGATAATAGAAGGACCACTGGCTTTGTTTAAAATGTCTCCATATTGTATTCACATTTTTTTTCACATAAAGACTTACTTTTCCAAATAGTGATATTTTAGGAAATACAGTAAATCATGGACTCAGAATGAACATCATCATTAAACAGAAGCTGTTCAGACATATGAAATTGAGAAGGGAGGATGGTGGAGAATACATATATTACATTTTCACTGTTTGATACATTGTTATAAATTCAATAATGTAAGGGAGTATCGCCAAAAAAAAAGTGGGAGTATTTGTAATTATTGAGAGTCAAGAAAAATAATTTTTAATATCTCTAACACATATCAGGATACTATTATTGTAAAATGTTAGGAAAGTTTTTAAATGCCTGGGAATGGAATGTGCAATCAAGCGCATCAATTAACTTTTTTTTGGAAACTTTCTATCCCTCAGTCTGTTGGTCAGACTGAACAGTATGATCTTAGCATAGAAAAGAGGATGCTACGTGTAAAATCCCATTATATTCCTCTTAACACGTATTTGTGTGTGTGTGTGTGTGTGTATGTATTTCACAGAGAATGGAGTCAATCTTATTCAAAACCTTAGCAGATGCACATCCTTTCTATTTAGTTGGTCTGTTAGATTTAAGGGCTGAAGGATGAAGTCAATATAAACCCAATGATATCTTCTGGCCAGGTGATGCCAAGGATATTGCTTCAATTATA
>NW_006921812.1:3377175-3425744 GCF_000298275.1 Orycteropus afer afer | reverse complement strand
AGGTTGGGCAATCCTACTTCCGTAGTGATACTGCCTCGGAAACCCAAGGAGGGGTCGCTATGAGTCGGGGCCGACTCAATGGCAAATAACAACAATAACAACAACAAATAGTATTGTAATTCTGATTATCCCAAACACGTGGAAGAGTTCTTGTTTTCTTCTCCTGTCAATGATTACAAAGCAGTGTATATTTATGACAGGTAAAATGTTGATATATTGGTTTGATTCTATTTTATTTTAGATTTGTTTTATATCAGCCATTTACTTTGTTGTTAGGTTGGCATCTGGTGCATTGGGCAGATGCAAGTGGGAATCAAATAGCCACTTACCTGCTATGTGACCTTGGGCAAGTTTCAGTACCTCCCTGGGACAGTTGTTTTATGTCTAAAATGGAAATGTAAGTTTCCATTCAGTGTACATATCATCTGACAGGGACACCATACCTGGTAATGTCCTCCAGTCCATGACTTCATTTTGAATATGATTTATCAAATTTGAGCTAGTCACTTAAAAGAATAGTATATAATTCTTCTACTTTTCTCTTGATACCAATTTTCTCCATTTTTGGAGTATGGAACAGACTGAAGTAGTCTTCCAGGTTTAATTAGCTCACTTATGGTTTTGTTTGTTTGGGGATATAAGCACAGTTCTGTTTCTGACGCTCTTCCAAACTGTCAGCATCAGTCTAATGGCTCCACCCCAGAGTTTAGGGAAACAGAGGCTGAGGATCTTCCCTGGGTTTACAAGATGACACATGAGATGATTACAGCTGATGGCCCACTATTGTTTCTAATGTAGATCTGTTTTGTTATGAATAAGGTGTGTTTTCAAATGATCCTAAAAGTAAGAAAATTGTTCCCTTAGTACAAAGCAAAACACAAATCATTGCTTAAGTGTTGGTCAGCTTGATGCTAAAATAAATTTTGAAAGATTCTTCAGAATGAATATAACACAGAAACTTTCATAAACATTTCCTCATTTTTCCTCACAGATATTCTGACATTTTATTGGAACAAATGTATTATTTAATTAAATCAAACCAAAACAAAATTAGGGAGCTCTGGTGGTCAAGTGCCTAAGGCATTTGACTGCTAACTAGATGGCTGGTGGTTCAAACCCATCAGCCACTCCTCAGAAGGAAGACTGGGCAATCTACTTCTGTAGAGATAACACCTTGGAAACCCAAGGAGGGGTCACTATGAGTTGTATTTGACATTTAATAGAAGAGAGAAAATCATTTGCTTCAGGTTGCTCAATTGGCAAGTGACAAATTCAGATCATAACCAGATCTTCTGTCATCAGATTGATAATCATATTTATAAATACACTGAACTAGTCTTGATAATCCAAGATGGAGAAGAAGCATTTTAATGAGAGAAAGAAAAAAAAAAATGTAATATTTAATAGCTAAATATATACTTTACATAAAGCCTTTTTTAAATGTAATATCTTCTATTCTGCAAAATAGATTAAACTATACACTTTCAAATAGTTGAGAGAATCTGGCTGTACCCCAACCCACAAGGCATATTATTTTGTAAGACATGGACATAATGTGACTCTTTATGAAGGATAAAGTTATTTCATAGTTCTAAAGGCCATACTCTTTCTTTAGAACAGTGACTTCAGATTGAAAAATGCAAAGCCCTTTGCTCTTCATAGTTATTTTTCTTCTCAGTTAATGGCATAAATCATTGAACTTTACTAAAACTCAACACATTTCTTGACCTGTGGCACAGAATTGTCTTGATAACTGGGTGCCTAGGTGATGGAATATATAATGAAAGTTTTCTCATAGCTGTATAGACTTTAAAGCTTATGGGTGAGTGTTTTTGCACAGGTGCAGTGGGTGCTTTTCCATTCCTGAACATGGGAATGTCACAGGCCATGTAGTGTGATTAAGGGGGCATATTTAGTTGGTAAATGTTGATAGCAAGCACAAAACTTCCCCACCTTTTCCTCAAATACACACTTAGTAGAATCTAATTCTACTTAGTAGAATCCAATTAATTGCTTATGTCTTACAGAACTTTTTTTTTTTCATATTTGTGCAAAAAAAATTGCCAACTAGTAGTTTCATGTTTAAAACATTATCGTATAACTTTGAGAATGCTATATTGTTGATTGTAATCTTCTGTATGTTTTCTTATCTATGAAACACAAAGAGAGAGAAGCCCTTGTAGCGCAGTGACTGAGTGCTTGGCTGCTAACCAAAAATTTTGTGGTTCAAACCACCAACCAGTCCATAGGAGAAAGATGTGTCAGTCTGCTTCCTTAAACATTTACCGCTTTGGAAAACCTATAGGAGAGTTCTACTGTGTCCAGTAGGGTCACTATGAGCTGGAATTGACACAAGGGCAGTAGGTTTGGTTTTTGTTTTTTTATACACACATACAGACACACACACACATATACGTATATGTGACACATTCATATATGTATATGTTTCTATATGTGTATATAGACACACATATACTTTCTTGAGTGAATATCATGTCTGCATTCCCAATATGAAGCCATATTTTCATATACTTAGATCATCTCAAAGATCTAGGCTTGTAGCAAAGTAAGATATAAGTGTCAATTCTTAATCTAAAAGCCAGAATGGGTAATATTAGGATGGTGAAAATGGTATAGCCCAAAGAAGGAAAAGAGGATTCTTCATCATTTCTGCCTTCAGGGAATTTTCTAATTCAATTTCAATCAAGAATATAACATTAAGAATGAAGCTATTTCATATAACCAACCCTGCTTTTCCCTTTCTTTATCTCTTTCACCTAAAGTTCTTTAAGAATATGGGCAATTGTACTTGCATAGAGGAATCCTGTTGGCTCAGTGGTTAAAGCCCTCAGCTGCTAACTGGTTGGTGCTCTGCAGCAGAAAGATGTGACGGTCTGTTTCCATAAAGATTACAACCTTGGGAACTATATAGGGTAGCTCTACTCTCTCTGACAGGGTCACTATGAGTCGGAATGGACTCAATGGTTTTGGATATTTTGATACTTTCTTTTGAGCTTCTACTTCTCTTTTCACATATATGATCTTGAATATAAGGGAATATACTATAAGGACAGACAGTTCTTAAACAAATACATCCTTTCCTTCCCCCTGAAGTTCCAATTAAGGATATCATACTCTGGAATCTTCCACTGGGTATCTTGTGGTATATGCTTTTAGGAAGCCTCAAAACCAACAATTAAAATGTTTTTCTGTACATTTCAGATAAGCTACATTTTGTATATTTTGTACTTTCAGATAAGCTACATTCTGCTGTGCATAGGGTCACTATGAGTCGGAAAGGACTCAATGGCACCTAACATAACATAACATAACGCTTTGAAAAATCTCCTTTCTCATATTTCTTTTTGACATTATTTATTTTTATTTTTTTGGGCTATCAATATTGTGGCCAAAATATTGGGCAAACCATTTAAAAGTATGAAAACAAACCTTGCACAAGGTGATGTGTTTCACTACCATGGAGTGGCACAACATATAATTCTTAGGAACAGAGAATAGGGTTAGCACAGAATTAAAGCCTCTCTGGAAAAAATAGTTCATTAAAAAATAAACCTATAATGATCAATCATATGTATACCAGCATTAAATACTTGTACTGCTATTCTGGTAAAAATCATTAACATGCAGTGAAATATCCAATGATTACGTACTCTGCTGTTTTCAACTTTTGCAGATGGTCAGTCCTCGACATTGAAAAAGCTTCATGATGAGAAAGGCATTGCTTTATGTGACTGCACTGCTCAGTTACAGCTTTTTCACTTCCTTAGGCTTTGCTTCAGTTGCAGGTCATTGCTAATAGCACAATCCATGCTTTTGGTTTTAAAATCCTTTATGCAGAAAAATACTCTTAGCATTTTTTTTTCTTTATGTACACCAAAGTTTACTTCTTTTTATTTTTCTCTTGAGAAGATCTGAAATGCTTACACTAAAATTTGTCTCACCACAAAAGTAAATATTGTTTTTAAAGAGTGGAAGTGAAAAGCCTATGTTCATATTAAAACGTATCAATGACATCTAATCTTAGGAGCCTTTAAAATCTCAACTCACTGCTGGGGAGTCAGATCTGACTCACAGCAACTCCTCAGTATCACAACAGAAGTAGATTGCCCAACCTTCCTTCTGAGGAGGGGCTAGTGGATTTGAACCGCCAACCTTCTGGTTAGCAGGCAAATACCTTACACATTTCACCACCAGAGCTCTTCTGAACTATTTATGTAGGAAAAAGCCAGTGAATATCAGTGTAGGAACATATTATTAAACCTGTGCTATCTAATACAATAGTAAACAGATGCATAAGCAGCTGCGGAATGTCGAATCCAAATTGAGATGTGCCTCAGGTTTTTAAAAAACTACATACCAATTTTTGAAGACATCATATGTAACAAGAATGTAAAATATCTCACTCATTGATTTTATATTAACTCCATGGTGAAATGAAAAAAAAAATTAATAGGTTAGATAAATACATTACTAAATTATTTGATTTTCATTTCCTATTGTAGCTAATAGAAAATTTTAAATCACATATTGGCTTGCATTTGTGGTTCATATTCTATTTTAATTGAACAGTGCTGTATATGTCAAAAGGATTGACCAATGTAAAATATTAGGTATAGTTTTTGATATTATGTTTCATTTGATTCATACTTAAGATCCTTCATCTTATTATTTTTTTCTCCTTCTATAACTTCTTTGAATGTAATCACTATTAGTACAGAAAACTAATTGCTTCAGGTATCACTTCAATTATTATTTTTTTCTTCATAAGTCTCAGCATCTTTTCTCCCATTAGTTGTTTCATACTTACATGTACTCTCCATACACTCTTTTCGTATTTATATGTTGTAGTCTTGAAACAGAACTTCAATAAGCAGATGCAACATGTATTCAATATGGAGCCATATGATGTACCAACAGTTTCTCATATGCATATTTGATGTACCAATTCATTTCTCTAAGAAATTAATTTCTTCTCCTCTTCCACTTTTTGGATTTTTGCAGCATGCCTATGAGCAATACATCATGGTCGATTGGGAAACTTTGAGGTACAGGTTATTTCACTTTAAATGTTGGGGTGGACATGGTGGACAAGGCTTAATGGTGACAGTATAGACATGAATTCTACATTTTGATAAATCACATAAAAGATGTCCAGGGCAAAAAGCACAAACTCTCTTCTTCTTTCCATATAGAAAATTTAAAAGGACTCTGCTATATGTAATCCAATTTTAATGAAAGTGAAAATAATAAAGAAAAATTCCAATACAGGAGCAAATAGGTAAAAGATTAAAATGGAAAACTAGACCTTGGTACTAAAAATTCTCAGAATGGACCTTCCCTCCCAGAAGTGGCATGTAGAGCAAAAACAGTAAGTTGTATGTGTGTGTATATTATAATTTTCTCTAGTAGGCAAAATATATTCTGTATTTCAATACTTACTCTGATTAGAAGTCAGAATGAAAGTCAGCAGAAGGGCTGTCTGCATGAATTGCATGTCTCTCACCCTACCCTATCTCCTCCCTATTTCCACAACTGGAAAAGCAGATTAGGCATTTACAAGTTACTGTAGTCCATTATATGCAATTTATTTTTAAGGTAAATATGCATTTATGCCTTCTGATAAAATATCAAAGCCTACAAGGATAAACTGTCTTAAAATAATATTAAATCTACATTTCATCAGAGCATATCCAATGATGAAAGTTCTTTTATAACACTTGGTATCTAGTGTGGTTATTTACATTTGAGGACACTAAATAGTTGTCCACTTTTCGAGAATCACAGAAAAGTGCAGAATATTTCCCATCGGGAGAGGGATGAAGCTTTGGAAAAGGAGTTTTGTAGCTTGTACACTTAAAATATAAAGATAAAATTTGTATTCTAGAGCAGTTTCTTGAGGGAAGGAACAGAAAGGCCAAAAACTTCTGATGACAGCAGAAAAAAGGGAATTCTTTTTATAAGATCTAAAGGATGGTCATTGTGCCCATGAATTTCGGTTAACAGAAAGGTCAGTGAGTAGTTTACAGATTGGCTCATGAGTTTTAATTCCATGATGTCAAGGGCTTCACAGGTTTCCAGAAGTTTTTAGATGGCATAGGATACAAGTCACTTTCTGATTAATTATAGAATTTTTCTCTCTCCATTTGAATGTTTGGCATCCTGGAATTATATGTTATGTAATAAATATGTTTATAACATAAGTTTATTCATATCTGTGTAAGCAAATAAAATTATTTTGCTCTGTATTAAAAATATTCTGAGTGAGGTTTCCTAAATATTAATTATTAATCTTCTAGTATCACAATTGGCCTGGGTGGCGCAAAAAAATAAGCACTTGGCTGCTAAATGAGATGTTGGAAGTTTGAGTCTACCCAGAGGCACCTTGGATAAAAGGCTTGGAAATTTAGTTCTGATAATAAGCCATTAAAAATTGTATAGAGCACAGTTCTATTCTTAAACTCGTGGGATCCTCATGTGTCAAAGTTGGCTCCATGGAGACTGGCGAGGATTATCATCGCCCAGAGATCACAGAGCTGAAAATGCCAGTTTCTTTTTGTTCAAATTCAGTTCTCTTTTAATATTAACCACAAGAAATTTTTTTCTGATAAATAAAGCAAACGTTAGAAGTAGTCTGGTATTAAGGGCATTATTCTGATTCATAGCCAACCAAATGGGGATAATTCTCTCTCGCTCCCTCCTTCTCTCTCCCTCTTTTCATAAAAGATCTTTATATCTCTCTGACTATTTAAAAAGTTTAACATAATGTGAAAAATTAACCAAGGAATAATTGCACATATTAAAATGATTTTACAACAAGCTGTGAAGAGTACACATCTTGATACATAGAAACGTTCATCTTTAGAGAGAGGAAAGATTTCTGAAAGTGAAGAAGACTTGAAGCATTTACTGATAAAGATCAAAGACTACAGCTTTCAGTTTGAATTACACCTCAACATACAGAAAGCTAAAATCTTCACAACTAGGCCAATAAACAACATCATGATAAATGGGGAAAAAATTGATGTTGTTAAAGATCTCATTTTCCTTGGATACACAATCAATGCCCAAGGAGAGAGCAATCAAGAAATCAGACAACATATTGTTGTCGTTGTTAAGTACCATCGAGTCATTTCCGACTCACGGCAACTGCATACACAGCAGAACAAAACACCACCCGATCCCGTGCCAGCTCCACAATCCCTACTATACCTGAGCCCATTGTCGCAGTCACCGTGTCAATCCATCTTGTGGAAGGCCTTCCCCTCTTTCGTCGACCCTCCACCTTACCAAGCATGACATCCTTCTCCAGGGAATGGTCGGTCCCCTCTGACAACATGACCAAAGTAGGTGAGAGGAGGTCTGGCCATCCTCGCTTCCAAAGAACATCTCGGCTGCACCTACCTCCAGGACAGATCTATTAGTTCTTTTAGCAGTCAATGGTACCTTCAGCATTCTCTGCCAGCACCACAACTCAAAAGCATCAACTCTTCTTCAGTCTTCCTTATTCATTGTCCAACTCTCACATTCATACAAGGCGATTGGAAATATCATGGCCTGTGTCAGACGCACCTTAGTCCTTAAGGAAACATCCTTGTTCCTCAGCACTTGAAATAGTTCCTTCGCAGCCAACCTGCCCAGTGCTACACTTCATCTAATGTCCTGACTGTGGCTTCCATTGGCCTCAATTGTAGAACCAAGCAACATGAATTCTTTGACAACATCAATCTTTTCTCCGTTTATCATGATGCTGCTTACTGATCCAGCTCTGAGGAGTTTTGTCTTCTTTATATTGAGATGTAATCCATACTGCAGACTGTGTTCCTCAGTCTTCATCAGTAAGTGCCTCAAGTCATCCTCACTTTCAGCAAGCAAAGTTGTATCATCAGCATATCTCAGGTTGTTAATAATTCTTCCTCCAATCCTGATGCCACATTTTTCTTCATATAGTCCAGCTTCTCGGATTATTTGCTCAGCATATTGATTGAATAAGTATGGGAAAAGGATACAACCCTGATGCACTCCCTTCCTGATTTTAAACCATCCCATGACCCCTTGTTCCATTTGAATAACAGCCTCCTGGTCAAGGTACAGATTCCTCAGGAGTACAATCAAGTGTTTGGGAATTCCCATTCTTCTCAAAGTTATCCATAACTTGTCATGACCCACACAATCAAATGCCTTTGCATAGTCAATAAAACACAAGTAAACATCTTTCTGATATTCTTTGCCTTGAGCCAAGATCCATCTGACAGCAGCTATGATATCCCTTGTTCCATGTCCTCTTCTGAATCCAGCTCGCACCTCCGAAAGTTCTCTGTCAATATACTGCTGCAACTGTTTTTGAATTATTTTCAGTAAGATCTTACTTGTGTGAGATATTAATGATATTGTTCGATAATTTCCACAATCTGTGGGATCACCTTTCTTTGGAGTGGGTACAAATATGAATCTCTTCCAGTCAGTTGGCCAGGTAGGTGTCTTCCAAATCTCTTGGCATAACTAAGGGAGTGCCTCCAGTGCAGTATCCGTTTGTTGAAATATCTCAATGGGTATTCCGTCAATTCCTGGAGCCTTGTTCTTCATCATTTTTTTCATTGCACCTTCAACTTCCTCCTTAAGTACCATTGGTTCTAGGTCATATGCCACCTCCTAAAATGGATGAAGATTGACCAGTTCTTTTTGGTACAGTGACTCTGTATATTCCTTCCAACTTCTTTTGATGTTCCCTGCATCGTTCAATGTTTTGCCCATAGAATCTTTCAATATTGCAACTTGAGGCTTAAATTTTTTCTTCAATTCTTTCAGCTTGAGAAATGCTGAGCGTGTTCTTCCCTTTTGGTTTTCTAACTCCAGGTCTTTGCACATTTCATTATAGTAATTGGCTTTGTCTTCTTGAGCTGCTCTTTGAAATCTTCAGTTCCATTTTTTTTATCTTGTCATTTCTTCCATTTGCTTTAGCTACTCTCCGCTCAAGGGCAAGTTTTAGAGTCTCTTCTGTCATCCTTTTTGGTCTTCTCTTCTTTTGTTGTCTTTGTAGTGACCTCTTGCTTTCTTCATGGATGATGCTCTTGATGTCATCCCACAATTCTTCTGGTTTTCACTCATTGGTGTTCAATGCATCAAATCTATTCTTTAGATGATCTCTAAATTCAGGAGGGATACATTCTAGGTCACATTTTAGCTCTCATGGACTTGTTTTAATTGTCTTTAACTTCAATTTGAACTTGCATATGAGCAGTTGATGGTCTGTTCCACAAACAGCTCCTGCCCTGGTTTTGGCTGAAGATATTGAGCTTCTCCATTGCCTCTTGCCACAGATCTAGTCAATGTGATTCCTGTGTGTTCCTTCTGGTGAAGTCTACATGTACAGCCACCATTTCTGTTGTTGAAAAAAGGTGTTTGCAATCAACAAGTCATTAAGCAAAATTCTACCATGCGAGTTCCAGCATTATTTTTGTTACCAAGGCCAAATTTTCCGACTACCAGTGATTCTTCTTTGTTTCCAACGTTTGCATTCCAGTCACCAGTGATAATTAACACATTCTGATTGCATATTTGGTCAATTTGAGACAGCAGAAGTTGATAAAAATATTCATTTTCCTCATCTTTGGCTTTGGTAGCTGGTGCATAAATTTGAATAATAGTCATATAACGGATCTTCCTTGTAGGTGTATGGATGTTATCCTATCACTGACAGAATTGTACTCCAGGACAGATCTTGAAACATCCTTTGTGATGATGACTGTCACGCCATTCCTCTTTAAACTGTTGTTTCCAGCACATTAGATCGTATGGTTGTCTGATTCACAATGGCCAAAAACAGTCCATTTCAGCTCACTAATGACTAGGACAACATATTAACACTGGGCATATGTGCTGCAAAAGACCTCTTTCAAGTATTAAAGATCAAAGATGTCACTTTGAAGACTAATGTGCACCTGACCCCAGTCATGCTACTCATATGCATATAAAAGCTAGACAATGAGTAAGGAAGACAGAAGAAGAATTGATGCATTTGAATTGAGATGTTGGTGAAGAATATTGAAAACACTATAGACTGCCAGAACAAACAAATTTGTCTTGGAAGAATGCAGCCAGAATGGTCTTTGGAGGTGAGAATGGAGAGACTTCTTGCTTTGGATATATCTGGAGGGACCAGTCCCTGGAGAAGGACATAATATTTGGTAAAGTAGAGGGTCAGCAAAAAGAGAAAGATCTTTAGTGAGACATATCAGTACAGTGGGTGCCACGATGGGCTCCGACATTGCAACAATTGCGAAGATGGCACAGGACTGAGGAGTGTTTCATTCTGTTGTACATAGGGTTGCTATGAGTCAGAACCAACTGGATGGCAACTAACAACAACAACAACACTGCATGACATCACTTCCTCATACATCCTTATATAGCCTATAAGGAAGACAAAAGCACAGAAAGCTCTCCAAGCTTTCCCTATCACTTCGTATATAATTCTGCTACATCATCTATTATCCTTTTTTATTTACTTTTAATGATTGTTTGAAGAAATCATATTATTTCTTTTTGTATCTTCACTGCTTGTCATAGTGTTCAGTAAATATTTGTTTGTTAAATAATGATTATTTCATAACGAATCAGAAACCTGAGACCTGGTAGATAAAATGGAGAAGTTTCTATTGGCTCCTGAGTGAAGGTACTATTTTATTCTGACAGCTTTGTCTATAAGTTCTATATATGTTTCCAATTTGATTACTACTATTTGCTGGCTCAAGCACTGAATTTCATATTGTTTCCTGCCACTTTCCTCACACACAGTATAATGAGTCAAGTCTTAAACCAGCTGGTACACAGGTATCTAAGAAAAGAAACCTTTGGAAATATTTAATTATAAAATCCTTTAAAACCACTGATTATATAAATTTCAAAACTGTGAGTAAACACTAACTACATTTTGTTTTGATGAACTCTTAAGCATAGTATTTGCTGTAAGCAAAATTAAAAAGTATTCAAAACTTGTAAGAATCTGAAAAAGTAGTTTGCTATAAACCAACATTTATTTGTAAAGCCACATAGGGTAATACTCTCAGAACCAGATGAATAAGAGCAGGATAGGCAATCCTAATTAGGACAAAAGATCTTGAAAACAATAGCAAACAGATCTTTATTTGTGTTAAATAAACAGAAAACAAAAAAAAAAAAAAAAGGAGGGGTCAAGATTATAGCTAACACTTGCATAGTCAGAACTGAATTACCTTCTGCATGTGTAGTATGCATTATTAAACACAACTAAAAGACAAGCTGGGTGATATGGTAATCTCCTTTATAAAGAAAAATAGCATTGAATTGCACTACACCTCTATGTCTATTGTTATTTATTGTCGAGTCTGACCTGACGCATAGCCACCCCTTCTTGAGTTTCAGAGGCAGGATCACCATGGAAGTAGATTGCCCAGCCTTCCTCCTGAGGAGTGGCTGGTGGGTTTGAACCGCCAGCATTCTGGTTAGCAGTCAAGTGCTTTAGGCACTACACTACCAGAGCTCCCATATGTCTAATACAGTGAATCAATTCTGTCTCATAGCTACCTTATAGGACTGAGTGGAAGTGCCTTATGGACTTTCCAAGATGTCTATTGTTGATATGTGCCGTCGAGTCAGACCCGACTCATATTGACCCCTCCTTGGGTTTCTGAGGCGGTATCCCTACGGAAGTAGATTGCCCAACCTTCCTTGTCTATTAGAGAGATGAAATTGGCAGATGATTATTCTCTCAACTGACCATTTCAAGATTAGGAAGTATTTTAATTGTTACTCTCAACTGGCATCAAATGTGTGTTTCAATAGCAATTTTATTCCAGAGTCGTCATTATCAGATGATAATTAGTAAGCATGGGAAACTTGGTAATGGGAGGTGCTTTTGTTGCTGATTTTAAATTCTGATTTATAATATAGACTGTTGGAAACATAAATCTTAAAGCTGAATTTTTCTCAACCATTACACTTAATGATTATTAACTGAGACTTTAGATAGCAATATTTAGACAATTTTTGCCTAATTTGATCTATTGATCTCAGGAAGATCGTTTATATATTGATGAATCTGATGAAGGTATAGAATCTTGAATTTTTTTTTAAACATGGTTAGTTCTTCAGGAAGGATTTTTTCATTTGAAAAAAAAAAAAAAAATACTGAATTTTGGCATTAAATTCTGTCCTTCAGAAATTAAAGACCAGTTTTGATTCTCTGAAAAACAGCCCCATTTTTCTCTTTTGAATATTTTGCAACAGCACTACAATGAAGTAATTTGGGTATTTTAAAACTTGATACAATGCCTCATTCCTCACATCCAAGTCATTTAAATTCTTTCCTCAGTGCCTGTTTTCCACCAGATTGTGTCCAAGTTCAGAAATTTAGTCCAAAAGTTGAATATCAGCTGGACTTTTGACTCACATAAATTATTTTCAATAATTATAATTAAATTTATGTTAGAGGATTAGTAGGGGTCAGAAGGATTTTTATTTCAATTATTAGAAAATAGTATTTCAGGTTTAAAGATGGAACAGTATTTGCACCCTTTAGCTAGAACTTTTTTTTTTTTTTGCTCTTAATTAGGGTACATTTATTTATTTTAGGCTTACAGACTGTCCTTGAAAACAAGCTTCAGGCTTTAATTCTTTAATCCCTTAAGGAAAACAGAGTAAAATAGGACAGCATGAGTTGTTCTTGCCCACAGTTCTTTTCTATTTGTACTATGTTTATCTCATATACTGAAAAATGTTCCTTTTTCTGCATTGAAATGTTGATGTGCCAAACAAATTGAATTTGTCTTTCTTACCACATCTCTGTTGGCTGTAACTGGAAGTTTCTGTGGACTTTCATGTAACTGTTGTTTATCAGTAAAATTTAGTCCTGTGAACTGGTTCAGCATTGCTAAAATGTCAGCACTTTAACCTTCATTTAATTTATCTCAAATATTCTTTTTCTAGAAATATTTTGAGTTGGTATAAATGGAATGGGAGCTCTGGTGGTGTAGTGCCTAAGGCATTTGACTGCTAACCAGAAGTGGAAGTTTAAACTCACCAGCCACTCTTCAGAAGGAAGACTGGGCAATCTACTTCCACAGAGATAGCACCTCAGAAACCTAAAGAGAGGTCATCATGAGTCAGGACCAACTCGATGACAGTGAGTTTTGTTGTATAAATGGAATATGAGAGGACCTTGTATCAATTAGGTGTATATACGAAATAGCTAAGGTATTGTGGGTATATGAATTTATATATATATTTTTAAATTGCTTGGAAAACTTTCTCAATTTTATTTTTATTTTGCCAAGCAATCTACATGGATTTTAAAAATACTCACAATAAGGATGTCTGTTTCATGACAGCAAACTGTAAAATGCTTACATAAGTACATTTTTCAAACTCAATCTGATATTTGCAATATTAATATCATGATTCAAAAAAATATTGGAATTAACAATGGTCATTTACAAAAGTAAATTCATACCGAAATACATTTTCATGTTTCTTGGTTTTTGTATCTTGTTAGTTCTTTTATTTTCCTTATTAGAAAAATTTACTTTCATTCATTGTGAATGGATATTTTTATACACTAGTAACAAAAACAGAAAAGATATACAGTCATTTTATCTCACCTAAAATAGAACATTTGATGTTTTTCATCTTTTCCTTCAACACTCAAAAGTTTGGTTCTCTCCAACCAAAGAGCAGCTTCCGTATCATCTAAAGAGTACTCCACACTCATAGCTTTGAGTGTATATTTAAAGTGCAGATAAAGATAACCTGCAACTGATTAACCTGGAATGATTGTCTAAATGAAGATTTTAGGAATAGATGTAATCAAACAGCAACTCTGTAGAATCTGTAGGCTATTATAGGTAGTCCAGATATTAAGATTTACAACTCAGTCTACAGGTGTCCCTGGAGAAGAACATCATGGTTGGTAAAATTTGTTGTTGTCATGTGCCTTTGAGTTGGACCCGACTCATAGCAACCCCTCCTTGGGTTTCCAAGGCAGTATCACTATGGAAGTAGATTTTCCCATCTTCCTTCCGGGGAGTGACTGGTGGGTTTGAACTGCCAGCCTTCTGGTTAGCAGTCAAGTGCCTTAGGCACTACGCTACCAAAGTAGGTCAGAGAAAAAGAGGAAGACCCTCAATGAGATTGACTGACACAGTGACTGCAACAATAGGCTCCAGCTTAGCAATCATTGTGAGGATGGCACAGGACCAGGCACTGTTTGTTTTGTTGTACATAGGGTCGCTATGCATCTGAACCATCTCGATGGCACCTAACAACAGCTACAGGTGTCAGTGGATGAGAACTAGAATTTGTTACTGAGAAACAGAGGAGTAAGAGACATAGTTAAATGAGAAATTATCATAAATATCTGAGGTCATAAATCCTGCATATACAAATCTGTAATGCTCTTCATTGGTACCTCAATTTGAATTTGTGAAGAAATGTTGTTTTATAGCAAACGTCTTTAGTTTGAGACAGGAAGACATACAACATCTTAGGAAAATAATAAGTCACAGGTATGGGTAAGAGTTATCATACAGAAAACATTTTAAATATGAAAAATATATGAACTATTATAAAAATGAAAGTATTTTCATTAATCTGAAGATATTGAAAGTGAAAATTCTATTTTGATTTATCTATAGATTTTTTTTAATCCCTTATATGTTGTTGTTGTTGTTATGTGCCGTCGACTCAAACCTGACTCATAGTGACCCCTCCTTGGGTTTCCGAGGCAGTATCACTACAGAAGTAGGATTGCCCAACCTTCCTTCCGAGGAGTGATATATAGAATTTTTAATATTTATGTTGGGTTTTACTTCATATATTCATAACTTATCACAGTCTTTTGATGTCATCACTTTACCAGTTTTAGTAAATTGCAAAAATCTCATCTTCTTTTACATAGCTTTACCCTTTCCTGGTTATAATGTTGTTGTTGTTATGCACCATCGAGTCAGACTCCACTCAGAGTGACCCTTTCTTGGTTTTCTGAGGTGGTTTCACTATGGAAGTAGTGTCCAGCCTTCCTTCTGAGGAGTGGCTGGTGAGTTTGAACCGCCAACCTTCTGGCTAGCAGTCCAATGCCTTAGGCACTATGCTACCAGAGCTCCTCTGGTTATAATACAACGGTCTTAATCATTTCCTCCGCATACATTTAGAACCATATAAGAAAGTTCTATAATTTTACTTCAACTTTCAAATTTGATCTATAAAACTCAAGAACAGAAGGAAACTCTATTATATTTACCCATTTTACTTAGGCTATAAAAATATAAACTCAGGCTCAAGTGGATTAGTGCAGAAGTGGGAATAGTCTCCACCAACAAGCAACATTTTTTGGAACCCAGGCAGAAAGAGGGGTGGAGCTAGGCTAGGAGGAAATGCTCGCGTTGCGTACAGTGTCAAAGTGGGTGGAAAAGTGTGTTCAAAGTCCCTCCTGCAGAGGCATCTGACAAAGGCCCCAGCCAAAAGTCCCCAAGAAAGAGACCTCCATATGGAATTCCCTGAGCTAGGAATGCAGATAGGTGAAAAAGCATGACTGGTTAGGTGTAGTGCCTTAGGCATTTGACTGCTAATCAGAATGCTGGTAGTTCAAACCCACCAGCCACTCCTTGGAAGGAAGACTGGGCAATCTACTTCTGTATTGCCTGAGAAACCCAAGGAGGGGGTCACTATAAGTAGGGATCTACTGGAGGGCAATGAGTTTGGTTTTTATTTTTGGTTGGGGGTGCTGGGAGATTGTTGGAGTGGATAGCTTCCCTGATTCCCTTCAGAAAGCCCAAATGCACTGGCTGTGAACCAAGTCTGGTTGGGGAGGTCAGCTTTCTCCCTGAGGCCTGACTGCCTGTTAAGCCTTGTAATTGCCTATTCTCATGCCTGAACAATCATTAAGTTTTAACCAGGAGTCTGACTCATCATCTACTGCCACCACTTTGGTTACTGCCATCTAAACCCCTCCCTATTTTACCCTCAAGTGCCTAAATTTGATCCTCCTCAAATTTTGTCCACAGAGCACATTGATTTACGAAAAAAAAAAAAAAAGTTCCAAACAGATTAGGCCGTTCTATTGGTAAAAACTTTGTAAAGTTCTATTTTGGTACTCATCACAATGTGTAATGCTTAAGGCTTTTTTAAAAAATGCCTGTCCCTTTTAGTTAATACATTTTGATCTAATTATCTTCTTCATCCCTACGTTCTTAGCATCTAGCATTGCTACTGATCCATAACAGTTGCTAGTAAGGCAGGTGTTCAATAAACATTTGTTCAATGAACAGAAAAGTAAATGAATACATTAATAAATGAAGGAATGAATGAAATATCATTGCAGATGGGCAGGCAATTATGGAAAAAAACTTTTGGTTGCTCATCAGCTTGGTTTTTTTAGGTTGGCATTTTACTCTTTTGACTAGACCTCTTGTTTCTAAAAGTGATCTTTCTCATTTATTGTATATTTTTTTCCATAAGTTTGATCTACTTTCTTCGAAATTTTTCCTCTTTCACCACCAATATCCACATATCATTCTTCTTAAAGCCAGAGTATTTGTCTTGCTATTACATTGTTGAAAACTCGCCAGTGGTTTCCTTTCACCTTCAAAATATAATCCAGAATATGTGGATATTCTCACATCTCCCTACTGCTTCAAATTTAGCTTTGTCACTCCCCTTCTTAAAATCTCTTCTTGGATCAGGCTGTATTGTCTTGTTTTATGAGAACTACATGCCTCTGTTAGATAGGTTTCTCAGTGGTGCCAATGGTTTGTGCTCAACAACCAACCACATTGTTGGCAGTTCAAACCCACTGAATGGAGATGTGAAAGGAAAACTTGGTTACCTATTTTCACAAAGATTAAAGCCAAAAAACCCTGTAGAACAGTTCTACCCTGTAACACATGGAATTACTATGAGGTGCAAATGACTAAATGGCAATGGAAAACAAAACAAACCTTTTCTTACACCAAGAGTTTGCACAAATTTCCTCTCTTCTGGAAAATTATTTATTCTTCTTTGACATCACTTTACTCTCTCAATTTAAAATTTCATACATTCCTTGATGCCCCGGACAAGATGCAAAGGTACGACATTTCTGCTGGATGAATCACTGCAGAGTGTTTTTCTCTCACAGTAAATATTATCTTTACTAATGCTGAAATAGTAGCTCTGGTAGCATAGTGCCTAAAGCTCTTGACTGCTAACCAGAAGGCTGGCGGTTCAAACCCACCAGCCACTCCTTGGAAGGAAGGTTGGGCAATTTACTTCCGTAGTGATACCGCCTCAGAAACCCCAGGTGGGGTCGCTATGAGTTGGGTCCGATTCGACGGCACATAACAACAATGCTGAAATAAAATAGAATTTTATCCTTCCATAGAAGCCAGATGTCCAGGTAAAGACATATGTATACAAACAAAAATCTATTATGAATTTTATTAATTAAACATAGCATTAGAAATGAAAGGGGAAGAGAAACAGGCATATGAAGTCAGCTAACTGATGATGAAAGGCAAATCAAAGAATCACCTTTAGAGGAAATTTCACTGTTTTGATAAAATAAAAGTGTTTCCAAGCATTAACTCAAAACAGTTACTATTATGGCTGTTACAAAGTCTATTTTAGAAAAATGCTAAATATTGTATCTACACTAAGTCCTCATCTCTGTAGTCTGCCTTTATGAAAGGGAAAGTGTTTTATTTGAAATATTTGGCAGAGTTTCCAGAAAGTAGTTTTGTTGCCTTTCCTTGGGGAGGGTAGGTGTTCTGGGAGCAGAGATGATGATTGGGGGACGTTGGAAATGAGACTTTTTCTACAGAAAGGCTGACAGGTAAGGGATTGAAGGTAAGGTAATTAGCAAATCTAGATGGGAAGAGAGGTGCTTCTAGGGCAGCTCCTGAGATGAATCTGTAAGTAGTATCCCCATTTGTACACTGGAGTAATAGGTTTCCATTTAAAATGAAATTAAAATATAATGAAGTAAATTTGATGTCTGCCAAATTTGTTAAAACTGAGTCCTACATTTACTCACACTTATCAACCGAGCTGATACAAAGTAGAAAAGTAAGAAGACTAGACTATAGTTATGTTTTACCTTTCAAACTAAAGAAGACACAACTATGGATATGTATTTAATTTTTTTAAATAAATAAGTTCCTTCTAATTGGCCTATGAAATTTTTATGCCTATACAATAATAATTAATTAATTTGTTGTTTTTTGTTGCCCTCAAGTCAGTTCCAACTCATGCTGACTTCATGTCTGCAGAGTAGAACTCCATAGGATTTTCAAGGCTGTGACCTTTTAGAAGTTGATGGCCAGGCCTGTCTTCTGAAGTGCCTCTGCAGGAATGAATTTAAGGCACTGGGTCAAGGTCTGAATTCAGCTCGTTATACAGCCATACCTTGGAGATATTGAGAGGTCAAGTCCAGACTACTGCAATAAAGCTAATATTGTAATAAAATGAGTGATATGATTTTTTTAAATTTCCCATTGCATGTAAAAGTTATGTTTACACTATAGTATACACTGTTAAGTGTGCAATAACATTATGAAAAAGTTTGAAATGTTGTGAGAATTATCAAAATGTGACACAGAGACAGGAAGTGAGCAAATGCTGTTGCAAAAATGGCACTGATAGATTTGCTTGATATAGAGTTGCCACAACCTTCAATTTGTAATAAACCTACTATCTACAAAATACAATAAAGTGAAGCACAAGAAAACAAGGTATGGTAGTGTTCTGACATGACAATAAATGACCCCTTTCTGCTGTCCAACCATTGTATAAATGGATATTTATTTAAATCATATACGTACATGAACATATACAAAATAACCACACAGGTACAAATACAAAGCAGAGGAGATGGGAGGTAAAGAACAATATTGTCGCTTATTTGTAGAGGATCACTGTAAGTTGGAATTGAGTCAATGGCAGTAAGTTTGTTGTTTATTGCTATGGAAACATTTGAAAACAAAATTTCAAAGGACATTTTCTTATTAATTGTGAGTCCGCAGTTTCATTGAAAGGAACCCTGGTGGAGCAGTAGTTAAGAGTGTTGGTGGCTGCTACTCAAAATATCAGCAGTTGGCTTCCACTAGAATTCCATGGGAGAAAGATGAGGCAGGCTGCTTCCATAAATATTACACCCTTGGAAACCCTACAGGGCAGTTCTACTCTGCCCTATAGGGTCACTATGAGTTGGAATCAACTTAATGAAACTGTTTTCTTTTTCCTCAGTTTCACTGGATTTTCTTTAACATGACAGTAACTTTCAGTATCTACTTGTTCACTATGGGGGAAAAAATGAGGTTCCAGTAGTCATGGGAGAAAATTTATAAAATAACTTCCAATATACATTAAGCACTAATATGGCAGACCCTTAAAGGGCCATGCATCTTAATCCTTTACT
Organism: Orycteropus afer afer; assembly: GCF_000298275.1. Taxonomy (NCBI): domain Eukaryota; kingdom Metazoa; phylum Chordata; class Mammalia; order Tubulidentata; family Orycteropodidae; genus Orycteropus; species Orycteropus afer. The sequence continues at coordinate 3,406,300 of NW_006921812.1, read as the reverse complement.
TAACAACAGTATCTTAATGATCCTTTCTTCTGAATTTGTTTGAAATATATTTATTCTTTCTCATGTGATTAACAAAATAATTGTTTAAAATATTTTCTTTGTCAATGGAAAGATGGGAGAAAATGGCATCTTATCCTTTTATTTTCCTGCCAAATTCTAAGCAGGAATTTGATATGTATCTACATATATATCAAACTAACCCTTGCAGTCATTCAAGAAGTACATCAGTGGGGCTCCAGAGGATAGAGGGGAGATGTTCTGAAGCAGGGTTTCTCACCAGGTGTGTATCTCTATTGTTCCATCTTCCAGTTACTGGAGCTAGACAGTTGCATTCCTAAGTTAACTTGACTGGGTGATATTTTTCTAGTAGGATCATAAACTATGTGATATTCTCTTATTGTTTTAGTTTTTAAACATCTAGATCTCAGGCTAATTTGTATGAAGGAATACGTACTTAGTAGTGCCTAAGGCACTTGACTACTAACCAGAAGGCTGGCAGTTCAAACCCACCAGCCACTCCTCGGAAGGAAGATGGGGCAATCTACTTCCATAGTGATACTGCCTCGGAAACCCAAGGAGGGGTCACTGCCTAGTGCCTAAGGCACTTGACTACTAACCAGAAGGCTGGCAGTTCAAACCCACCAGCCACTCCTCGGAAGGAAGATGGGGCAATCTACTTCCATAGTGATACTGCCTCGGAAACCCAAGGAGGGGTCACTATGAGTCGGATCTGACTCGATGGCACATAACAACAACAACAACAACAGTACATTACTAAGGAGCTCTAGTGGCTTAATGAATAAGGCATTTGACTGCTAACCAGGTCAGCAGTTCAAACCCACCAGCTGCTCTGCGGAAGGAAGATAGGATGATCTAGTTGCATAAAGACTTGGAGTCTCAGAAACCCAATGGGTGTTTCTGTGTGTTGGAATCAACTCTATGGCAATATTTGGTTTTGGTTTAATACATTACTAAGAGCTCTGGATGAGCTCTGGTAGCATAGTGCCTAAGTCACTTGACTGCTAACCAGAAGACTGGTGGTTCAAACCCACCAGCTACTGCTCAGAAGGAAGGTTGGACAATCTACTTCCCATAGTGATACTACCTCGGAAACCCAAGGAGGGGTTGCTATGAGTTGGGTCTGACTCGATGACACATAACAACACAAGAGTTCTGGTGGTGTAGGGCCTAAGGCATTTGACTGCTAACCAGAAAGCTGGGAATTCAAACCCACAAGCCACTCCTGGGAAGGAAGATCAGGAAATCTACTTCCATAGAGATACTGCCTCAGAAACTTAAGGAGGGGTCTCTATGCAGAATGAGTAGTACTTTCCTAAAAAGAGCTTGTCGTGTAATTGGAAAAAAACAAAACAAAACAAACAAAAAACTGACACACAGACACACACACAAGCATGTTTCCCAAAAATACAGATAATGTAAACCTGTCAATTTAGAAGTCCTAAACGACTCAACGGCACATAACAACAAGTGGTGTAAACAGCTTTGGTGATATAATGGTTAGAACATTTGGCTGGTAATAAAAAGGTCCGCTGTTAGAATCCAAGAGCTTCTTTGAGGAGAAAGATGAGGCAGTCTGCTTCTGTGAAGACGTATAGTCTTGGAAACACTCTGGGGCAGTTCTACTGTGTTCTATAGGGCTGCTAGGAGTTGGAATGAGCTCAGTGGCAGGGATTTGGAATGGTGTCAACTGTCAAAGTGTTTTAGTTGTTAACCAATGAGATGGAGGTTTAAGTCCACCCAGAGGCACCAGACGAAAGGCGGAGAAACCTACTTCTAAAGAATCAGGCACTGAAAACTGAAGGGAACACAGGTCTGCACTGGCGTACTTCTGGTGACCAGGAGTTGGAGCTGTCTCCCTGGCAACTGGTTATCAATTTAAACCTTCTTTGCCTCAACAGTTTTCTTTGAAAAACTCCTTAAAGAAACATGTTTAATTTGCTTTTCCAAAATAATTTGACCACTGAGAGCATTTGATTTTTTCTGAACCCCTTTTCCATACTATGCAGCACTGGAGTTTCTTGAGTACATTTGGGATGCTCTGGTCTTATGGACTTTAACTCACATACCTCATTACACAATTGCACATCAGTCATTGAAAGGCTCAGCTTTACTCTCTCCATTTGTAAACTGTCATGGAGTTTATTCTAGATGCTCTGTAAAGGCTCCTTGATCTCTAAGTCTCCATGATGTCAATTAGAGATTAAGTGGTAAACTGCATGCTTCTATTAATGTGATGGATCCTAGAGGGGAAAGATCAATAGGGTTGTTTGATGTCTGTCTAATTAAATTTTTCTACAGGAAGACAGATTCTTAATAAACATTTCTAGATGGTCATTCTAGGATATCAGGTAAATAAGTATTTAATTTGTAAGTTTGAGTGCAATGTTAATTTATCTTTATTCAACATGTCAGAATGTCAATATATTAAAATGTTAGTGCAGTGAGTTAAATTGTATTTTGTTTGCTTTTTTTAAACAAATGTATATGCTTTTACACTAAAAACAGCATAATATTTCTCTCAAATATAGGTATAACCAGACCCAAGTAAATGAGTTGATGTAGATTTTTAAACATACAGGTGAATTTATTCATCCTTATGCTGTAATACACTCAATAAAGATAGAGGATACTAACAAATTCATATTCTACTAGGTTGTTGATGTCTATGTTACATTTACCTTATATGTACTCTATTCCCTTTCCTGGGAGCTCTGGTAGCATAGTGGCTAAGACACTTGCCTGCTAACCAGACGGCTGGCGGTTCAAACCCACCAGCCACTCCTTGGAAGGAAGATGGGGCAATCTACTTCCGTAGTGATACTGCCTCGGAAACCCAAGGAGGGGTCGCTATGAGTCGGGGCCAACTCGACAGCACATAACAACAACAATAACAACAATAATTCCCTTTCCTTAATCTCCAGAGAATTTAGACTGCCAAATTATTTCTTTTCTGTTATTAGTTGTACTTTTAATGTTTGGAATGATAGAAAAGATGTTGAAAATGCTAATAGAAGGCTAATATTTCTCTATGATACACAGTTGGATTTTATAAAATTTTTGGTATGCATTTTTATGGTCATATTACATCTGGAGTTGCCAAATTTTCTTACAACAATGATCCCTCCCCTCTCATTGTACATTCTTCATTATCTCTTCTGTGAAATTAATAGCAAGGAGGGGCATAATCTTAAAATTGAATTTTCTTTTCCTGTTGTCCTTATCATATGTGGTGTTGTTGTTAGGTGCCATCCAGCTGGCTCTGACTTATAGCAACCCTATGTACACCAGGATGAAACACTGACCAGTCCATAATAATTCCAAATTAGGAGTACTTAAGCTTTATTTTACATCAGAATCACCTGGTGTTCTTGTTTAAAGGACTTATTTCTGGGCCTTATTCATAAAACTTCCCATTTACCAGGATTCGAGTTGTCCCCAAGGAATCTGGAATAAACTATCACATAGCAAAACAAAAATGAGCAAATGAGAGTCGATTAGTAATTGGGAAATAATTTTGCAATTTATGAAATGAACTTGATTCCTAGGCAACAAGGACTGACCCGCATGGCGTCTCCTACCGAGCACTGCTGTCGTAGGCATTAGTCTTTGTCACACAGGGGAAGTGTCTAGAGTGTATTATGGGGAAAGAAAGAGGAAATGCCATCATTTGCTTACTGAGGATGAATCATTGAATTCCTGCCTTGTATTTTCTTTTTACTGGACATCAACCTTCAGAAAGCAAAATACTATTTTTTTTTTTAATCTAGAATTTTAATTTAAACCAAAATCAAGTATAAAGGGGTTGTTGTTGTTGTTGTTGTTGTTTTTGCCATTGAGTTGGCTCCAACTCATAGCAACCCCTCCTTGGGTTTCTGAGACAGTATCACTATGGAAGTAGATTGCCCAAACTTCCTTTTGAGAAGTGGCTGGTGGGTTTGAACCGCCGGCCTTCTGGTTAGCAGTAAAATGCCTTAGGCATTATGCCACCAGAGCTCCCATACAGAGGTTAGGCCAAGGAATTTAAAATTTCTCCCTTTAATCTGCCTCTTACCAAACTGTGTAAACTTGCACAAGTCATTTCACCTTTTTGAAAGTAAATTTCAAAGTCTATTATCTGGATTAGATAATTTCAAAACACCTTTCATCTCATATACTAAATTTGGAGGTAAGGGAGAGATTTGTTACAGTAGTTTATTTTCTCTTTATTTTCTAGAAGCAGACAACCTAGTTTTATAAGAAATCTGATATGATTCCAGAGTGATGAACTGCTAAAATTACTAATTTTATACCAGTTTCCAATATACTGTTTATCAATATTTACCATGATTTCCTTATTGTGTATACAGCTATTTTCCTCTTTGCCAACATGTTTTTATACCCCAGCCCATTTACCTAAAAGTTCTCTGAGTTTATCTGACCCCATAATACGACATGCAATTTAATTCAGTATTGAGCCTATAATATTTAGATACTAAAGCTGGGGAAATGTAGATCTGCGCTTCATTAACTTTGTTAGAACAGGCAAGATGATATTATACAATAAAGGAGAGATTCTCTTAAAGAAGAGGAATTTACAGAATGTACAAAAAGCTCAATATTGATTATAGCCATATTCAGAGAGTTTTGGCTAATGAAAACCTACTGCTGTCAGATCAATTCCATGTCATAGTGATCCTATAGGACAGAGTAGAACTTTCCCACAGGGTTTCCAAAGCTATAAATTCTTACAGAAGCAAACTGCCTCATCTTTCTCCCATGGTGCTTTTGAACCGCTGATCTTTTTTCAGTTAGCAGCCCAATACTTTAACCTACTGCACCACCAGAGCTCTTTGCTTTTGGGTAATAGAAAGAAAAAATATAGCCATCACAGCCCAAATATAGAATATTGCCATTAATACAATTATTCATTTTTTGTCCTGATAAGCATTTTGGGCATTGCAAGACAGAAAATTTAAAAAGGAAGCAGTGAATGAAACTGTTGGTAAATGAAGAAGATTATTCTTCTCTTAAACACAGTGTATTTTCATTACTTTCAAATTGTCATAAGCCCAAAAATTCAGTAGGAATTCAGCTAGCACAAAACAAAATATGCAAATGTTGCTTTTGTCATTTAGAGCAAGACCAAAAAAAAAAAAATCTAAACAGATAATATCAAAATATGCATGCCCTTTGCAGACAACATAATGCATTTGCTCCCAAGGAAAGGCCAGCCAACATCTATAAGGGGATATTCCTGCTACGTGCAGAGGGAGGTGTGAGGAAAAGATATTTTCTCAAAGTCCAACAACCCAAAATGGCACAGTGTTGGAAAATGCATTCAAGATTGGATTGCAATCTTGCTTCTAAATGTTTCTCTGGAAACATAATCTGAATAAGATAATCAAGAAGATTGTATGAGACACTTATGAAAACCTCTCCTTTGATTTCAAAACTTGATGTGTAATATGTATTAAATCTCTTAGTAAAGGCCAGTTATACTTAGAAGATCTTTCATGTAAATTTGAGAAGTTTCATGTGGAATTAATAGGAGAGGCTTTAGTCTCATAAAAAAAAGAGGAAACACATTATTGGTAATAATATTTACATTTGAAATATAATTATTTTTAACCAACAATATTTGTACAGTGAACATTGATGTTCTTTTTACAAAACTGTGATAGTTTGTGACAGTAAACATGTTATTCCCATGAGAAATGAAAATTTGAGTTGGTACACTTGTTAAAATAATCTTGATTGAAATAATGATTGCAACTGTACTCTACTAAAGAAATGAAGAACAGCTCTGGTAGCATAGTACCTAAGGCACTTGACTGCTAACCTGAAGGCTGGCGGTTCAAACCCACCAGCCACTCGTTGGAAGGAAGGTTGTAAAATCTACTTCTGTAGTGATTCTAAGGAGGGGTTGCTATGAGTCAGGTCTGACTTGACGGCACGTAACAACAACAATAACAAAAGAAATGAAGATAGAAAACGGGATTGAGATTACAATAAACATACTGAAATTATTGTAAATTAATAAGCAGAAGATGCAGAGTAATAGTAAATTTAATTTTAGTTAATTGGTCATTATTTTTTTTAATTTGTATTATTGTTTTAAACAGACTCTAATTTTATTTCTTAGTGATCAAATAAGTGAGCTATTTGTCAAATTTCAATCAACTATGACATTCAGTAAAAACATTTTCTGAAAACCCTAAAAGTGATAGTATATTTAATAATAAATCATTTGTAAAATAAATCTACAAAATATATGAAATTCATTTTTTAACTTCTGTTATAGATTCTCCTTAAAGCATTAAAAAAATGATAAAATTTCAAAATCCATTTTTACGTATCACTCACTTTCAAAGATATTCTCTTTGGTCAATAAAACACTTTCAAATTCAGATTTGTTTTGTTTTGCTTTTTTACGAGAAAAAAACCTATGAAGAAATGCTTTGTTGAAATGCTTAATCTATGATTAGCTTGATTCTTTCACTCTTTGCTTTGAGGAAATTTCTTAAAAATTAAGAATCATATTATGACATTTTTATTATATCATAAATATTACCCATTATACATTTATTAATTGACACAAAATATCTAATAATTAAAATTTTATCTTACTTTCATTAGGTTTTAAGTTATAATATTGTGGAACAAAATACAGTACTTTTTTTAATATGGCCTATTTTCATCTTCATTTCCAGTTAAAGGAATAATATTTCCCCTTTTGGAAAATAAAGTATATTTACATCTTTTTCTTTATGATGTTTCCCATATTAATTCTTCACTTCTTCCTGTTGTTGTTATGTGCCATTGAGTCAGACCCAACTCATAGCAACCCCTCCTTGGGGTTCTGAGGCGGTATCACTACAGAAGTAGATTGCCCAACCTTCCTAGGATATTAAAATGAATTGATAATTTAAGAGCTACAAAATATTTTTGTTATATTGTTTTATTGAGAAGTTAATAATTTGTTAATAAGTCCATATAATTAATAATTCATTAATAAATCTCATATTTTTCATTACTTCAGCAAACATTAATGAATCACATACAAGGTAGGACACAAAAACAAAGTCAACAGTTATAATCTTTCATCTTTGGAGAGTTCCAAATATTAAGAATTTTTTGTATATTAAGCCAGATGTATTTTGTTATAATTACTAGTTAAAGCTAATTTCATCTATAAATGAAATGGTTAGACTTAACCTTCTTTGGGAAATTTATACTCACACACACACACACACACACAAATATATATTTTTTAATTGCATTTTTGGTGAGAGTTTACACAGTAAATTAGATTTCCATTTAACAATTTTTATACATATTGTTCAGTAACATTGATTACATTTTCCATATTGTGTCACCATTCTCATTATTTCCATTTTGTTTGTTCCATTTCCTGCATCCCTCCTATCTTCTGATCTTTGCTCTAGAGTAGATGTTGACTGTTTGCTCTCATAGTAATGATTGGTTTGTTTTCCTCTTTTGTTTTAATTAAAAGGCACTTAATACTCACTGATGATGTTGTTTATTTTATAAGCCAATCTGTTATTTAGGTAAAAGTGACCTCCATGAGTACATTCAGTTAAAAGTTTAAAGGATATCTCAGGTGATAGTCTTGGGGATTCCTCTAGTCTGCTGGTCCTGTAAGTCGGGACTTCTTTTTAAGAATTTTGTCTTATTCTACAATTTTCTCCCATTCTATCTGGGACCATGTATTGTGGCCCCAGTCAGAATGGTCAGCAGTAGTTCTTCTGCTATTTGAATAGGTGAGGCCATGATTTGCATAGGCAATTGATCATGTTGTCTAGTTTCTTATTTGAGTCTTTGGTTTCCTTCTTTCTTTTTTTGTTTCAGATAAGTAGAGTCCAACAGTTGTATCATCTTAGATGATCATAAGCAAACTCATAAGACCTCAAAGGCCACTTCCAGAACCAGGATATAGAAAATGAACTTTATAGACTATATTGTACCAATTGACTGAGATGTCCCACAAGACTTTTGTCCTAAGTCTTGAAAGCCAGTCTGTTAATCCTGTGAGGTGGTTGGTTATGTCTGGAAGATATCCATGACTGTGCTCTCTATGTACTTTATTTTATATATGAATATATGTGTAGCACACACAGGCATTTATGTAGACATACATATAGGTACAGCTATATATGGGAGCTCTGGTAGCATAATACCTAAGGCACTTGACTACTAACCAGAAGGCTGGTGGTTCAAACCCACCAGCCACTCCTTGGAAGGAAGATGGGGCAATCTACTTCTGTAGTGATACTGCCTCAGAAACCCAAGGAGAGGTCACTGTGAGTCACGTCCAAGTCGACAGCACATAACAACAACAACACACCTATATATGCTTATATATGTACACACAGATACCTTCCTATACTCATATATTCATAAATATCTACCTATGTAACTAATCATGTATTTTTTGGTTTTTACTACTGTTGCTGAAAAATTGTACATAGAGTATTTATTAATAATTCCTGATACTCTTAAATAACTGGGAACTTTTAAAGTATTAATTTTATAAGTCAAAATTTATCAAAATATGCCTTATTACAATCCTAAAAATAATTCTTAATTTTTTTTTTCAAGGATCTCTCATCATGTGGAAATATATTAATTTTCCATGCCCATTAAAGTGACCACTGTGTGAGATTGTACATAGTACTCAAACATGGTCTGTCCAGCACCAAGTGTACTGGAACTCTCTAACTTCCCAAGATCCAGAATAATTACTCATGTTCTTGGGATGGAGGGGATCAGAGCTATAGGTAGTTTCCATTAAGAGGAAAAAAAAAAAAAAAATGTATCTATCATTGCTTATCTTTGAAGTCTGGGTTCTTATTTTTATTTATTCATACTTTTTTCTTATTGCTCTGCTTTCCCTTTTCTGTTTACCTCCCCGCTGCATAAGGGAGTCTGGAACAATGGCTCTCTAGTTAAAAGGAACCTTCACAACTGCTACAGATCTCTTCTAGAGCGTCTGCTGCTTTCCATTTATTTTTTCCATGTAGACACTATTCCACTGTTTGTAAAAAGTCCCCAGTGATAACTTCATGGTTTTTCACTTAGCATTATTTGTTTTCCACTCCAGGATCTAAATATTCTTTCAAAATAACTGTAGAGCTAAAGTGAGTTTTGTTGCTATTTTAAATCATATTTGTTCTACATGTCTAAATATGTTCTACTTGTCTATAAAACTGATCAGTTATAGTTAACACATTAAACATAACAGACTATTCCAGTTTGCAATAACTACTACTATGGCTATACATTTTCCTTCATATTTTGTTGCTGAAGATTCAAAATTTATCAAAATATGCCTTATGCACCTTAATGAGTTAAAAAGTAAAAGTAGAATTTAGTTTTGTATGAGTGTAGTAGGTAAGAAAGTGGATAAATTAAGTGAAATCTCATTGGATCACATTTAGTTTTCTGTAGAAACTTTTCTGTATTACCAAAATACATTTAAAACATTGAAAATATCATAGAGAATCAAAATGAATCTACATTTCTAACTTGTAATTTTAAATTATTTTCCCTAAACTGCCAAAAAATAGATTTACACATCCTTTTTAAATGGATCTCTTGCAGCTGCATGGATTTTATAAATAAAAATTATCACAGATAAGGAGAAATGGAAAAGCCCTCATCAACCACATTTTCAGAATCAGCATGTTTTTTAAAGTACATGAAATTCAAAAATTGCTTTCAGTGGTGTCATATGTAAATTAGATCCTGTTTAAAGTGGCTTTAACAAATCAAATAGGGTTATTATATCCTTTTGTCAAGTGCAATTCATTCTAACTGCTGAACATTAGAGAAGATCTCAAGCAAAGAATAAATGTCATACAGATCAACAAACTAGTTAACTGCTATTCTATGTGGCTAGTCTTCTGCAGTTGTTTTGTAACAGCTGGATATGGTATAACATATACAGCCTTCCTTAAAGATGAAACAAAGTGGACTGCCTAGGTTTCTTAAAATGTAGTATCTTACAATATTAAACACATATTTTATTACTAATTAACATTAAAATACCATGCATGAACATGTCTTAAATTCATTATCCTACTAAAATGATTAAATATAATTTTAAAATGTAGGAAATACATGTGTCTAATCAGTTGTATTTAACGTACTGCTTTTAAAACATTGTTCAAATATTTTCAGAATTGAATTACTATATAAAAGAGGTTTTATGTTTCTAAAATTTTATTTAAGGTTTAATAAACTCTAACTATTTCCATGGCATTACTGACTTTTCTATTATATAATATATAATTTGATTGGGCAATTTCAATTGCACAGTGCTTAAATAATGATTGGATGAAGACTGTTGTGAATTCCATAATATACAGATGTTTAAATTACCTAATTCAGAACATCCATGATCGTAATAACTGAAGTCTCTTGCAGGTTGTGGACATTAAAATTAGACTCACTGTGTCTATCCAACCTCTTAAAAGTCCACTTTTCTTAATTGGAAGTCAGGCTGCTCTAATAGTTAAAGACTGATTGAGTGAGGCCCTTGTTTCTTGAAGCTATATAAATCTCTGGGTGATTGCAGATCCTTAACTTTGGGGAGGAGACAATTTAAGGGAATGAATTTTGTTGAACAGTAACAACACTTACAAGAAAATGTAATAGGAAGCAAATTATTATAAACAGTAAATGACTGGGGCTATTTATATTAAGAATTTATAGATGATTGTATATTTCCATAAAGATTCAAAAGATTAGTAAAAAACTAATCAGCACCTCTCCATTTCCTGATTAATATCTTGTCATAGGCATCTAGTTGCATTGGAGCTCTCTAGATGCATACTGAGTTGAGCTCTGCCATGATTCTTGATATGTGACATCGCAAGGAAGATGAAATTAATATACCTCATGCATCAATGTCTTTCAATTTTAGTAAAAATAAAGACTTTCTACTTTAAGTCATAGTCTTTTTTTTTTTTTTTTTTTTGTAGCCTGGGGAAGAACTAAAGCACGGAAAGAATATAGGGAGAGATTGAACTGAGTTGTGTTCAGGATCTTATTTCATAACCACCCACCAAGACCTTGTTCTATTTAATCATTTCTAACCTCTGGGTCTCTACTGTAGAAATGCTGAGGGTCTCTGTCACCTGTTCTACAGTCAGAGTGAGGCATATCTGAATCCCAGTGCCAGATAGAACAAAGCCTAAAACTGGAACTACATTGAACATTGATGAGCCATTTGTTGAGGGAGGTGAGATGATAGACTTAAAAATATTTGCTAATAGAAGAACAGAGTATGTTGTTTATATTGTTAGGTGTCGTGAAGTCACCTCTGACTCATAGCGACCCTATGCACAGCAGAACAAAACATCGCCTGGTCCCGCACCAGCTCCACGATCCCTGCTACACTTGACCCCATCACTGCAGCCACTGTGTCAATCCATCTCATTGAGAGCTTTCCTCTCCTATGTTGACCCTCCAACTTACCAAGCATGGCATCCTTCTCCAGAGAATGGTCCCTTCTGACAACATGACCAAAGTAGGCCATTCCTGCTTCCAAGGAACATTGTGGCTGCACTTCCTCAAGGACGAATTTGTTAGTTCTTTTAGCGGTCCATGGTACTTTCAGCATTCTTCACCAGCACCACATCTCAAATGCGTCAGTACTTCTTCGGTCTTCTTTATTCATTGTCCAGCTTTCACATGCATATGAGGCAATTAAAAATATCCTGGCTTGTGTCAGGAACAGTTTAGTCTTCAAGGAGACATCTTTGCTCCTCAGCACTTGAAAGAGGTCCCATGCAGCTGACTTGGCCAGTGCTATACATCGTCTGATGTCCTGACTGTTGCTTCCATTGGTGTCGATTGTAGAACCAAGCAGTGTGAATTTCTTTGCAACTTCAATCTTTTCTCCATTTATCATGACGCTGAGGATTTTTGTTTTCTTTATATTGAGATGTAATCCATACCGCAGACTGTATTCTTCAATCTTCATTAGTAAGTGCTTCAAGTCATCCTCACTTTCAGCAAGAAAAGTTGTGTTGTCAGCATGTCACAGGTTGTTAATGAGCCTTGCTCCAATCCCAGAGGAATCTTCTTCATATAGTCCAGCTTCTCAGATTATTTGCTCAGCATATAGATTGAATAAGTGTGGTGAAAGTCTACAACCATGATGCATTCCCTTCTTGATTTTAAGCCATGCAGTGTTCCCTTGTTCTGTATGAACAAAAGCCTCTTGGTGTATGTACAGGTTCCTCATGAGTACAACTAAGTGTTCTGGAATTCCCATTCTTCTCAATGCTATGCACGATTTATTATGATGCACACAATTAAATACTTTTGCAGTCAATAAAACACAAATAAACATCTTTCTGGTATTCTTTGCTTTGAGGCAAGATCCATCTTACACCAGCAATGATATCCCTTGTTCCATGTCCTCTTCTGAATCCAGCCTGCATGTCTGGAAGTTCTCTGTCAATGTACTGCTGCAACCATTTTGAATTATCTTCAGTAGTATCTTATTTGAATACAATATTAATGATATTCGATAATTTCCACATTCTGTGGGATCACTTTTCTTTGGAATGGGTACAGATATGGATCTCTTCCAGTCAATTGGCCAGGTAGCTGTCTTCCAAATTTCTTGGCATAATAACCAAGTGGGTGCTTCCACTGGAGCATCCATTTGTTGAAACATCTCAATGGGTATTCAGCCAATTCCTGGAGCCTTGTTCTTCACCAATTCCTTTAGTGAAGCTTCAACTTCTTCCTTCGATACCAATGGTTCTTGATCATATGCCATCTCCTTAAATGGATGAACATGGAGCAGTTCTTTTTGGTACAGTGACTCTGTGTATTCCTTCCGTCTTCTTTTGATGTTATCTGCATCATTCAATATTTTGCCCATAGAATCTTTCAATATTGCAACTCAAGGCTTAAGTTTTTAATCAGTTTTTTTATTTTGAGAAATGCTGAGCATGTTCTTCCCTTTTGGTTTTCTAACTCCAGATCTTTGCACATTTCATTATAGTAATTGGCTTTGTCTGCTCGAACCACTCTTTGAAATCTTCTCTTCATCTGTTTTATCTTGTCATTTCTCCCATCTGCTTTAGATACTCTCTATTCAAGGGCAAGTTTCAGAATCTCTTCTGACATCCATTTTGGTCTTTTCTTCTTTTCTCGTCTTTTTAATGACTTCTTGCTTTCTTCCTGGATGATGTTCTTGATGTCATCCCACGATTCTTTTGGTTTTCAGTCATTGGTGTTCAATGCATCAAATCTATTCTTTAGATGGTTTCTCAATTCAGGAGGGATATATTAAAAATCATATTTTGGCTCTCATGGACTTGTTGAATTTACTTTAACTTCAGGTTGAACTTACTTATGAGCAGTTGATGGTCTGTTCCACAATAGTTATAGAGCATAGGTCACTAACAATTAATAATGAATAAATCTATTTTATATATATATGTATATATATATATACATATATATATATATATGCATAACTAAGTCTTAAATTGGCCTTCGGCAAAGTCTTGGATTGCAATTCAATAAAGGGTAATTTCTTGAGAAAATCCTTGAATTGTGGATATTCTGTGTGCTGTTTTAAAGAAGAGACACATCTATGCTTTGGACAACAGAGTTACATGAGTTGATGTTGGTAATGTCAAATTTTGGAGACAGACTTTTCTTCTTACATAGAAGTTAAATTAGCAGCTGAAACCTTGATGTGCTTCAGTTTTTATAGGTGCCCTCCTGTACTGCTTCCTTGTAATATAAAGCCTAATATGACTCTGGACTACAGCATTTGTCATTGATAAACAGTGGACCTTATATAGGTGCCTTTTTATCTTTTTTTTCCCCTCAGATATAGCACAGTGGCATTTCTGTTGGTTCTACATTTGCTTGGACTGTTCGTCAAGCAATAAACATTTGCATCATGAAGGAATAGAACATTTTTTTAAAATGAAATAAATGAATATTGTTGGGAATAAAAGAATAATTATGAGATATTTTTATCATTAAAGACATTGATAATTTACCGAAATTAGAACTACAGAGATCGTGGAGAATAATAATGCATTCAATATACATTGTTGTTGTTGTTGTTTTGTGCCGTTGAGTCAGACCCAACTCATAGCGACCCTTCCTTGGGTTTCCAAGGCAGTATCACTATGGAAGTAAATTGCCCCATCTTCCTTCTGAGGATATACATTAGGTATTCAATAAACATAGGTAACAATGCCCTTTCTCACTCGCAAAGAAGCTACAAATTAATGTTGTCATAATTCTTGACTTGGCATTTGGGCTACAGTGAATTTCATTTTCATATTCCAGTTCAGAGAACAAGCAAAGCTATCTAGAACTTCAGATTGCTACATCATTCTGATAGTCTTTCCTTGTAAGTGTATCCCCACCTTCATATCAGTATATTTCACTAAGAGGGAGGATGTGGGGAATGATGGAGAGAAAAAAAGAGAAGGAGAGAGAAACACATATATAAAGCTTTCCAGAAAGTAATCAAAACTTTGTTCACAGGCATTGTGAGCCAATGATAAGGTAACTAAAAATTCGTATTTGAAAGGAAATTCAAATATAAAATAGAAGCTATGCACATTCTATTGCTGGGCAACAGTGGACAGTCATAAATCCCCTAGGAAACAGAAACTTAAATAAGAAAAGCTACTTGGAAATGTTCAGGCTAAATAAAAAGCACTTACAATGAATAAGCCTGTGTGAGTTCATGCAAGAACATATTTCTAATGATACTTCTTAATTATGTTCTGACTAAGAATGTCTTTGTTATAATGTAGGGAGAACAAGGACTGACAGATCAGAGAAGATTTTGGAGACCCAGAGTGAGTATTTCCTGGCAATTTGTTAGAAAGAATTAAGGGAGACACCAAAGTAATTATAAAGAGGGAGAAATATAAGTGCTGCAATAAGTTTTCATTCATTCACCTGTGTAAGAAATAATCATCGAGCATCTGCAAAATGTAATTCAGTGTGGTAGTCTCCTCTATAATTTACTGTGAGGGACCAAAAGACAAATAATCTTACAATACTGACTGCAAGGATCTTAAAAATAAATACAAGAAGTTGCATGTTCACAAATAAGAATAATACAAGCTGTAAATAGCCAGAAGTCAAAGTGAGGAACAGAATAACTGCATGGAATGTCAGAGGGCTATGAAAGGTAATTTTACCTGGGACTGTAGCAGAAATCAGAAAATTGCCATGAGAGAGAAAATGCTTTATTTTGGCTCGCAATGATGGGTAGAATTTAGCCATCTGGCATTTGAGGAATCATGACATTTGGATGTAAGAAAAGGCACATAGGTGGTGCTACATATAAACATTACAGAGAAGGATGATGAGTCACTAAAGCTAGAAGGCTCTCAAAATAAGACCGGGAAAGAGCTGCATCATCAGAGGAAACCAGCCTTACTCATATGGATAAGGTAAAGATTTTTTGAGACCTCCATTTGTTGACTTGGCACCACTTGAATTGAGGGGAAACAGCTGCAAACATCCATTAATAATCGAAATATGGAATGTACAATGTATGAATCTAGGAAAATTGGAAGTTGTCAAAACTGAAGTGGAATGCATAAAGATTAATATCCTAGGCATAAGTGAGACTGGTTTTGGCCATTTTGAATCGGACAACCATATGATCTACTATGCCTGGAATGACAAACTGAAGAGGAATGGTGTGGTATTCATCATCACAAAGAATGTTTCAAGATATATCCTGAAGTACAAATGCTGTTGGTGACAGTAGAATATCCATATACCTGCAAGGAAGATCAGTTAATATTACTATTATTCAAATTTAGGCACCAACCACCCAAGCCAAAGATGAGGAAATTGAAGATTTTTACCAATTTCTGCAGTCTAAAAGTGACTGAACATGCAATCAGAATGTGTTAATTATCACTGGTGACTGAAGGCAAAAGTTGGAAAAAAAGAAGAATCACCAGTAGTTGGAAAATTTGGCCTTGATGACAGAAATAAAACTAGAAATCACATGGTAGAATTTTGCAAGACCAATGACTTACTCATGGCAAATACCTTTTTTTTCTGCAGCACAAACGGCAGCTGCACAGGTGTATTTCACCTGATGGGACACACAGGAATCAGATTGACTGCATCTGTGGCAAGAGGCAGTGGACAAGCTCAATATCTTCAGCCAAAACAAGACCAGGAGCTGATTGTGGAACAGACCATCAACTGCTCATATGCAGGTTCAACTTGAAGTTAAAGACAATTAAAACAAGTCCACGAGCGCCAAAATATGATCTTGCATATATCCTTCCTCGATTTAGAGACCATCTAAAAAATAGATTTGATGCATTGTACACCAATGACTGAAAACCAGAAAACTTGTGGAATGATATTAAGAACATCATCCATGAAGAAAACAAGAGGACACTAAAAAGATGAGAAAAGAAGAGAAGACCAAAATGGATGACAGAATAGACTCTGAAACTTGCCCTTGAGCAGAGAGTAGCTAAAGCAAATGGAAGAAATGACAAGATAAAAGAGCTGAACCGAAGATTTCAAAGGGCACCATGAAAAACAAAGCCAATTACTCTAATGAAATGTGCAAAGACCTGGAGTTAGAAAACCAAAAGGGAAGAACACGCTTGGCATTTCTCAAGCTGAAAGAACTAAGGAAAAGATTTAAGCCTTGAGTTGTAATATTGAAAGATACTATTTGCAAAATATTGAATGATGCAGATAACATCAAAGAAGATGGAAGGAATACACAGAGTCACTGTACCAAAAAGAACTGGTCAATCTTCATTCATTTCAGGAGGTGGCATACAATCTAGAACCAATGGTATTGAAAGAGGAAGTCAAAGCTGCACTGAAGAGATTGGCAAAGAACAAGGCTCCAGGAATTGACAGCATACCCATTGAGATATTTCAACAAATGGATGTCTCAATGGAGGCACTCACTCGGTTTTTGCCAAGAGATTTGGAAGACAGCTACCTGGCCAACTGACTGGAAGAGATCCATATTTGTACCCATTCCAAAGAAAGGTGATCCCACAGAATGTGGAAATTATTGAACAATATCATTAGCATCACATACAAGTAAGATCTTAACTGAAGATAATTCAAAAATGGTTGCAGCAGTATGACAGAGAACTTCCAGAAATGCAAGTTGGATTCAGAAGAGGACTTGGAACAAGAGATATCATAGCTGCTGTCAGATGGATCTTGGCTCAAGGCAAAGAACACCAGAAAGATATTTACTTGTGTTTTATTGACTATGCAAAGGCATTTGATTGTGCAGATCATGAAAAATTGTGGACAACATTGAGAAGAATGGGAATTCCTGAACACTTGGCTGTACTCATGGGGAACCTGTACATTCACCAGGAGGCTTCTGTTTGAACAGAACAAGGGGACACTGCATGGTTTAAAGTCAAGAAGGGAGTATGTCAGGGTTCTATTCTTTCCCCATATTTATTCAATTTATACGCTGAGCAAATAATCCAAGAAGATGGACTATATGAAGAACATGGCATCAGGATTGGAGGAAGAATCATTAACAACCTGCGATATGCTGACGACACAACTTTGCTTGCTGAAAGTGAGGATGACTTGAGGCACTTACTGATGAAGATTGAAGACTATAGTCTGCTGTATGGATTACATCTCAATATAAAGAGAACAAAAATCTTCACAACTGGACCAATAAGCAGCATCATGATAAATGGGAGAAAAGATTGAGGTTGTCAAAGAATTCACATTGCTTGGTTTTACAATCAATGCAATGGAAGCAACAGTCAGGACATCAGAAGACGTATAGCACTGGGCAAGTTGGCTGCAAAAGAATTCTTTCAAGTGCTGAGGAGCAAGGATGTCTCCTTGAGGAGTAAGGTGTGCCTGACACAAGCCATGATATTTTCAATTGCCTCATATGCATGTGAGACCTGGACAGTGAATAAAGAGGACTGAAGAAGAGTTGATGCTTTTCAGTTGTGGGGCTGGCAAAGAATACTGAAAGTACTGCTATAAGAACTAACAGATCTGTCCTGGAGGTAGTGCAGCCGAAATGCTCCTTGGAAGCAAGAATGGCCAGACTTCATCTCACCTACTTTGGTGATGTTGTCAAAAGGGACCATTCCCTGGAGAATGATGTCATGCTTGGTAAGGTGGAGGGTCAATGAAAGAGGGGAAGACATTCAACGAGATGGAATGACACGGTGGCTGCAACAATGGGCTCAAGTATAGCAAGGATCATGGAGCTGGCACAGGATTGGGTGGTGTTTTGTTCTGCTGTGCATACAGTCTCTGCAAGTCAGAAACGACTTGAGGGCACCTAACAGCAACAACACATATAAATATTAAATAAAATAAAGAATAATTTGATTAGTGGGAATTCAGCTTAAAAGAGAAGTATTTTGACAACATTAGTTAGTGCCAGTTGTTGTTGTTATGTGCTGTCAAGTTGGACCCGACTCATAGCGACCCCTCCTTGGGTTGCCGAGGCAGTAGCACTATGGAAGTAGATTGCCCAACCTTCCTTCCGAGGAGTGGCTAGTGGGTTTGAACCACCAGCCTTCTGGTTAGCAGTCAAGTGCCTTAGACACTATGCTGCCAGAGCTCCTAGTTAGTGCCGGAGCAAGCTAAAGAGACTTGTTAAGGAGACTGGATACCATTTTATCAGAAGAAAGTACCCACAAATGTTTTTTGATCAAGGAAGACTTGTTCTGGCAGGATAGATAGATTTAACAAGTGGGAAGAAATGAGATATAGAAGAGTAGTTAAGAATCCATTAGAATAATCTAGACAAAATATATGAGCTATTGAAATGAAAGCAAAGGTAAGAGAAATGTAGAACAGGAGCTATGTAGTTAAGGGATGTTATAATGCTAGCATTGATAAAACAAACAAACAAACAAACAAACAAAAACCATTGCCACTGAGTCAATTCCAACTCATAGCGACCCACATTGGGTTTCCAAGGCAGTAAATCTTTATAGGAGTAGATTGCCTCATCTTCCTTCCATGGAGCAGCTGATGGGTTTGAATGACCAACCATCTGATTTGCAGTCAAATGCCTTAGGCACTGCACTCATAACACAATTAAAGATGAGGTAGATGAAAGTAAAAAGAATAATGGGTATTTTAACTTAGATTTCTAGAATAGCAAAGCTGAGAGTATCAGAAACTCTTTATTCTGTCTAAAGCATCCTGTGTGCATTCAAGTGTTAAGGAACCATCCAGTAGGGGCCCAAATGAGAGAATGTAATTGGACCTGAGTCTCTTATGTATTTACTCCACAAATTCTACAAATAAATATTGTGTTCCATTTGTGCTCAGCTGCTAACCTATGAGGTGATGGTTCAAACTCAGCAGTTTCACAGGAGAAAGATCTGCAGACTATAATCTGTAAAGATTACAGTCAAGAAAACTCTATGGGGGCAGTTTCACTCTGTCAAGTGCAGTTGAAAATCAATTCAATGGAACCTAACAAGAAGAACAATTATGTGTTAAGCATTGTGCTAAGCTGTGGGTGAATGATTATTAATTAAGTCACAAGTCTCTTTTCACAATGATCTAAAGGGAGATATATCCATCCAAACAAAAATTATAATTCATCATGAGGACTAAGAATTTGATATCTACAAAGTGTAATGGAAACACGAATAAGGGGAAAACAATCTTGGCTCATCAGAGAAGGTGGTATGGCAATAACTCCTACACAGCTTAAGGACTAGTAGGAGTTGGCCAGGCAGGACAGTGAAGAACAGAGGCAGGATGTTCAGAAGAATGGAGCATCTACATGCATTATCCAACAGATAATCTTGTCAAAGTTGGAGAAAATTACTGGTCATAACTAGGTTTTAGATATGTCTTCATATTGAATAATTTATGAAAGAAAATAATTATGTGAGATAGAAAAGGACTTTGGGTAGGTAAATCCACCTAAGGGAGCAAGGGTTAGGACAAGGAAATGTAGAAGTAAAGATAGGAAGAAAGAAGTAGAGACAGTAGCTAAAGAATAGGACAACTACTTGTCCCAAGGGAAGGTGTGGTTTTACCTAGCTATCTTTGTCTCATTTTACAAAGGCGTACCATCAGCTGAGAATTTTCATTATAATTGGGACCTAAGATAATATTAGCACATTTAAATGAGAAACAAATGACAAAACAAGATCTTTTCAATGTAGAGATGTGTGTTTATTGAATGTGGTGAGGATAAAGAGGTTAAAAAATTTTGTAAAACGTAAATGAATTTTTAATAAATTCTGACAGTAAAAGGAAGAATAGAGATCAAAGTACATAAATTAATAGAAATATTTTGAATAGTTAGAATAAAGTATTGTAATAATTATATTAGAATCAGAATGAACTAACTATATTTATATGTTGAAGGTATTAAAAAAAAGAGAAATGTGATGTTCATGTATTCTTAGAAAAAATCAAGTTGGAATTAAGAACACAATTCTTTAAACGTTCCTTTTATTAAGCTAATTAATAAAGACATAACTACAAAATTAATTAAGATCTAAAATAAGAAGCATGAGAACTATCTAGTTTATTACTCCAGCTGCAACACAGATTAATGTGGTCACCCTCTACGTTTATCATTTCTGTTGATTATTCTCAAGTTTTTCCTTTTGGACAACATGCTGGGTTTCTGAGACATGACTCAGCAAAGAAATGGGAGGAGGATAAAGTATCTATAATCAAGTTACTTTAAAAAAACAAAATGAAACAAAGTCCTCTGGTGGTTTTATGCAAATAATTAATCCATAAAAAACTGTCATTGCAAAAATGTATCCCAAATCTCCAAGACAATTCCATATATGGCTTATTTTTGCCCATATAATTTATCCCCCAAACCAGGACATGTAAGAGTGAAAAAGGATGATGGTAATAAGGATGCTATCACTCTGTGCACTGAAACGTCAACCATAAACTGATCTTTTCCTAAAGAAAGATTTCTGTACCTTTCTTGTATTTCTAGGGTTGCCATAACAAAATACTACAAACTGAGTGGTTTATATGAGCAGAAATTTATTTTCTCACAATTCAGGAAGCTAAAAGTCCAAATGAGGGTGTCATTTTTCTTCTGAGGGTTCTGAAAAAGAAACAGTTCCATTCCTAGCTTCTGGTAGCTCCAGTGTTTCTGTGTCTCCCAACTCTGCCTATCCTCTTTTAGATAAAGACACCAGTCAAATAAAATTAGGTCCCATGCTACTCCAGTATAACCTCAAGTTAATCTACCTGATAACATCTTCAAAGACCCTATTTCCAAATAGAGTAACATTCACAGATACAGAGATAAGACTTTAACACCTTTTTTTTTTTTTTTTTTCCTTTTTTTGGGGGGCGTGGGGAGGCATGGTGGTGGTGGTTTACACAATTCAGTCCGTAAAGCTATTTATGGCTAAATTTGATGGGTAGAAGAGAAAGTAAAGATTCAAGTGGTCTGTGTTTAAAGTCCTGAGTTCTAAAGTTATTCAAATGGTTTAGTGAGTTTTCACAGGACAGTAGGAATAGAATCATCCCAATGTGGAGCCCCAATATGACGATAACATCATTGGTTCAAATTCCTCTTCTTACTATCGGGGCAAAATAGAGAGGATATCACATCAGACTCCAAACCTTTTTTATTTGTAAAAAAAAAAAAAAACAAGAGGAAGAATATTCTTAATTAATTGCTTATGCAAATTAACATTATTTTTAAAAAAGTAAAATTTATGATATAGTTGAATGGCAATTTTATATACTTTATATATATATATAATTTTTGGTACATTGGTCTAGCACGTATAATTAATTTTTGTAACACATTTAATTTTATTGATAGAATTGGTGTCAAATTTTACTGTATTATTGTTTATGATTTTATTTTTCATGCAGGAGCTCTGGTAGCCTAGTGCCTAAAGCACTTGACTGCTAACCAGAAGGCTGGCGGTTCAAACCCAACAGTCACTCCTTGGAAGAAAGGTTGGGCAATCTACTTCTGTAGTGATACCGCCTCGGCAACCCAAGGAGGTGTGGCTATGAGTTGGGTCTGACTCAACAGCACATAACAACAACAACATATTTTTGATGTTGATTCTTCCTTTGAAATGTGTTAAAACACTTGTATTAGAGAAGATAATTTACTTTAAGGCGATCCTTATTGACCTAAACATTGCAGTAAAAATGGGGGACTGTGTGTACTTAGAGGAGCTCTGGTAGCATAGTGCCTAAGGCACTTGACTGCTAACCAGAAGGCTGGCGGTTCAAACCTACCAGCCACTCCTCCGAAGGAAGGTTGGGCAATCTACTTCCGTAGTGATACTGCCTCGGAAACCCAAGGAGGGGTCACTTTGAGTCCGGTGCGACTCGACAGCAAATAACAACAACAAAAATGTGTGCAATTCGTACTGTCCTTAAGAGACACTGAGTGCTCCTTGATGAGGATGTTGCCAGTTGTTAACTACATCACTTGAAGCAGAGCTTCCCCCGTGCTATTGAGATTTGGGCAAAGATAGATTTTTCAAGAGGTGGAAAATTAGCTGGGGCTAATGGTCCAAATGAATTATTTTACCTTATTTTAACTAAAAAAAAAGAAAGAAACTTAATGCCGTGGAGTCAGATCCAACTCATAGTGACCCCTCCTTGGGTTTCCAAGGAGGTATCACTAAGGAAGTAGATCGCCCAACCTTCCTTCCGAGGAGTGGCTGGTAGGTTTGAACCTCCAGTCTTTTGGTAGGCAGTCAAATGCCCTAGGCACTACACCACCAGAGCTCCCTATTTTAACTAAGACATTTTCAAATAGATATGATTCCTAAGAAAAAAAAGAAGTAGCAGTTCAGGGCATTTCAATTTTCACCAAATCCATTTGTTATAATATTTACCTCCAGCTTCTAACTGAAACTATGTCCAGAGAGAAACAATACCATCATTTTCTACCCAGATACCTACCAGGGCCTGTCCTCTGCATACAACACAATAATGTTGGCATTGAGGAAAAAAATAATAAAGAAACAGGTATGAGATTTCCACAGGATCTTTAAAATTAAGAATTGTTAGTTAAAAATCATGTTATAATGCAAATGTATAAATCAAAAATTTCTCAGATTTCGATAAGCTGTAATGTACTACAAAAGATGGCAATGTTGGAATGTAAAAACAAAAATTTATTATTTGTGTGAAAGATACATAGTTATCTGATTGCCTTATTAGAAAAATTACGCTGTTCTCAGGTTTGAGTGCTAATTACTTACCTACTTATCTTGGTGGAGACAGGGAGGAACAGAAAAGTATAGCAAGAGGGCAAAGGATGAGGAAATATACCTCAAAGCTTCTTTGAAAAATTTTCCAAATGCCTCATCAACCATAATGTGTCTCTTTCAAGTGCACAAAAGCAGATTAACTCAGAACTATTCCACTTCTATTTATAAATATAAAAAATTATCCTCTTTTTAAATATTCTAAGAGTTTCTATAAACTTCTGTTCATCATTTAGGGTTTCAATGTGTCTTAGTCTTCTACGTTTTTCTCTAACTTTCCTAATAAATAATGTAGTATGAGGAATTTCTTTGTGACATCAGATCATTCTGGCTGATTTACATTGGTTTCAATTCTCGGACCAATTTATTTCTTAAAGGAGTTTGTCTTGTTTCTTCTGAGCATTTTAAATAACATAGGAGCCAAAATTTTTATGCGTTAATAAAAACTTTCTCATCTTAATGACTGTGAAGACAGGGACTAGAATTCAAGTCAGGTAAAATTCAAACTTATATGGTCCAGAAATTTGTTTCATACTATATTGAAGAAAACTTTTTTTTTTAATTTAAAATTTTAGCTTTATTTTATCAAAAAGCCACATGATTTAAGCAATTAATATCAAACTTATTCATAACTTATTATCCAGTAATGATAATGTTGCTATGTGCCGTGGAGTCAGACCTGACTCATAGTGACCCCTCCTTGGGTTTCTGAGGTGATATCACTATGGAAGTAGATAGTCCAACCTTCCTTCCAAGGAGTGGCTGGTGAGTTTGAACCATCAGCCTTCTGGTTAGCAGTCAAATGCCTTATGCACTATGCCACCAGAGCTCCTAGTAATGATAATAACTAGAGTTATTTATAGAGTACTTTGCAAAGGCACATGTAATTGTCCCTGCATAATTGCAATAATTCACTTGATATAGTCTGATAGTTTGTCCTTTATTGTACTTTGGTGCCTATGTGTTGCTGTGATGCTGGAAGCGGTTGTTGTTATTTACCCTTGAATCAGACCCGATTCATAGTGAACCTCCTTGGGTTGCTGAGGTAGTATCTCTACGGAAGTAGATTCCCCAACCTTCCTTCTGAGGAGTGGCTGATGGGTTTGAACCACCAACCTTCTGGTTAGCACTCTAATGCTTTAGCCACTATGCTACCAGAGCTACTTGCTGGAAGCTATGCCACCAGTATTTCAAAGAGTAACAGAGTCATGCAATATGGACAGGTTTCAACAGATCTTCAAAAGTTAAACAGACAAGGAAGAAAGGCATGGTGGAATTATTTCAAAATTTAAACAATGAAAATCCTGTGGATCACAACCGAATATTATCCTATATAGTGCTGGAAGATGAGGCCCAAAATAAAAGGTGGATGCAACAACGGATTCAAACATACTCTGGTAGCATAGTGGCTAAGGTACTTGACTGCTAACCAGAAGGCTGGTGGTTCAAATCCACCAGCCACTCCTCGGAAGGAAGGTTGGGCAATCCTACTTCCGTAGTGATACTGCCTCGGAAACCCAAGGAGGGGTCGCTATGAGTCAGGGCCGACTCGACGGCAAATAACAACAACAACAACAATGACTGTGAAGATGGTGCAAGGCCAAGCAACATTTCATTCAATGTTTCACTCACTGACTGTGAGCCGACTCAGTGACAGCTAAACAAAACAACATATATCTGTACAATTTTGCATTGCATATATGTATAATTTAAGGAGCTCTGGGCAGTCCTACTTCTGTAGTGATACCACCTTGGAAACCAAAGGAGGGTTTGCTATGAGTTGGGGCTGACTCCATGGCACATAACAACAACAAAAATGTATATATTATATATATTTTTGTTGTTTATATATAATTTAATAATTTATTAAATAATACATTTCTGGGTTTGATTGCTTAAAAGACCTTTCAATTATAGATAAACTTTGCACAAAGTCTTTGTTTCTGTTGGTCTGACAGCTTCTCCACCACCAGTCTGTGCCTCAATGTGTTTCTGGATTTTCCAGTATCTTGAAGTCTTTATACCTGAAAAGAAGCTAAGTTTGTCCATTCATTTATTAAGTGATTACTATGTTTCGGGAACTTTGACAATCAATCTCTCTCACTGAATTAGGATCAAAATGATGCCAGAAGATTTGGAAGGAAGATTGGGCAATCTACTTCCATAGTGATACCATCTCGGAAACCCAAGGAGGGATCGTTATGAGTCAGGTCCAACTCAGTGGCATATAACAATAACAGCAACAACACTTGAGTAACTTACAGGAGATAAAGAAAATTGAAAAGAGACTCATGACTAATTAACTGATCTTGGGCAATGTAATTGTGTTGGATTGGGTTCTCTAGAGAAACACAAAAACCAGCAAAGCGTATATATATATTTATAGAGAGAGAAAGAGAGAGAGAGAGAGATTTATCTTAGGTAAATGGCTCACAAGCGTGTAGAAGCCGACAAGTTCAAGCTGAAAAGTTCGTCTCTGGAGGGGGATGGGGCCCGGAGCCGCCTGGCTTTCGCATGCACGGCAGAGGAGTTCAAGCCACAAAGTTCGTCTCTGGAGGAGATGAGGCCCGGAGCCGTCTGGTTCCCGTAAGCACAACAGAGCTGAGAGAATCAAGCTGGCATGCAGCACGGTGGTTGCTGTTCCCAACAAAGGATGAATCCGAAACCTCCAGGGCGAGCGGCGAACCGCTCACTCAAGGAAGTATATAGTCCGGAATGCCGTTCTTCCAGCTTGTCCTTGGAATAGCATTGCAGGTAGGCCACACCCCTGGGGAAACTCCCCTTGGGCAGACCGGCCGCTCAGAACTCAGTCATCTGATCCCATCATGGGAACCACCACTCACAACTGGAGTCCAGCCAAGTTGACATATCTTCAGCTATCACAGTAATGGAACATGAGTTAATAATATCACCTTCTTGGGAATATTTTGAGGAATAAATGAAACTAAGTATTCCATATAAAATGCCTGAAACCTAGTAGATGCCATTATATTTGTTTAGTGGGTGTGGAGAGTATGGTATATTCTGACATTCAAAAATAATTGAAAAATTAAAAAAAAAAAAAAGATTAGTTTTTCAAGAACATTAGTTTTAACAAAAATTAAACAAGAGTGAAACAAAATATTAACATATAATCTTAATATTGAATAGTTATTGTGGTAGTTAAGGTTATGTGTTAACTTTGCTGGGCCTGGTTTTGAGTGGCTGAGCAGCTGTATGTAGTTATTCCCCATGATGAGAATGGTAATCACTCCATCGTAGAATCTGCTGTGAGCAACTGAGTAGCTGCTTTAGGGATGTGGTCTGTTTCCAGCATATTAGGAGAAGCTTTGGGAATGGTCTTGAGCCTTTTGGCATGCTTGGACCCTGCATGTAACTGAGTCTTCGTTCAGCAGGCTTCCATGTTTCCTCTCGATCTTGGACTATCTCTGGACTTGAGCAAGTTTGGTAATCTCGGGCCTGTGCCATTTTACTTGGCAATCTTGGGTTTATCAGCCTCAGCAGTCAACAGCTGCGTGAGTGAAGACACACCTCCAGCTCCAGTGGGCCAGGTGCAAGAGGCAGAGCTGAAGCGCAAGGTCTATGGGATTTCAACCAGCCCTAGAGCTGGCACTTTGAACTTAGACTTCTAGTCTTCTAAACAGTAAGAGAATATATGTCTGTTTTTAACGCCACCCTTTTGTAGTATTTCTGTTAGAGTGGCACTAGAGGACCAAAACAGTTATATTATATCCTAAATGTTTGGTATTATTTATTTGATCACTTTAATAATATTATGACATATTGCTTTTACTTCCATTTTAATTGTTGAAAAATATTCTAGCTACAAATTGACACATGACTTCTAGGGAATCTAATGTTGTTAATATTATTTCTATAGAAAATTATGTTCTGAATTCAAACAGATATAATTTAAGTGAACTGTATTGGAATGGAATCTAATAGAAATAAAAGCATTTGTGTACAATATTACAGAACTTTCTTGATAATTTGTGTATTAAAACTTTGTAAGGATGTAAGAATTATGCCAATGGTTCAACTTCATACCAGAGGAAAGCCCATGACCTACATGAGGACATATACTTCTGCCTCATAAAATCATGGTATAGGATTTTCCTATACTCATCCATTATTCCATTCCCTACTTTTCCCACACACACATCTCTGAATGAACTAACTTTTCAACTCTAACTCAGAGAGAAGGTTTTTCTCAGAAGTTAAATCCAATGTCTTTCTAGATCCTACACAGCCACTAGTTATGTTGTTGTTAGGTGGTGTTGAGTCATCTCTGACTCATAGCGACCCTATGTACAACAGAAGGAAACACTGCCCAATCCTGTGCCAGCCTCCTGATGCCAATCCATCTTGTTGAGGGCCTTCCCATTTTTCGTTGACCATCCACTATACCAAACATGATATCCTTCTCCAAGGCTTGGTTCCTGCTGACAATATTACCAAAGTAGTTAGACGAAGTCTGGCCATTCTCACTTCCAAGGAGCATTCCAGCTGCACTTCTTTCAGGACAGATTTGTTAGTTCTTTTAGCAGTCCATGGTACTTTCTGTATTCTTTGCCAACACCACAACTCAAAATCATCAACTCTTCTTCAGTCTTCCTTATTCATTGTCCAGCTCTCACATGCATATGAGGAAATTGAAAATACCATAACTTAGGTTAGGCGCACCTGGGTCTTCAAGGAGACATCTTTTCTCTTCAGCACTTGAAAGAGGTCTTCTGCAGCAAATTTGTCCAGTTTAATACATTGTCTGATATCTTGACTGCTGCTTCCACTGGTGTTGATTGTGGAGCCAACTAATATGAAGCCTTTGATAACTTCAATCTTTTCTCCATTTATTGTGATGCTGCATATTGGTACAGTTGTGAGGATTTTCATTTTCTTTATGTGGAGATGTAATCCATATTATAGACTGAAGGCTACAGTATTCATCAGTAAGTGCTTGAAGTCATCCTCAATTTCAGCAAGCAAGGTTGTGTTGTCTGCATATCTCAGGTTGTTAATGAGACTTTCTCCCATGTGGATGCCACATTGTTCCTCATGTAGTCCAGTTTCTCAGATATTTGCTCAGCATACAGATTGAATAAGTATGGAGAAGAGATAAAACCTTGGCACACTTCCTTCCTGATTTTAAATCATGCAGTGTCCCCCTGTTCTGTTCAAACAACAGCCTCCTAATCTATGTACAGGTTTCTTATGAGTATATTAAGTGTTCTGGAATTCCCATTCTTCTCAATTCCATCCATAAATTGTAATGATCCACACAATAGAATGCTTTTGCATAGTCAATAAAACACAAGTAAACATTTCTGGTATTCTTTGCTTTTAGCCAAGTTCCATCTGACTTCAGCTATATCCCTTATTCTACATCCTCTTCTGAACCCAGCTTGCATTTCTGGAAGTGCTCTGTCAGTATACTGCTACAACCATTTTTATTTTATCTGCAGTAAGATTTTACTTGTTGTTGTTGTTAGGTGCTGTCGAGTCATTTCTGACTCTTAGCCACCCCATGCACAGCAGAACGAAAAACTGCCCTGTCCCGCGCCAGCTCCATGATCCTTGCTATACTTGAGCCCATTGTCGCAGACACTGTGTCAGTCCCTCTCATTGAGGGCCTTCTCCTCTTTCTTCTACCCTCCACTTTAACAAGCATGACATCCTGCTCCAAGGAATGGTCCCTTCTGATAATATGACCAAAGTAGGTGAGATGAAGTCTGGCCATTCTTGCTTCTAAGGAGCATTTCGGCTGCACTTCCTCCAGGACAGATCTGTTAGTTCTTTTAGCAGTCCATGGTGCTTTCAGCATTCTTTGCCAGCACCACAACTCAAAAGCATCAAATTCT
>NW_006921812.1:3360681-3376840 GCF_000298275.1 Orycteropus afer afer | reverse complement strand
TTTGTTTTCTTTATATTGAGATGTAATCCATACTGCAGACTGTATTCTTCAATCTTCATCAGTAAGTGCCTCAAGTCATCCTCACTTTCAGCAACCAAAGTTGTATCATCAGCGTATCTCAGGTTGTTAATGATTCTTCCTCCAATCCTGATGCCACGTTTTTCTTCATATAGTCCATCTTCTCTGATTATTTGCTCAGCATATACATTGAATAAGTATGGGGAAAGGATACAACCCTGACACACCTCCTGCTTTATTTTAAACCATGTATTGTCCCCTTGTTCCATTCGAACTACATCATCCTGGTCAATGTACAGGTTCCTCATGAGTATAATCAAGTGTTTGGGAATTCCCATTCTTCTCAATAATATCCAAAATTTGGCATGACCCACACAATTAAATGCCTTTGCTTAGTCAATAAAACACAAGTAAATATCTTTCTGATATTCTTTGCCTTGAGCCAAGATCCATCGACAGCAGCTATGATATCCATTTTTCCACGTCCTCTTCTGAATCCAGCTTGTACCTCTGGAAGTTCTCTGTCAATACTGTTGCAACTGTTTTTGAATTTACTTCAGTGTGATATTAATTATATTGTTCTATAATTTCCACAGTCTGTGGGATCATCTTTCTTTGTAATGGGCACAAATATGCATCTCTTCCAGCCAATTGGCCAGGTAGCTGTCTTCCAAATCTCTTGGCATAGCTGAGTGAGTGCCTCCAGTGCAGCATCCATTTGTTGAAACATCTCAGTGGGTATTTTGTCAATTCCTAGAGCCTGTTTTTCACCAATTCCTTCAGTGCAGCCCTCATTTCTTCCCTTAATACCATTGGTTCTTGAACATATGCCACCTCCTGAAATGGATAAACATCAACCAATCCTTTTTGGTACAGTGACTCTGTGTATTCCTTCCATCTTCTTTTGATGCATCCTGCATCATTCAATATATTGCCCATAGAATCTTTCAGTATTGCAACTCAAGGCTTGAATTTTTTCTTCAGTTCTTTCAGCTTAAGAAATGCTTCAGAAATGCTGAGTGTGTTCTTCACTTTTGGTTTTCTAACTCCAGGTCTTCCCACATTTCATTATAGTAATTGGCTTTGTCCACTTGAGCTGCTCTTTGAAATCTTCTGTTCAGCTCTTTCATCTTGCCATTTCTTCCATTTGCTTTAGCTACTCTCCATTCAAGGGCAAGTTTAAGAGTTTCTTCTCACATCCATTTTGGTCTTTTCTTCCTTTCCTGTCTTCTTAATAACCTTTTGCTTTCTTCATGGATGATATTCTTGATGTCATCCCACAATTCCTCTGGTTTTCGGTTGGTGTTCAATGCATTAAATCTATTCTTTAAATGGTCTCTAAATTCGGGAGGGGTATTATCAAGGTTGTATTTTGTCTCTATGGACTTGTTTTAATTTTCTTTAATTTCAACTTGAATTTGCATATGAGCAGTTGATGGTCTGTTCCACAGTCAGCTCCTGGTCTTATTTTGGCTAAAGATACTGAGCTTCTCCATTGCTTCTTTCCACAGATGTAGTTGTTCTCATTCCTGCATATTACCTCTGTCAACGTCTCCATGTATAACTGCCATTTGTGTTGTTGAAAAAAAGGTATTTGCAATGTATAAGTCATTGGTCTTGCAAAAATCTATCATGCAATCTCCAGCATTATTTCCTTCACCAAGGCCATATTTTCCAACAACCAGTGATTCTTCTTTGTTTCTGACTTTTGCATTCCAATCACCAGTAATAATTAACACATCTTGATTGTATGTTTTGTCAATTTCAGACTACAGAAGTTGATAAAAATCTTCAAATTCCTCTTCTTTGGCTTTTGTGGTTGGTGTGTAAATTTGAATAATAGTACTATTAACTATTCTTCCTTGTAGGTGTATGGATATTATTCTATCATTGACAGTATTATACTTCAGGATAGAGCTTGGAACATTCTTTGTGACAATGAATGTCATGCTATTCCTGTTCAATTTGTCATTGTTGGCATAGTAGATCATATTGTTGTCTGAGTCACACACACACAAAAAGAAACAGTCAATTTCAGCTCACTACTGCCTAAAATATCAATCTTTATACATTCTATTTCATTTTTGACAACTTCCAATTTTCCTAGATTCATATTTCATACATTCCATGCTCTGATTATTAATGAATGTCTACAGCTGTTTCTTCTCATCTTGAGTCATGCCACATCAGCAAATGGAGGTCCTGAAAGATTCATTCTTTCCACATCACTAAGGTTGACTCTACTCTGAGGAGGCAGCTCTTCCCCAATCATATCTTGAGTGCCCTCCAACCTGAGTGGCTCATTTCTGGCACTATATAGAACAATGTTTTAGAGCTATTCCGAAAGTTTTCCTGTAGTATATCAGATGGTATTTCACTTCTATTCGTAAGGCTTTCACTGTCCAATTCTTTGAGAATTAAATGGCCTCTTCCTTCTTCCAAGTGTGTCTTATTCTGGAAGTGCCATTGAAACCTGTCCACCAATGAGTAACCCTGCTGGCATTTAAAACACTGGTGGCATAGCCTGCACCCTCACAGAAACACACAAGCCACCACAGTACAATAAACTGACAGACAAATTCATCTCCCTTAGTTGTTCCAAACTGCCCCACTCACTTTCTGGTCTCCCTTTGCTGTTCCAAACTGTTGTTTGCTCACTTCCTGGTCTCCCCTAGCTATAGGTTATGCTTTGTTTGCCAAAAATAATGCCACACAAATGTGATACTATGATGATTCTCTATCAATATTAAGGTTAATTATTTAGCTTATGAAGGTATTATTTATTTCTCAGTATAATTAAAACATCTATATTTTGGTACATATTTGTTTCTCCTGCTTCTAATTATTCTTATTATTACTATTACTACTTAAGTGCAACTAGGTTCTTCTACTTATCCGGTTGTTATTGATTGAATTATGTGCCATAAAAATATACACAATTTATAACTCATATCTGTGGTTATAATCCCATTTGGGAATTAGTTTTCTTTGTTAATGAGACAGGATTATTGTGTATTTTAAGACAATCTCTTTTGATTGAAATCTAAAACAATTTCAACAAGCAAATGAAAGAAGCAGAGATGGGGGAAGAGAGAAGGCAAGACACATGAAGATCACCAAGAAGCAAAAGCTCAAAGGAATGAGGACCTTTTTCCAGAGCCGACAGAAAAAGAAAGCCTTCCCATAGAGCCAGTGCACTGAATTCAGACTTCTAGCCTTCAAATAGTGACAAATCAAAGTTTGGTTAAAACCATCCTCTTGTGTTATTTCTGTTATAGCATCCTTAGATAACAAAGACTCCATGCTTTAGTGTGAGGCCAGTCTTTTACATGTCTATACTCCTCGGAAGGAAGGTTGGGCAATCCTACTTCCGTAGTGATACTGCCTTGGAAACCCAAGGAGGGGTCGCTATGAGTCGGGGCCGACTCGACGGCAAATAACAACAACAACAACAACCATTATGGAAATGATAACAATGAGACAATAGGAAGTAAATTTAGTATTTTTAAATGAATTAACTTAAATGTTAACATCATTATGTTATCTCTCCTGTCTCTTTGAGTCAGTAGTGTTAAGTAAGGGAGATTATGACATAAAAGGAAAATAAAAGTTAGTATTACACACTTAGAGTAATCTTCTATCTCATAGATTCCTTCATAACCTAAATAATTAAGCCTAGTTTTGATAGATAATATCCTTAGTAGCACATTTGTATTTGTGTGGCCTTATTATTTTATTGGATAAAGCATGATCTATATAACTAGTGGCTATGTATGATCTGGAAAGACACTGGAATTGACTTCTGTGAAAAACCCTCTCTGAGTTAAATTAGAAAGCTCAGTTCATTCAGAGAGTTGTGTGCATGGGAAAAGTGGGAAGCAGAATAATGGATGAGGATAGGAAAACCCTATACCTTGATTTGCTGCAGCAAAAGTATAAGTTCTAAGTTCTGGTGAAGGTCAGTGTGGAGAAAGGCAGAGAAGACAGGCATCAGCATTCAAATAAATAAATAAATAAATAAATAAATAAATAAAAACTCCTTGACATCCAGTCAATTACAACTCATTGTGGCCCCATCAAACAGAGTAGAAACTGCCCCACAGGGTTCCCAAGGCAGTAATCCTTAAGGATGCCATGCTTGGTTTGGTGAAGTGGAGGGTCAGTGAAAAAGGGGAAGACCATCAAAAGATGTACGGACAAGTGGATAAAACAATGGACTCAAGTATAGCAAGACCTGTGAGGATGGCCATGACCAGGCAGTGTTTTGTTCTGTTGTATATGGGGTCACTGTGAGTTGGAGCTAACTCCAAGGGACCTAACAACAGCAACAATAATCTTTAGTAAAACAGACTGACCACATCTTTGTTTTGGGGGCAGCTATTGATTCAAACTGACGAACTTTGTGTTAGCAGCTAGCACTCATCCATAGTACCACCAGGGGTCTTCTTCCTCAGAGTATCTGTAGATAAGTGGGTAGGAGTTATATATTTAGCTAAGCTACAAGTATTAGGTATCCTGATCTACCTTTGTCTTCCCAGGGCACTAGAAAAATTAGACCTTGGTTCCAGAGCATTTTCAAAAATGGTTGAATATGAAAAGTTATTAGGTCAGGTGCTGTTTAACCCAGCCATAGCCAAGGAAATTGGTCGTTCTGAAAAAAAAAACAAAAAAACAACCTGGTAGAGTGTGATGAATTAGCTTTTTCCTTGTTGAATTCACACATGACTCTGTAGTACTTATTTGCATTAATTGCTTTAAATAGCTCAGTGAGTATCAGATCTGGTGTGAGAACTTTGTCTTAAAATACTTGCTTTCCCACCTAATAAGTATGTAACCTTGAGCAAGTTCCTTAACTCAGTTCCCTGATATGTGAAATTAGGATAATAATATTAAATTCTATGCGGGTTACCATAGGTCCTGGCACCTAAAAAGTGCTTAGTGTTTTCTCTATGACTTTTTTTTTTTTTCCTTATGATTATTCATTATGTTGTAGGAGAAAGATTAAGGAGAATCTGGATCTTAGTTCATATGTAGAAATGTTCCTGTGTAGCATATTTATACAATGGGACCTAAAGCAATAATACTAGAATATTTTATATAAGACTCTTACCATTCTTAAACATTCTACAAACTCTTAATGGAGTCTTAAATGTTATTTCATTTATATCCACCTGGAATGCTTAAACTTTCAAATGAGAACAGCCAATGATGATTTAATAGCCAATTACTTCTGATAAATTTCTACTCCTTTTTTTAACTACTTGAATTCTCTTTTTAATGATGTTCTATTTCTTGCTACCTACAAGGGCTGATCTACCTTCGCTATTCCTGGAAATGACTGTCAATCTCAGAAGGGAAATGCTATAAGTTAATAAGCAGAATTTTAAAATGACCCTCAAGAGCAGCAGATGAATTGCTAATTACAATTGTCACTATTGCTTCAATAATACTCTTCTAGGGTTTGAATTATGTCAGGACATTAAAAGTAGAAAGTTCATTAATGTTTTTAATGCATATCTATTATTTATAAAGCAAATATGAGCTAGGAATATAGGCATGAATATATTAACTGTTTCTCTCTGCTTATCATGTTTTCATTATCCTTCCTTCTTGTGAAAAAGAATGAAGTGGGCATAAGCTCTGTAGTCAAACAGACCCATGTTCAAGTCCCAAGAAAATCACTTAACAGTTAGGTGATCATGCCAAAAAAAAAAAAAAAAAAAAAAAAATCCCTCACTGCCATCGAGTGGAATCCGACTCATAGCGACCCCTCCTTGGGTTTCTGAAGCAGTATCACTATAGAAATAGATTGCCCAACCTTCCTTCTGAGGATTGGGTGGTGGGTTTGAACCACCAGCCTTCCGGTTAGCAGTCAAATACCTTAAGTACTACGCCACATTTTCTCACTATCATTTTCCTATTTTTAAAATCTAGAATAATAAATCCTGGATAGGTTTATTATAGGGGGCAGTTTTGGTTCACTGGCAGAATTCTCACTTTCTAAGCAAGCATATTGGGATCAGTTCCCAGCCAATGAAGTTCAAACACACTTTTCCAGTTGCAAGAACTAAAGAAAACAGTAAAAGCCTGTGTTGCAGTATTGTAGGATTTCACCAGCAAAGTATTGAATGATGCAGTAAGCTTCAAAAGAAGATGGAAAGAATATAGAGAGTTACTGTACCAAAAGATCTGGTCGATATTCAGTCATTTCAGGAGGTAGCATATGATCAAGAACTGATGGTATTGAATGAAGAAGTCTAAACTGAACTGGAGACATTGGCAAAAAACAAAGATCTCCAGGAACTGGCAGAATATCCAATGAGATGTTTCAACAAACAGGTACAGTGCTGGAGATACTCACTCATCCATGCTAAGGAATTTTCAAGATAGTTACTTGGCCAATTAACTGGAAGAGATCCGTAATTATATTCATTTCAAAGAAAGGTAATCCAATAAAATGAGTAAATTATCAAATTATATCATTAATCTCACATGCAGTAAAATTTTGCTGAAGATAATTCAAAAAGAGTTGCAGCAGGACCTAGACAGTAAATGCCAGAAATTCAAGCCTGATTCAGAAGAGGGCTTGAAACTATAGATATCATTGCTGATGTCAGATGTATCTTGACTAAATACAGAGGATGCCAGAAAGATATTTACCTGTGTTTCATTGACTATGTAAAGTCATTCGACTGTGTGGATCATAACAAATTATGGGTAACATTGTAAAGAATAGCAAATCTAGAACACTTTATTGTACTCATGGGGAACTGGTACATAAACCAGGAGGCAGTCATTAACATAGTACATACTGCATAGTTTTAAATCAGGAAAGGTGTGTGTCAGGGTTTTATCTTTTCACCATATTTATTCACTCTATATGCTGAGCAAATAATCTGAGAAACTAGACTATATGAAGAAGAAGGCATCAGGATTGGAGGAAGCCTCATTAACAACCTGTGATATGCAGATGACATAACTGTTCTTGCTGAAAGTGAAGAGGACTTGAAGCACTTATAAAGATCAAAGACTACAGCCTTCAGTATGGATTACACTTCAACATAAAGAAAACAATAATTCTACAACTGGGCCAGTAAGCAACATCATGATATACAGAGAAAAGATTGAAGTTGTTAAAGATTTCATTTTACTTGAACCCATAACCAAGGTACATGGAAGCAGCAGTCAAGAAATTAACCACCTATAGCTTTGGGCAAATCTATTGCAAAAGACCTCTTTTTAAGTATTAAAAACAGAGATGTCACTTGGAGGACTAAGGGGTACCTGTCCAAAGCCATTGTATTTTGAGTCATCTTATATACATGTGAAACCAGGACTATGAATAAAACCTGAAAAATGCATTTGAATTATAGTGTTGGCAAAGAATATTGACTATACCATGAACTACCAGAAGAAGAACAAATCTGTCATGGTTAAAGTACAGCCAGAATACCCCTTAAAAGCAGGGATGATGAACCTTCATCTTGCATACTTTGCACAGGTTATTAGGAGGAACCGATCCCTGAAGAAGAGTATCATGTTTGGTAAAGTAGAGGGTCAGTGAAAAAGGGGAAGAAATTCAATGAGATGGATTGACACAGTGGCTGCAATCAGAGATTCGAGCGTAGCAAGGGTTGTGTGGATGGCGCAGGACCAAGCAGTGCTGTTGTGCACAGGATCTCCATGAGTCAGAACTGACTCCCAGTACCTAACAATAACAACAACTAGCCAGCATCTTGGGTTCGATTATCAGCTAATGCAGCTCAAACGCAGCTATTGTCTGTCTGTGAGTAGAAGCCTGATTGTTGCTATGATGCTGGAGAGGTTCCAGGGGAGCTTTCAGACCAGGACAGTGTTGGAAGATCGACTTCTAAAAAATGAGTCTTTGCGAGCCCTCTGAATCACAGCCGTACAATCCATTATGCATATGGTTGCTATGAGTCCAGGGCCAACAAGAAGCCAGCCAACAACAACAAAGTTTATTATGCCAATTTAAAAGACATTAATGTATTCTGTTAATGTTTAGTGGCAGACTTTCTATATGTGGTAATGACTATGTGCTTATTAGTGTCAAAGTATCTGCTTACTTGTCTCAGTCTCAATCATAAAGCTTTTCTTTTTTGTATTGAAATAAGGCTAATGAACATTCAGTTAAAGGTGAGGAGCTCAGGGTGATGACAACTGTGTGCTGAATTAGATCACACCCTCCCATGTGGTCCCTCTTGTTTGCATCTTTGAGTAGCATAGCTATAGATAAAAGGGAAGCATAGATGATTTTATGAACTGAACCATAACACCTTTTGCCTTCATTAGCAAGAGAACTAAGAAATTCACAGACCACTGCCTTTGTACAAACACATGTGAATATTCTTGCTTAGAGGAATTCTTTCTATGATTTCTTTATAAAGCTAACTTAAATAAGAAAATTGTATTAACAAACTTCAAGTTGCCAACATATGAAAGCTAAAGTAGCTTTCTCAGATTTAATAATGAAGAATTTCTATACTATACGAGTCCAAATTAGCAAAGGAATTTAACAAACTTGATTGTCCACGTCAAACGTCTAGAAAATAATCATCATCACAAAAATCATATTCTTTCCTTAGGAATTCTTTTCCAGTGTATTGTACAGTATGACTACTTTGTGGAGCAAATAATGAGAATATTCTAATTTTCTTATTTTTTAAAAATCTATAATGTTCATAATTCTCAGTCTTTCAAAGATAGTAAAGCTGCTTTAAAAAATAGATAGAAATGAAAATAGATCCTAAGAAATATTATTTTTCTCTGAAAGAAAAAGAAAAAATCTCATGTTTGAGTATGGTTGACTTAATTAAAACCCAGTTAACATTGTTATTGTGTATCTAATAGTCTGAAAATGGCAATGTCATGAATGTCAATTATGTATTAATTTAACAAAGAGAAAATGCTGTAGGCCGGAATGTCACAGGAAGTATCAAGGTGTTTTGGCTCTTTTTTTCCTTCAAATACTTTTATTTGAAATATTTTAATCTAATTATAGTGTGGCATTATAGTCGATTAAAAATGAAATACAATTCCATTAATTAATTGCTCTTGACTAAAAATCTATTTACAAGGTGTTATAGGAAGTAGAGAGTAGAAGCAGCCCTGGTATCTCAATGGTTAAAGAGCATGGCTGCTAGTTTATAGACAGATGTTCACACTGTGTTTTCTATGTGTAACTGTTTTCATGTCCTCTCTTTTATAAAACAACACTCAAAAGGGATTAGAAATAGCACCCACACTATACTGGTATGACCTCTTTTAATTAGTAACAAAAGAAAAATTCAATTA
Organism: Orycteropus afer afer; assembly: GCF_000298275.1. NCBI lineage: Eukaryota > Metazoa > Chordata > Mammalia > Tubulidentata > Orycteropodidae > Orycteropus > Orycteropus afer. The sequence goes on along the minus strand of NW_006921812.1, from coordinate 3,367,507 downwards.
CCAAACAATGTCACATTTATAAGTACAGATGTTAAGATTTCAACATCTTTGGGGGGAACACAATTCAATCCATAACACCCTGTTAATGATGGCACATCACCAGGTGCTTTGTTTTACCAAAATATGTCATTCACTTGCTCAGTTTGTGCTTTTCTTCATGGTGTTCCCTATGCCTCCTATATAGTATTAAAAATGTTTTTTCAGTCATTGAGTCATTTTAAATTCCACACCTTTCTGCTAAGTCTTTTTTTCAAATTCTTGTCAGAATTAATAAGTTTTTTCTTTATGATCTCTCCCCTTTATTTAGAACGTCTCTTCTTTTACTGTATGTATATACAAATATATAAAATAAATACTCAAGCATTGGTATTTTCACCTATTCAATTTTTAATCCCCTCAACATTTTGTATACATGATAGAAGATGCATGGTCAACTCATAGCCATTTGAGAATGTAAAACATTAAATTCAAATTGACATATTAAAAATATTACATTTTACTTTTTTAATTTGTCACAAATAAAAAATGAATGTGTTTAATATAACCTTGCATTTTCTGAAACTGCCACAGCATAATAAAATATTATGTGTGCAGCATTATTTCCCAACTATAGCTACTGTTTAGAGCAACAATCAGTCATATTAGCATAACTCAAGATAATAAAATGATACCCTATTTCTAGCTGCACAAAATTACACCAAGAATCTTCTGAAGCCAAAAGAAACTATGAAATGTTCATTTGTTTTACAAATGAAAATAACCCCCCTTGAATCTAGTAAAAGTATAAATGTTTTTAGTTAAGGATTTTGGGTGGTGGTTGTTTAAAATCTAAATCTCAACAGACTGTCAGAGTAATGGACTGTCAGAGCAGAACATTTTTCTCAATAATATTATGTTTCATTGTCTTAACTTTTGGAATTCAGTACCATTCTTTTGAGGGATTAAATTAATTTAATGGTTTACTTGTGCTTTATGCATTTGTACTAAGAGGTTTCCTAAGGCAAGCACCTAGCTGTATAAGAAAAATGGCCCTGCATCTCCGGAAATCTCTGCTGGGCACAATCACTTGACAAATCTTCATTGTAATAAACAGGCAATTCTTGTGAAACACACTGTGAAGTAAATTCCAAAAGTGATCTTTCCAGGAAGGAGTTTAAATCCTTTGGAAAAGTCATCACCTAGAATTCAGTGATACTTTGAAATGCAAATTAGCCACTTGAGACAAGGGGGCACCTGTTGTTTTGCCTTGATTATGTCCTCAGGCCTCATTATCAACTAAATAAGAGAACAGAAGGAAGGTGTTATTTTGTTGAGCTCTGCCCTCAGGGTAATAAAGGCAGAGAGAGAAATGCTAGATGGTATCCATTCAAAATTATTTTCTGGCCATCAGTCATTACAAACCACTTACTGTCGTCCTGAGATGTGTGTAGGTATAACTTTTATCGTACACTGCCTTTTTTTCTGTAGTTTTTAACAGTTAAATGAAAGCTTAAAACAGGACCTATTTGCTTGTCTTTAGATACACACAACAGGGGACAAAGAGAAAGGAAAGAGTTAGGAAGGCTATACTCAGAGTGGTCTGGAGGAAAACATCACATCAAAGGAGAGTCTGAGCTATCAGCCACCAAAAGGCAGAAGAGGAAAGGTCTATAGGAAATAGGGAGGCAAAAGAGCTTGGGGAGGCTTGAGACCTGAGATGAGTCCTCAGGTTTAGCACACAAAGAATATGATCATGAAATATGAAATAAAAATATCCGCAGATGATGGAGGCTATGCACAGACAAGTGAAAAATTGATAACTGATAGATATATTTCATATTATTGAGCTCAGGATCATTCATCAGTAATTTTACTTGAACAACTCTCACATTCTCTTCTTTATTTCAGCCCTTTACCTATCTTCTTAAACATCCTACTCGCCCATAGTTTTCTTATTCCCAGCATACAACAAATTCAAAGGTATAATTAAAGTCATTTGGCATAAACTAATTCAGTTTTATTCTTTCTCCTTTGGAATGTATTGACATCTTAATTTATCTCCAGTGTATCTTTACTTTCTCATCTCATTCCATGTACATAAAATGCATCTCCCCTTAATCAGGAGTCTCTGGGATACACAGTTTTACACTGGATTGCTAGCTGAAGAGTTGGTGAGTAAAACTCACTCAGAGGTGCCTCAGAAGAAAGGCCTGGCTATCTGCCTCTGAAAGGTTAAAGTCTTGAAATTTCTATGGAGTGCCGTTATACTCTGCCACACATGGGGTCACCATGAGTGTGAATTGACTCAATGACAGCTAGTTTATAACTGGTTTCCCTTGATCAAGGACAATATTTTGTCATTTACACTTGATCTCATTCCCTTTCTTGTCAGCAGACTTTATGTCACAAATAGTATTTTATTTATCTTGTACCTCTATTTCTACTAACTGTTTCCATCATCTATCTCTCTTTCACTTTCCCAACCTTTAGCCTTCAACCAGTAAAATGCTTTTCCTGACCATACATATTCTAGCTAGTTTGGTTTAGTCCTCATCACTCCAGTTAAACATTAGCAGTGGAGCTCAATAGTGACTAAATTTTGCAAAATCTAGTGTGAATTACTGGACCTTATTGGACCTCTTTCCTTTCCACTGTTTGCCAGGCATGCCTTTCTAGAACTCATTCCTTTCTGACATTCTGTTGTATATTCTGTGGACTTTTTATTTCTTGGCCTTCTGCTCTATAGTGGTTAAAGCATTCAGCTACTGTCCAAAAGGTCAGCGGTTTGAACCCACCAGCTGTTCTGTGGGACAAAGATGAGGCAGTTTGCTTTCATAAAGATTTACAGCCTTGAATCCTATAAGACAGTTCTACTCCTTCCCTAGGGTCGCTGTGAGTCGGAGTAGACTCCATGGCAGTAGGTTTTTATTTATTTATTTTGCCCTACCTGTTATTGTTGAGATTTCCCATAGTTCACCCTCAAACTAACAACTATTCTCTCTCCCTGGGCTACATGATCTACTTTCAGATTTTACCCAAGAGTCCTGAATAGCATTGAGGATTCCCAAATCCACATATTCAATGCAAGCTTCTTCCCCTGACCTTCATAGTCATACTAAGAAAGAAATAAACTCATTGTCGTTGAGTCGATTCTAACTCATGACGACCCCAAGTATTACAGTGTTGGACTGCCCCATAGAGTTTTCTTGGCTATAATCTTTATGGAAGCAGATTATCAGGTCTTTCTTTCTTAGGTGGGTTCAACTCATCAACTTTTAGGTTATCAGCCAGTTGCAAATTTCTTCTGCCTCCCAGGAACCATCTGGAAGTTCCATAAATACCAAAAACCAAACTCACTGATATTGAGTCAATTCTGACTCATAGTGACCCCCACTGGGTTTCCAAGGCTGTAAATCTTTACGGAAGCAGACTGCGTCATCTTTCTTTCACATAGCAGCTGGTGGGTTTGAACCAGTGATCTTTTAGTTAGCAGCCAAATGCCATAGCCATTACACCACCAGAACTCCTTTTGGAAGTTCCACAACCAGCTCTGGTAGCATAGTGCCTAAGGCACTTGACTGCTAACTAGAAGGCTGGTGGTTCAAACCCACCAGCTACTCCTCAGAAGGAAGGTAGGGCAATCTACCTCCGTAAAGATACCACCTCAGAAACCCCCTTGGAGGGGTCGCTGTGAGTTGGGTCTGACTCGACGGCACATAACAACAACAACCACCACCTAAAAAAATCTCTCACTGATTTTCTTCAATCTTTACCTGATAACATTTGATAGTACTACCTACTCACTCAAAGCAAATACTCATATTGAAACCCTCTTTTCCTCCATTGTCTGACTAACCCTTATTCATCATTGTGGCCAGATTTCACTTGTTTTAGGAATCATCTCTTTCATAAAACCTTCCATAATTCCTGAAGTTGAGCCAAGTATTTTCCTCCATCCTCCCTATGGGTATCTAACATTGCACTTACCAGAGTAAAACATATGTGTATATGTTTGCTTCCCTGATGAGGGTGTTCATCAGAAAAAAAGAGCTATGTCTTAATCACATTGTTATCTCATCCCCTAGCAGTGTCTAACACAAGATTAATAATCAATAAATGTTTATTAAACTGACCTGAACTAATTCCATCAATATTAACAGAAACTCCTATGACCCTTTTCTCTTTTTTACAGAGAAACTTTTTTCTGAGCAAGTTAATTGTTGGGCTTGATTAATTTCTTCAATAGCTTCATAATAAATTGCTACTAGGATAAAATTGAGAAATAATATCTTAAAAAAAAAAAAAAAGGTTTCTTTAATATTAAAAGTGTAAGGTTACGTCGAAGAAGAGAGGAGGCACAAAGAGCAGGAAAAAGGAAAGTTTTATTCTGCGCTCCCGGGTGAGGTTCAGGGGTCCCTCAGAGGGGCCTGGGAGATCATGCTGCCCGGGTGAGAGAAAGCGTTTTTTATAGTGATATTTTCCTGTCCCTTAGCGGACTGGATTGGTAGCAGGGGATGTGTTGCAGGAACCAATGAGGTTAAAGCACCTCGTTAGCATGGGGGCAGGAAGTAGAGCTGAAGCACTTCATTAACATAATGGGCAAGAAATAGTTGTGGTCTTTCCTAAGTAAGGGTCATGTGCTGGGGTTTGGTATGGGGTGTGGTCAGCCACTCCCTTGCTTGACCAGTTCTTGAAATTCTCTCTGGTTTAATCATTTACCCGCCTGGATGCCTTGTTCCCACCTGACAATAAGGATGTCATAATCACCAACCTTCCTTGAAAACAGATATTTCCTAATTTCAATTGGTGGTCACACAATTTATCTTTAAAACCTTTTTATTACTACTTTTCTAGGTACAGATATTTTTAAAATATCTCTTATCTTCATCCTAAAAGTCCAAATACAGTGATCTTTCTGAGGAACAATCCTCAGATATTAATTGTTTAAAATGGCATGCTTGTTTTCAGAAAGAAATCTTATAAATTATTAGTCATCAAAGTAATTGGTGCCAAAAGTATATGTGTTATACATTTATTTAAATGAATCATTCCCCACCTCTAGGAAATACCTAACTTAACCACAGAAACTAAAGTCATATACTTAGATCATGCCACTGATTTGGGGCTGAAAAAAAACAGCAGTTTTATACATGAAATTCAGCAATTTATAGGCACAAATAGTTTATAAATTGGTGCCATAAAGCATTTGACTGCTAACCAGAAGGTTGGTGGTTCAACCTTGCCAGCCACTCCTAAGAAGGAAAGTTGGACAATCTACGTCCGTAGGGATACTGCCTCAGAAACCCAATGAAATGTTGCTATGATGGTAAAATTTAATCACTATTGAACTCCACTGCTAATGTTTAACTGGAGTGATGAGGACTAAACCATCAGCAATCAAAGTTATGTCATATGCATGTCAGAGATTGTTAATGAGTCTTCCACCAATCCTAAGGCCTCATTCTTCTTCATATAGTCTAGCTTCTCAGATTATTTGCTCTGCATACAGACTGAATAAATATGGTGAAATGATACAGTCCTTACAACTTTCCTGATTTTAAACCACATAGTTCTCTTTTTCTGTTGAAATGACTGCCTGTTTGTCTATGTACAGGATCTGCATAAGGACTATTAAGTGTCTGGAAGTCTCATTCTTCACAATGTTACCCTTAATTAGTTATATTCCCCAAGTTGAATTCCTTTGCATAATCAATAAAACAAAGGCAAACATCTTTCTGGTGTTCTCTGATTTCTGCCAAGAAGTATGAAGTCTCAGCAATGATATCCCTTATTTTAAGTCCTTTTCTGAATCCAGCATGAATTTCTGTCAGTTCCCAGTCATTTGATGTACCACTGCAACCATTTTTAAATTATTGTCAGCAAAATTGTATTTATATGTGTTATTAATGATAGTGTTCAGTAATTTCCATACTCTATTGGGTCACTTGTTTGGAATGGACACAAATATGAATCCCCAACAGTTACTTGGCTAGGTGATGGTTTTCCTTATTTCTTGGTATAGATAATTGAGCATTTCTAGTATTGCATCTGTTTGTTGAAACATCTTAATTGGCATTCCATGAATTCTTGGAGCCTTATTTCTTAGCCAATGCCTTCAGTGCCTATTGCACTTCTTCCTTCAATACATACCATCAGTTCTTGATAATAGGCTACCTCTTAAATGGCTGAACACCAATTCTCTTTTGTTTCAGTAATTTTATGTACTTATTCCATCTTCTTTTGATGATTCCTTCATTGTTCAATATTTTGCCCATAGAATACTTCAATATTGCAACTTGAGACTTGAAGTTTTTCTTCAGTTCTTTCAGCTTGAGAAATGCAAGCATATGAGGCAGTTGAAAATACCATATCTTGGGGCAGGCACACTTTTGACCATGTTCTTTCTTATCGGTTTTCTAGCTGTAGGTATTTGCACATTTCACTATAATGTTTTCATTGTCTCCTCTTTTAGCCACCCTTTGAAATCTTCTGTTCTGCTCTTTCGTGTCATTGTTTCTCTCATTCTCTGTAGCTACTCTATGGTGAAGAGCAAGTTTCAGTTGTCTTCTGACATCTATTTTGGTATTTTCTTTATTTCTTGTCTTTTAGTGACCTTTATTTTCTTCACATATGATGTCCTTGATAGAATCCCAAAATTTGTCTGTCCTTTGGTCATTGGTGTTCAATATATCAAATCTGTTCTTGAGATGATCTCTAAATTTATGTGTGTCAGCCACAGGGACAACTCAGAGATGCCCAAAGCAGCAGGCCAGAAGAGCAGGAGAAAGGGGATTAAAAGCCAGGAAGCCAGGCAGAGGTACAGTCAGCCACAGGGACCCAGGTGGGG
>NW_006921812.1:3356662-3357221 GCF_000298275.1 Orycteropus afer afer | reverse complement strand
GGTCATGTTGTCAGAAGGGACCATTCCCTGGAGAAGGATGTCATGCTTGGTAGGGTGGAGGGTCGACGAAAGAGGCGGAGGCCTTCAACGAGATGAATTGACATGGTGACTGTGATGACGGGCTCAAGTATAGCAGGGATTGTGGGGCTGGCGCGCGATCAGGCAGTGTTTCGTTCTGCTGTGCATGGGGTCACTACGAGTCGGGAACGACTCAATGACACTTAACAACAACAACAACTCAATATCGAAATCAATTATAACAAAATGTACAAAGACCTGTAGTTAGAAATCGAAAAGGGAAGAATACGCTCAGCATTTCTCAAGCTGAAAGAACTGATGAAAAAAATTAAGTTTCAAATTGCAACATTGAAAGATTCTGTGGGTAATATGCTGAATGATGCAGGAACCATCAAAAGAAGATGGATGGAATACACAATCACTGTACCAAAAAGAACTGGTAGATGATCATCCATTTCAAGAGGTGGCATATGATCAAGAACCAGTGGTATTGAAGGAAGAAGTTGAAGCTGCACTGAAGGAATTGGTGAAGAACAAGGTT
>NW_006921812.1:3352974-3356562 GCF_000298275.1 Orycteropus afer afer | reverse complement strand
AGAAAGGTGATCCCACAGAATGTGGAAATTATCAAACAATATCATTAATATCACATGCAAGTAAAATCTTACTGAAGATAATTTCAAAAGCAGCTGTAGCAGTTTATTGACAGAGAACTTCCAGAAATGCAAACTGGATTCAGAAGGGAACATGGATTGAAGGATATGATAGCTGGTGTCAGATGGATCTTGACTCAAAGCAAAGAATACCAGAAAGATGTTTAATTGTGTTATATGGACTATTATAAATCATTTGATTTTGTGGATCATAACAAATTGTGGATAATATTGAGCAGAATGGGAATTCTAGAACACTTAATTGTACTCATGGGGAACCTGTACATACACTAGGAGACTGTTGTTTGAACAGACTAAGGGGCTCCTGCATGGTTTAAAGGCTGGAGGGAGTGTGTCAGGGTTATATCATTTCACCATACTTATTCAATTTGTATGCTGAGCATATAATCTGAGAAGCTGGACTGTATGAAGGAGAACGTGGCATCGGGATTGGAGGAAGAATCATTACCAGCCTGAGATATGCAGATGACACATCTTTGCTTCCCGAAAATGAGGACGATTTGCAGCACTTACCAATGTAGATTAAAGATTACCATCTGCAGTATGGATTACACTTCAATATAAAGAAAACAGAAATCCTCACAACTGGACCAATGAGCAACATCACGATAAAAAGAGAAAAGATTGAAGTTGTCAAAGACTTCATATTGGTTCTACAATGAATGCCAATGGAAACAACAGTCAAGCTACTAAAAGACATGTTGCATTGTGCAAATCTGTTGCAAAAGACCTCTTTCAAGTGCTGAAGAGCAAAGATATCTCTTTGAGGACTAAGATGCAATGAATCCAATCCATGATATTTTCAATTGCCTCATATGCATGTGAGAGCTGGACAATGAAAAAGGAAGAGTGAAGAATGGTTGATGCTTTTGAGCTGTGGTGTTGACAAAGAATACTGAAAGTACTGTTCACTGCTAAAAGAACTAACAAATCCGTCCTGGAAGAAGTGCAGCCGGAATCCTCCTTGGAAGTGAGAATGGCCAGACTTGGTCTCACCTACTTTGGTTATGTTGTCAGAAGGCACCGTTCTCTGGTGAAGGATGTCATGCTTGGTAAAGTGGAGGATCAGTAAAAGAGGGGAAGGCCCTCAACAAGATGGATTGACACAGGGGCAGCAGCGATGGGCTCAGGTATAGTAGGGATTATGTGGCTGACACAAGATCAGGCCGTGATTTGTTCTGTTGTACATAAGGTCCCTATGAATCAGAGACAACTTGATGGCATGTAATAACAACAGCAATATTACTCAAGATCATTCTTTGGATAGATTGTTTTAATCATCTTCAGCTTAAACTTAAACTTGCATATGACCAATTGATGGCATGTTCCACAGTTGGCCTGCATCAGTTTTCACTGATGATATTGACCTTCTCCTTTATTGCTCTCTACACGTTGTTGTTGTTGTTATGTGCCATCGAGTTGGACCTGACTCATAGCGACCCCTACTTGGGTTTCTGAGGCAGTATCACTAAGGAAGTAGATTGCCCCATCTTCCTTCCGAGGAGTGGCTGGTGGGTTTGAACCGCCAGCCTTCTGGTTAACAGTCAAGTGCCTTAGGCACTACATTACCAGAGCTCCCCTCCACACATTAGAGGCTGTAAATTTGTCCTCACTTAATCTTCTTTTTCTTTATGAGAAATTGTAGCACTTTTATTCATATACATCATGTATTGAGCAGGTATAACAAAGAAAAAGGAAAGAGAAAATAAAACAATGAAAACAAGTCTTTTTAAAAATCTATTCGATCTATGAAAGGTTAAAGAAGCTGAAATTTACAATTGATCCAACATTTAGAATATTTTTGCATTTCATGTATGTACATCCTAACTTTAGTTAAGGAGCTCTGGTGGTATAGTAGATAAGGTATTTCGCAGCTAAACAAAATTTTTTGGTATGTAATTTTACTGTACTAGAAAAGATTAGATAATAAATATCCATATTCAGAAATAAGATAATATTATTTTATTTGAAATGGGAAGACATGGAATTAGTTAATTATTTCAGTTTTTTAAATGTGTTTTTTCTTGATTATTTTGTAAATAAAGGGAACAAGACTACTTTTATGATTGAATAATGATACTTTATACATCATATGTATCCTGGATCAAAATCATACTACACAAAATATTTGTTTATATTTAATTTGGCTCTAATAATAATAAATAAAAATGAATTTTGGTGAAGAAAAAAATATTATTAATTTAAAGTTTAAAATTAATACGGCTTAAAATTCAAACCTTATCTCTTAAATCAGAAACTAATAATTCCAAATATTCTTTTCATTATGGTTTGTGTACGGTATCTCTCTATTAATATTTTGTTATTCTGTAGATATTTGTAGTGCAAAGGTATTAATTTCAGCATCTATAATATTATGTATATATTACCATCTGTTACCTTTTAAGATAAATAAAAATAGACAAACATATGTATTTCTCTTTTGAGCAAATTATGCATTTTATACCTACAGTCATTGCATTTGCATAGCTCCACTGTTGATAATGCACTGCAAAATTTGGTTATGTGAAGTATTTCTCCTTTAAAGTGTAATAGGTAGAATTAGTTTGGATATTAACTAATTTTTAGTTTGAAAATATGTATTACCCCTTCGTACGGAACTGGGAATGCAGCAGTGAATTAAAAGAGGACAAATCTTACATTCCTAATGTGTGGAAATAGGAACATATATAAAGAAACAGTATGGTGTGTATTAAGGTCACAGTTCAATAGGAAAAAATAAATCAGAAAAGTGTATTAGGTAGACAGTTGTTCTTCAGGGGGTTACATTTTAAACTTTTTAACATAAGAAAAATTACTTTTTTCAAAGTTGGAGATTTGTGTCTGCCTTTATTTATTTGTCTTTATTTTAACTTAGGTCTTTTACCCTACAAAAATATGATATTATTTTGTTCTCATTCTGCTGTCTATTTTTATATTAACCATATCTAACATACAGAATAAAATTTAAAAAACTGCTCTAGTTTTCATTTTCATTATGTACCATTAACTCCTTTTCTTAAATTTATAACATGCCAAATATGATGAAACACTGTGGCATATTATCATAACAACTTTCAGTCTTTTTAACACAAATTCAATGGACACACTAAAAAAAAAAACATATTATCACTGTGATTTATTATATAGCTGTTGTATTATCTTTCTTAATGTTAATATTTTTGGATGGATGATCTTATTTCTGTCAGTTATTTTGCTTTTTTTTAGTTTTTCCAATGTAGAGGAAAAGCACCTGGATCAAGAGTTTAAAAGCTAATTTCATTATGCAAATAGCTGTATAGTATGTGCATGCATTGCAAGTTATTTGGATACCAAGTATCTGTTAGGAATGTTATGACTTCATTAGACAATACATAAAGAGTATCAGAGAACAGTATTTTAAGGACAATTTTACTGGATTTATGATAAACTCTGGAGCTCTGGTAGCATAGTGCCTAAGGCACTTGACTGCTAACCAGAAGGCTGGTGGTTCAAACCCACCAGCCACTCCTC
>NW_006921812.1:3345752-3352874 GCF_000298275.1 Orycteropus afer afer | reverse complement strand
GGGCAATCTACTTCCGTAGTGATACTGCCTTGGAAACCCAAGGAGGGGTCGCTATGAGTTGGGTCTGACTCCATGGCACATAACAACAACAACAATGATAAACTCTAAATGTTAGGAATTACTGATTTTTTTCTGTTAAAAGTAACAAGGTAATGGTGGCATTCACCATAGAAAATATATTTACTAAACATAATCAGAGGGAAAAGCAACATTTTTATACTTCTAGTGGTTATAATTCTGTATGTATCTATCTATCATCTATCTATCTGTATTTAATTAAACATATTTGTTTACTAAACTTACTATGAGGAATACTATGCTTCAGTGGAATACACCTTCTGGTTTTTTTTTTTTTTTTTTTTTTTTAATGACAATTAGGTTACTTTTGTTAAAGAGCTATGACCTGTGTAATGTCATCTTGAATGCTAAAACCACATATTCTTTGTAAAATCAGTTGTACAGATACGTAGATTCTTGGAAAATATGGTCTTGCAAAGGGCTCATAGGCCAAAAGTTCAGCCCAAGTTGATGAATGATACCCTAAGACTGGTTTCATAGTTACTGACAACGGGACAGCCAGAGTGAATGTACTTCTAATCCAGATCAGTTTTAAAAAGTGTAATTCCATATAAACTCAATAATTAATCTGTACTTTTACCTGGAGAAAATTAGGCCATAGTTCTTCCTTTTAAAATTTCTTAGATTTGATTTTACCATTCTGTGGCTTTTATTTTTCTCTTCAAATTGATCCTTATAATCAATTTTGTGATGATTTCTATTTTAGGTGAGGCATCATTCTTGGGTCCACATAAATTTAAGGATTGATTTAGGCCATACTTGTCTCTAGGGCAATAAGTTCATAAATCAATATCTATGAGCTTTATTTGGCTTTTTAGATATTTATTTAAGTTTGACATATATATCCTAACTATCCATGACCTTTTTGAAGTTTCACAGCACATTTGGTCAGCCAATATTTGTGTCTGTACTGATCAATATGGTAGCTACTAACTCCGTGCTACTATTTAAATTTAAATTGATTATAATTAAAAATTAAAAATTTTAGCTTGTGTGGTAGTTAAGTTTGTGTGTCAAATTGGCTAGGCCTGGTTGAGTGGCTGGGCAGCTGGATGTAGTTATTCCACCATGGTAAGATTGGTAATAAACTCCATGGTAGACTGTATTGGAGCAGCTGAATAGCTACTTTAGGGATGTGATCTGCTTCCCGTATATAAAAAGCAGCTTTGGGAATGGTCTCTAGCTTATGGCATGCTTGGACCCTGCATGTAACCATGTTGTTGTTCAGCAGCCTGTCATGTTCTGCTGACCTTGGGACTTACAATGGACTTGAATTAATGGCCTGCTGTGTGGTTTGGTAACATTGGGACTGTGCCATTTTAGTTGTTGACCTTGGGCTCGTTAGCCTCAGTAGCCAATAGTTGCCTGAGTAAAGAAATGCCTCTAGCTTCAGTGGGCTGGGAGCAAGAGGCAGAGCTTAAGCCCAAGACTGAGGGGCTTTCACACAGCCCCTACTGTCTGGCACTTAGAACTCAGATTTAATGTCTTTAAACTTGAAGAGAATAAACTCCTGTTTGTTAAGGCCATCCCATTTGTGGTATATTCTTGTCAGAGTGGCACTAGGTAACCAGAACAGCTTGTCAGTCACAATGGAGTACTTCAAGATCCACATGTGGCTAGTGGTTTCAGTATTTTATAACACAAATGCAGACCATTTCCATCACTGCGGACAGTTCCATTGAACAGTATTAATCCATCGGAATTTTACTGATGAATAATGCAATTGATTATTACGTTAAGAATTCCTCCTAAGTTCTCCACAACTCCATAAGTAGCAAACATGAAACTAGAATACAAATCTTTCAACACCAACTAAAATAGTTTTGTATCAGAATTCAAATGTACCAGGAACACAGGTCATTTATAATGCCAAACTTTCTATTTCATATTTTTCCTTTATTCACCTTGCTAAATAGAAGAAAGGTTGCTACCAGATTCATGTATACAAAGAAGATAATGATTAAGAGTTCCAGAAATTAGATCTCATTCCAAGTTTAAAAAATGTATATATATATATGAATATAGCTATAGTCTTAATGTGATCTAATATTTAAAGGTGTTCCTTAAAACATCTGCATAGGTTAAAATATCTAACAAGCTTAGCAGTGAAAGCTGTATGCAAGTAAGGTCTATTTAATTTGTGTCTCCAAGGCTTTAGGTGCCTGTGAAAAAACCCCAGGACTAGACAGAAGGCAGATGGCATTGCTAGGATAGATCACTGACAGGTCATAAAAATACACTAGTGAATCCATTCTCCAACGTTCTTGATAGCTTTGGGGTTAGAACTAAAATGGATGTAAGAACTATAGACTATTTCTGGAATGAACATTTCCAGGTTAAGCAAGTGTTTCATAATGACAGTACAGCAGACACAACTTCTTGTTGCTATAGGAAATAAAAGCAGAATTTTTGAGAAGAAAATTTTACAATAGGTTTATTTACTATTAAGTTCCTGATGAAAAATAATTTACCATCACCTATAGATCTTCTGTGTGACCCCAAAAGAAAGTCAATTATGATTTGTCAGAGTGGGATTATTGGGTGTTGAGCATTAAAAACAAATGTATATACCAGAAGATTTGGTTTAGTCATAGACTAATTTGTCTGTGACTCTACCAAAACAAAAACAAAAACACCTCACTGCTGTTGAGTCAATTTCAACTCATAGCAACCCCTCCTTGAGTTTCTGGGTGGAAGTAGATTGCTGATTTTCCTTCTGAGGACTGGCTGATGGATTTGAACCGCCAGCATTATGGTTAGCAGTCAAATGTTTAGGCACCACACCACCACCTCCACTTATCATTTCCTTTTGGGATATGTGTTCATTTCTCCCTGACATACCAAAATACGTGAATCATCAAATGATTCATTTTGTGATGATGGCACTTGGCCAGGTCACCTTATCAATGCTGGTTTAGAAATGGGCTCAAGGGAGATTAAGTTAGGATAGCTCAACAGGGTCTAGGAAACAAGACCGTTAGCATTTATTCTGACAATGGTTGTCCCCTTTAATGTAGCCAAAGTAAAAGAATAAACAAAGAATCTTGGCTGACACAAGAATCTTTAAATCATTTTCAGAATTTTCCATTTAATGCTGATTTCTCCCTCCTCTTAAGGCATATTTGTGTTGATTTACTTTAATTTCCTTTATATTTAAGGAAATATATATTGTTTATATATTCAAGAAAAAATAACATCAATACAATTTCATCTTTTTCTGTGTTTCATTAAGTTTATTAAAAAATATTTTCAGAATTATTGTATTACATTAGAGTAATAGTGTAATTCATATTAAGCATACATGAGAAATCACTTATTTAGCCTTTCAATGTTCAATTTATATGGCCTCTTCTTATGAGTGGTTCTTGACAAGAGTACTCGTTCTTGTCATCTGAGCAGCTTTAGAGAAAGAAATGCTGATGCCAGGAAACACCCCAAGACTAATTAAGATATCCCTCTACTAGGTCTGTTACTGTGTTTGTATTTGCCAGCTCTTCTCTATTTTTCTCAAGTACCCTGTGATTTTACATATCTTGTGATTTGGCTGCAACAGGGAAAATAATGTTCTTGTTGCAAAGTTATAATATGGACATAGATACCCATGTTTGTAGTACATTACCTCAATTCTAATACCAAACCAAAATCAAACCCACTGTCATCAAAGGGATTCCCCATAGGATTTCCAAGTTGTAAAGCTTAAAGGAAACAGACTGCAACATCTTTCTCCTGCAGAGCAGCTGGTGGGTTTGAACTGTCAACCTTTTGGTTACTGGCCAAGTGCTTTAAACCTGGACCACCGGAGCTCCTTCCAACTCCAATACCTGGAGAAAATCCCATAATAATTGTATCTTTTTATCAGGAAGTTTATTGGGGAATATTTTGTGTTGCCTTTTCCAATATTTAATCACAATATTGATGTGATAATATTTCAGAATGTAGCCTTGTTTTGCATGAGGGAGAAAGGAAAGATACTTAATATATCAGCTTAAATTAGCTGTAGGAAACACCTTTAAATTTAATTCACTTATTCCCACTTGTAAGAAAGTGTGATTTCAGTGGAGAGCTGATTGATTAAGGGGTTAGATGAAGGAAACCATTAAGTGCTAGACCACTAAATGAAAGTTTGGAAGTTAGAACCTATTTAGAGGCACCTCAGAAGAAAGGGCTGGCTATCAGCCTCTAAAAGCTCAACTCTGTGGCAACTGTAAAAACAAACGAGCTCAACTGAGTCTGTGTTGTATTAATAGTGTTATAAATGTGGTTATCTTGTTTCATGTTTCTTAGTATAACTTTGGGTCCAAGGAGAGAATTGGTCAGAGAATAGCATGCAAGGAAGTGAGAAATATTATACTATATTGTTACAGTACAGACTTTTATCATTTCAAATAACATCGCAAACAAAATGGCGAGCTTTAATAAATTATTTATGGCTGAACGTGCCCTATCTTACCTATCCTTCTTGCCTTGCAGGTTCCTAGTAACTAGTATAAGACATTAAATATGGTGTGTCATACATAGTGGTAAATAAATAGATAAATACAAATAAATTGAAACTATATTTTTTTATTAATATTAAAATGGCATATTTGACCCTTCAAAAATTTTTAGGTATCTTAAAGCAATTATTATGGTTGTTTAAAAGATTTGAATGTTTATATATTTTAATTGTCATTTAAAAACTATTGGTTACTTATTCAAAATACTTAATTATTTAAGTAATAATTAAACTGTGGGTAACTGTGGCGTTTACCATGACATTATTTTCACTGCATGGAATTTGGAGATGAAAAGATCCTTCCCTCCCCCAAATCTTAAAATCTTACGTTCACAAATTCACGTAATTATGAGTAGATGACACCTATGTGTTTTTAGTTGAGCTTAATTCGTTTATCTAATTCAAAAAAGCAAAATATAAAGTACATCTTAAAAGTAAATAATACTCTTAATGTAAAAATATAACACAGTGCTAATTTAAGAGACTAGTAATCACACACTCATTCTTTCAAAAAATATGTGTACAGGGTATGTACTTTACTTTAGGTGCTATGCTGGAAGGAAAATATAATATTAAACATACACTTTATAAAATAAAACACATAATTAAAAGAAAACACACCAGCATATAAAAATAAATGAATATAGCTCAATGTACATTTTCCCTCGGCTATTATTGTCTAATAAATTTGAAAGATTTTTCCCTAACTATGAGATTGCAACCTCTCAATACATGTTTACCACTGTGGCTTTTTTGCCTCATTTGATAATCTAGACCACACATGAAAGGTTCCTTGTATACAGCTTTATGTTTTTTCAATTATTCCTATGGTTAGCAAAGTATACAGTTTTCTGTGTCATCTACATTTTCTATTATTTGTATCAACTTCTGATCTATTTTACTTCAAGAAAGTATGTGAATGATAACTGTTTGCTTATCACTAGGATCACACATATGGTTTCTCTGGAAAGCAGTCTGTGACCTTTGTTCTTGTTCCCCTCATTTTGATTATCCAATGAAAGCAATTTGAACCAAGAGGTGAAAGAATGGACAACCTTATGCTGAACCCATCACATACAGAAAACTAGTCTTTTCTACTTTTTGACATCTTCATTTTGCTTGTGGTTTAAAGCTTTTCTTTGTCACAGTATGGAGTGTTTATTTGCTTGAATTTGTCACTATTGTAAAGAGTTCTGGTGGTGTAGTGCCTACGGCATTTGACTGCTAACTAGAAGTCCGGTGGTTCAAAACCACCAGTCAGTCCTCGGAAGGAAGACTAGGCAATCAACTTCTGTAGAGATACCACCTCCGGAACCCAAGGAAAGGTCACTATGAGTCGGAATCAAATCAACAGCAGTAAGTTAATGAGTTTGTGTTTTT
Organism: Orycteropus afer afer; assembly: GCF_000298275.1. NCBI lineage: Eukaryota > Metazoa > Chordata > Mammalia > Tubulidentata > Orycteropodidae > Orycteropus > Orycteropus afer. Next base: position 3,346,921 of record NW_006921812.1, on the reverse strand, counting down.
TGGTCATTATTGTCACTGTCAGTATTGTTCACTGAACAAATTGGCATTGCTAAGAAAAACTGTTTGCTATTTTTTCATTACCAAAATAGATTTTAAACTTAATTTATTTTAAATGGCTAAATAGTGTTATTTTCTCTACAGTTTTATTGTAACTTTATAAATGATAAAACAAATCTCATCACAAACATGAATTATCTAACTGCAGGATAATTTACAAATATAGAACCAATGAAGTCTTCAACTAATCTTTTTAGTGAGTTTCCAAAGTTTCTAATTAGGGTCAGTCCTCAAGTAACATGGAAATTTATTCAATCTAATATTGATGAGGTCAGAATCAACATAGTGATTTATTATGCAGTACTTCTACAAAGTTTTCAAGATAAAGAGATTAAGTGTTCCTGGATAAGATAATTGGTCTTATGGAGTATGTGAATGGAAATAATTTATTTCAATCTTAATTCACAGGGTATTTTAAATTAATTATGGACTCTTGAAATGCATTGTTTTCACAAGCGGATTTTTATGTTCTCATTCACTTTAAACTGACGATAGAAATCTAAAGTTGTTGACAAATATTATTTTAACTTGTTACTCAATTTACATGAAATCTCAAAAATAATGTTAGTAATGTATAATATAATTTATCACAATTTTTACAAGCAGTTGAAAAATTTAATTTAGATTTATTAAAATAGATTTAATGCTATTAAAATTACAATAAAGTCTAATACATACATTCAGTGAAGAATTTAAGAGATGGGAAAAATCCTCTTGACTCTCAGAAATTATTGAGTTTTAAGACAAATAGATGGATGAATGGAGGGATGGAATGATAGATTAGATAGACAGATAGGAAGGTAGGCAGGTAGACAGATATCGATGGATATGAAATAATTTGAGGACTTGTAAATTTTTCTGTACCTAAAAATCTTTAAATTCAAATAAGAATAAATTTTTGCAATTTATTCAAAATATTCACTTCGTGTTTTCTCATCTTTGTTGTTGTTGTTGGTATTTGCTGTCGAGTCAGCCCTGACTCATAGCGACCCCTCCTTGGGTTTCTGAGGCAGTTGTTGTTGTTGTTATGTGCCATTGAGTTGGCCCCGACTCATAGTGACCCCTCCTTGGGTTTCCGAGGCAGTATCACTACAGAAGTAGGATTGCCCAAC